>NC_141079.1:50813274-51218274 GCF_041138505.1 Cibotium barometz | reverse complement strand
TGGAGGTGGAGGTGGAGGTGGTGGTGGTGGTGGTGGATGAAGGTGGAGGTGGAGGTGGAGGCGGTGGTGGCTATGGCAGTGGTGGTTCTAGGGTAGTGGTGACGTTGGTTGTGGTGGATGGCAACGTCATGACACCAAAATATCCCTCAAAATCTCTCTCCATGAAGCTCTCTCAAAACACACACTCCTCTTTCTTTAGTGTAGTTAGCTGATAGACTAGGGATTCTCACATATGTGAGAATCCCTAGTCTATCAGAAAACACACTCCTCTT
Source organism: Cibotium barometz (assembly GCF_041138505.1). Classification (NCBI taxonomy): domain Eukaryota; kingdom Viridiplantae; phylum Streptophyta; class Polypodiopsida; order Cyatheales; family Cibotiaceae; genus Cibotium; species Cibotium barometz. Next base: position 51,218,002 of record NC_141079.1, on the reverse strand, counting down.
TCTTTAGTGTAGTTAGCTACTAGACTAGAGGTTCTCACATATGTGAGAATCATTGAGATTGTCACAACATGAGGAGTCACCTCTATTTGATCTTGGTCTAGCCATGGTACTCATGAGATTTAAGAGAGCGAACTAGAAAGAGGTTTTGGATTTGAAACGGTAATGGTCATGAGAATTTCTGACTCTCAATGGCATGAAAACTAGTTGATGGGAATTTTATGGTTTTGGAGTTAGGGGCATGGGATCAACCCCACAAGGAAATTTTGTTCATTCTCTATATAGCAAATTTCTAGAAAACTTCATCATATTTCCTAGTTACATGAAAGCATTTTCTCCTCTTGATCTAGGAAATTTCATTTCCTATATACCCCGTATAGAACTACCTAGGAAATTTCATTTCCTATATACCCCGTATAGAACTACCTAGGAAATGTTGCCTTTTACATAGATAATTGGATGGATTCTCCACTTTCTATATAGGAAATTCCATTTTCTATATAGGTAACGAGGTCTTTATATAGTAACTTAATAAGAACTCATCCTATGTAGAAAATTATAATTACCTATATAGGAAGTGAGAAAAGACATTCTTCATGTAGTCAAATCTTTACTTTGGGGAAAATGAGCTTAGGATATTGTAGAATGGAAAAAGTAAGAATTCTATTTTTGGTATAGGAATAAAATCATTGTATAGTAAATGTGGAAGACAATATTGTAAATAAGGAAGACAATGTTGAAGTTAATATAGGAAAATATTTTTTAAATATATATTTCTAAAAAATTTGATCAATGAATACATATACGTATATAATATAATGCCTTTTGATGGATGTGGAATTTAAGCTATAATTATTCATTATGATTTTAATTTTTATAGTATATATATGTGCATATTATATATACACACATATATAATGATAGACATGGAATTTGAGCTATACATTTTAATTTTGATTTTATTTTTTTCATTAATTACCTGCTAGTGTACATGTGAGTCACACATGTTAAAAAACATCTTTTTTCCATAGCATATAAAAAACTTAAATCAACACTCTACAAGGTAGACTTTGACATGGCTCAATGCCTTGGGGATCAAATAGGAAAGATATGCTTTGGAAAAATTGTTGTGTAAGTTCTCTGTCAACGTTGACATGGGAAAAACTGCAAGCAAACCTATCAAATGTGGAAGTTAGGAGAAAATTTCAAAGTCCTTCTCATATGGATTCTCTAGGAGAGGATGCACCTTCGAAGCCTAACATTGGATGGACAAAAGAGAAGTTACAGAGATTGCTAGTGAAAGGTGGGGATAAGAAAGGAGCCCTACCTAATGATTTATAGACTGCTAGGTAAATCTTTTTGTGATCATCTTATTTTTCACTAGAGTAGAATTCCCTTAAGGCAAGAACTACATGCCTAGCTCAAATAGAATATTCTACCAAAAAAAGGCATTCACAACATATTTCATCTAGGTAAAGGTTTCTTCTTTAATGTTTTGCTATCATAGGCTTTGATAGTTTTATTCTACTGGCCAAAGCTCCATTCTTTTTCTTAAAAACGTTTTTCTTGCTGGATGGCTCATGGACGCACTCTTTCTCTGATCTCCAAGATGAATGCCATATGGATGGAATTTGTAAACCTTTCTCTATGGATTTGGCCTTCTCTTAGTGATCTAGCTAAGGCTTTGGTTTGCTCCATTTTTATTCCTTCCAATCCTTACTTGGGAAGAGGTTCATTTTCTTTTTCGTGACTCTTTCTCTATGGATTTGGCCTTCTCTTAGTGATCTAGCTAAGGCTTTGGTTTGTTCCATTTTTATTCCTTCCAATCCTTACTTGGGCAATATTGTCCCAATTTTGGACAAATTGGAAATTCAAGTAGGAGTCTATGAAACATTTGGGATCAAGCTTAGGCTGCTTGGATCTTTTGATGGTTCTTGTTTTCTTATTGGGAAGAATCATTATTTCAAGACTATCTTTTGATGGTTCTTGTTTCCTTGTTGGGAATAATTATTTCAAGAGTGTCTAGTTTTAAAAGAGAATAATAAGGGTTATAAAGAAAACAAGGAGAGTGGTAGGACCCTAAGGGTACCATGGAACCTAATGGGGAAGAGAAGGGAAAGGATTTGGGTGAATCATCAATAACTGGTGCTTGGGAAAACTCTAAAAGGGGAAAGAAAAAGAGTCACCAACTCCTAATAGTTTGGTTGAAGAGTCCTTGACCTTGGCCAAGGCTAAAGATAAGGGGGAACACCTATGGCAATAAAGATATTTCGATTCCCCTCTAAGGATTGGTATAAGAGTCCTCTCACTTGGCCAAGGCTAAATACAAGGGAGGTAATGGTAGTAACTTATGGCAGTAAAGATCCTATGATTCTTTTCAAAGATTAAAAGTAAGAAATTCCATGGGGTGGAGGGTGGTTGGCATAAGGTTTCTAAGAAGAACACCAATAAGAAGGACCCTTTTCAAAGTACTTTTTAAAGGGTCCTTTTCAAAGTACCTTGGCTGACCCCCCTCCCACTCAAATATATATGGAATCCCAAGTAACTTGAATGGTAACCCTTGTCATGTACAAAGTCATGCTAATCCTAAGGTGACTCTAATGAGTCAACAAACTAAGTTTGGAAACAACTCTCAAATGAAAGATGAAAGTGATGTAACAAGACTTAGTAGGGAACAAGGGGTCCCACAATAGTTTCTCAATGATCCAAACATTAAAGGGAATCATGAATGATAAGGAGAACTCTCACTATTTTTGGATAGTGAGAAAGTGAGTAGAAGCTTGAAATTTGGATCATAAAAGCTATTTGGTAACAAAGATAAGGATTAAGAGTGTGTAAGGTCCCTCCCAAGCCATGTATGTATGTGTCTCTTTTAATATAGATTTCAATAAGGAAAGAGAGTGTATTTAGAGAAGCGTGATACAATAAGGCTAGAAACATTAGGAAAGTGTTAGAAAAAAAATATTAGTTCCAAAAATCCTAAAAGAAATAAGAACATAAGAATAGTTCTATTAGGAGATAAGTATTCCCAAAAATAGAATTTCGAATTTAGGTGATAAGAGGTCATATTTAGAGTACTTTTACACACTTAGAGTCCATGCATACTAAAAATGTGAAAAAATAACGCGTTTCTAAAGATGGCATGTTTGTGGCTATATACAGACGTTTTTGCCTATTCTACCCAGGCTAGCTTGTAGACCAGATGCCTTCCCGTTCTTTTGACTGGTTATATGACCATATTCTAAGTTTTTATCAGAGAGTTATGGCTGAAACAATTTTTTGTTTCTGTCAGGGTCTCGACACAGAGAAAACTATGAGAAGGCAGCAAGTAGCCTCAAGGTAATCCTAGAGTTTGAGATGTATATATCCCTTCATTCTTATCTAATATCTTAGAAAAGAAGCTTAGATTGCTATGGTCTTTCGGAGGAAGAGACTAAAACTCCATAGCTTTTCTTTTAGAGAAAGAATAGTATGCCGTAGCCCTGTAAGAGAAGGCTATTTTGCCATAGATCTTAGAAAGAAAGAAGAGTCACAGTATGAGTAAGAGGAGATAAAGCTTGGGGATGATTGGATGATTTCAATCGTAAGAGAAGGTATTAGAAGACTCTATGTTCTAAAGCTCTTGTTAACGAGCAAAGGCAACGATAAACGATAAATTTCTATAAGGTATATACATATTTTGTTTTTCAATTATATATCATTCTTAGGGGTTGAGGTATGGCCCCGGCTTCTCTATTAATTGTTAATAGTGATCTATTTGATTGATTTACTATTTAAAGTTTGTATTCTTTTAAAAACAATAGCATATGCCTTAATAAAGAATGTCTTATCGCAATCTCAAGTTGAAATGCTAAAATCTTTGTGAAAAGGATTGTTTTCTTAAGAAGGTAACATGGATTCTAGTCCTATGGTTTAGTTGAGTAAATGGATTGCTATCTTGGTTAAATTAAGGTACAGGTACAACTCTCTCTGCCTTGACGCTGCCCCGTTCTTGTGCTTGTATAGCCGGACGGCGGAGACATTAGTAAGGCCCGGAGTTGGCCCATGGTATCCCTCATACCATTAGGAGAATGAGGTTTGCCGATTGAGGCGAGTGATTGTGATGCTGCCTAGTTCTGAGGGCCCAGGCTAGTGCATTGAATTAGCCCACCCTAGTGCGCAGACATCCCTTTGAGGGGGGCGGGAGGATCGAGCGATGGAACCTGAGAGGGCGACAGGCCGGCTTGAGTCCTCGCCAGCGGGCCGACGAGGAGGTGTATGGTCCCGTAGGGTTTTGCCCAGCATGTAGAGGTTGGAAGGCCGAATTCTAGATCATCGGCGGTATAAAGGAAAAGAATAAGAGAGCCGGTTTGGCTTGTATGAAATTGATTCATGTATAAACTTTTCTTTTAAATCTTGTCTTGGTATTATTGTACTGTGGAAAAAGACTGTTTTAATAAACCTTGTGAAAAGGGCCTTAATTAAGGAACATGTTTATTTATGTTAAACAGTGTGGTAGGATTAATTCGAAAACAAATTGACGCGTGAGTAGGGTGGAAAGTGGGAGGATGGAATGCCCCGACGGCACCATCCTACGGACGGGTGGACCCGATTAGTCGGGTAGCTTTCCAAGTGAAAGCCCTACGTTAGATAAATAGGTTCTCGAGCAATTCTATTCTAGAAGACTAGGCCAGCGGGCTGTGCCTTGCATGGATGAGGAAAAAAGCGTTGTCTCTAGGAATCAAGACTAGTAGTTGCCAAAATTATGATCAATTACCCTATGGGTGATTTGATTTTTAGAAGACCACGCTCCCCCTGCGGGATAGAACTAGGTCTTACCTATGAATCGTATCCTTGAATCTCTGTATAGTCAAGGTGTCGATGAGTAGGAAATTTTCTCTAAGATAAGACTTAGTGGACTATCTTAAGTGTTTCCCCTATTTTTGGAAGGGGGGAACCTTACAGAGTGTTATGTGGAAGAAGTTTGAGAGTATGTGGAGGCCAACATGGATATAGTGATGTGACAACTTTAGTTCACAAAGGACCTTGAACCTAGAGTAATTGTTGTAACCACCCATTAGAAAGACTTTTTGTGATTGAAATAATCCAAAAGAATGATGAACTTTATTATCTTGTGAATGTTTACGAGGCTTCAATGAGTGTGTCCATGAACCTTGTTGTAACCACCCCATAGTAAGCTTTTTTGGGATTGAAATCCAAATGGATGATGAATCTTGTTAGCTTGTGAACATTTATGGAGCTTTAATGAGTGTGCAATCTAAGTTTGTGTTTGGTCCATTGATCTAAGGCATTTCCACTATAAGACTAAGTCCATGATGTGTGTTTCCCCCATTAGTCCAAGGCATTTCCACTATATGACTGAGACCACGAGTCTGTAACCTAAATTTGTCTTTGTCCATCAATCCAAGTCATTTTGACTACATAGGACATTATCTTTGAAAACTTATCAAGATCTTGGTGGTAGAATGCCACAAATATACATACACTGGTTATATACATAACACATACAAAGGAGAGAGAGAGAGAGAGAGAGATCCTCTAACTTGCTTGGTGACTTCCATGCTACTCCTTCCTTTTGTCAACTTGGTCCTAGGTGATCTCGTGTGATTGTTTGAGGTTGTAAGTAATCTAACATACTCTTGTGATCTCTGAGGTCTTATGAGCTAAACGCACTATCTCCAAGTGGTTCTCAAACAAAAGAGAATGTAGGTGATAAGTCCTCAAATTCAAATACGAGTCATGTCCCCTTTTTATAAAACTAAAGGGCTTAGGAGGTCTTATGAGCTTATTGTATTATCATACGAGAAGTTCTATAATATGAACTTACAAGTTTCTATGGAGTCCAAAAGAATATTTTTATGTGCTTTTGCATGATAAAGGGCCTAACAAGGTTATTTATGACCACATAAGAGTTAAGAACAATTTAAGGACTCATAATGGCCTACATAAATTGTTCAAGCTCATAAAATATCAAAGAGCTTATAAGATCTCATATGAGTTTAAAAATTCCTACATAGTCTCTTTAGAGCTCATTAGCAATGTGAAGATCTATTGGTATATCTCTTCCATTCATAAAACTAAGCATTTAAGGTCAAACAAGGCTACTAGAGCTTAATATCACTAAATGTCCTTAAATGAGATGTTGCACTCAAATTATTTAATGTATGTAGGGCAATGAGTTCATAAGGCCTCGAATCACCCACACAAAAGATATTAAAAGAGGAGGTGTGCCATCCCCTTTTTATGTAACTAGAGGGCCGTTAGCCACCTTAACACACGCACACATATTTTCTCTCCTTTCACATTCAAATCCAATCACAACCCCAAGATAATAGCTTCGAACACTCGACCCTTCTACATGCAATGAGATATGGTGATCTTAGATATTTTATATGAGCATCTATAAGCACATATATTATGTTTCATAAATTTACATTTACCCGCATATACATGTAAATTTATGAATCTTAATGTATGTAGGGCAATGTGTGTGCAATCTAAGTTTATTTTTATCTATTAGTGCAAGGTATTTTCACTATAAGACTGAGCCCATGAGTGTGTAACCTAAATTTGTCTTTGTCCATTATCTAAGGCATTTCCACTACATAGGAGTAAACATAATCTTTGAAAACTTATAAGATTCTTTGGTAAAATTCCACGTATATACATACATACACTGGTTACATACAAACACACACACAAAGGACAGAAAGAGATACTCTACCTTGCTAGTGACTTCCATGCTTCTCCTTCCTTGTGCACTTGGTCCCAGGTGATCTCATATGATTGTTTGAGGTTGTAAAAGTGATCTAACATACTCTTGTGAGCTCTTAGGAGGTCTTATGAGCTAAATGCACTCTCTCTAAGGAGTTCTCAAACAAAAAAGAATGTAAGTGATATTAGTATACAATTAATGTTTGCCTCTTATTAGTATGTATCTCACATCAATGTTTGATGCACATTTGTAAAGGCCCCCATTATGAGGAGAAGCCATTGGTGCACATGTATTTAATGGAAACTCTGGCTTAGATGTCGTTGGGGTTGTTATTGTGACGGAGATGGTCAAGAGTTGGAATGTTATCTAAGGTTCAAGGCGATAGAATGCATTCATTATTAGGGTGACTGCCGTGTAGCTACCCGCATTGTGTATATGTGCCTATCACACCACCAGCACTATGTATAGACATAGTTGTTAGGCTAAGGTATCTAATGCTTGTGAGTATCCACACCCTCTACACTTAGAACATTCTCTATTGAGAGTCTATCTAGTTCACCATCTAAGCTCTACTTGAGAGCACACGGGTGGACCATCACATTGTACCTATCTAAAAAAAATTAATTCTCTCTATTGCATTGACTATTGCACTTTGTTTTGCTATCTCTATCTTTCCATTATGCTATATTCTTATATGGTATCAGAGCTTGGGTGCTTTTGTAGACATAGTGCATAAAGTCTAGTCTTTCTTTGTATAGAATACTAGGAGAGTGATAGCTTCTACCTTGGTTGTGTTGTTGTGCATTCATTCACCAGCCTTCATAGAAGGTAAGCTTGATGGGATAAACTACACTATCTGGAAATTCAAAATCAATGCCATTCTAGAATCTTATGAGCTTCTACAAACTATTTTGGGAACAAATGTAGAACCAATTGAACCCCCGATCCCAACAACTCTACGAACACACTTCCACCAATACTACACTTCTTTGGGCTTGGAAGAGATGCAATGTTGACACACTTTGTGCAATCATCACCAGCATAAGTGATTCTGTTCTTACTCTGATTTAACACACAATTAAGACATCAAAGGCTTGGACCATAATGAGAGTATAAGACCCAGAATCAGATCAGGATTCACAACCTAGATAATCAGCTTGCTAATGAGAAGTTTATTGAAAGAGAATCTAAAGAAGCATTTGTAACACGGATCAAAAATCTGTGGGATCAAATGGCTGTTGTGTGGGTGATTACAAGGACCAATAAGGAACTAGCCCAAAGGTGCATTCGAATTCTTTTGCAAAAGTATGATGGCTTAGTTGCAGCACTAAACACCATCTCTATCATTTGAAGAATTAGTGCTATGTTGCTTGAGGGGAGGAGATGCGGTTAAAGACCCACCGATGGTGGTGATAGTACATTTTCAACCAATGCTAAAGGAACAAGTGTGGAATCATTTGATGATAATAAGAAGAAGGAGCCAAAGAAGAAGAAGTTTCAAGAGAGCTGGTATTACTATAATAAAAAGATCCACGCTATCAAAAACTATAGAAAGAAGTAGCTTGCTCTATGACGAGAAGGATGGCACACCCTGAAGTCTTCATGTAATGGAAAGGAGTCAATTAGCAATATCAAACCGAGCTTGAACTTTGTGTGCCATTAAAGAGGTATGCTCATTTTCTCAAGCTCCATTAATTGATGATTCATAGATTTTGCATAGTGGAGCATCCCGACACATGACTAGTAAAAAGGGCCAGTAGAGTTTCTAGAAGCCGGTGTTGTTGTTAGGAATAATGCTAAATGTCTAGTTGAAGGGTGTGGAACCATCTCTTTTACGGTAGCTCTACAGGTGAAGAGAATAAGCTATTAGACATACTCTCTATGTAGCTCAAATCAAGAGGAACCTTCTCTTGGTTGATGACAAATCGTGGGCTTGAAGTATGCTTTAAGAAAATTAAAGCAAAATTTTTAGATTTCGTTGGCAAGTTAATCTAGCAAGGTGCAATAATTTGTACAAGCCGAGTGCCCTTATCTATCAATAAGAGCACGAGTAGGCTCAACATGAGCAATCTGGTCTTATCAGATTTGTAGTGTTGAAGTAGATTTTGTTTTTTAATGGTAGCTAATTTGCTTGCATGTTCAGAATTGCAAGAACCATGTAAGGCATGCATAAATGGGCAAACGATAGTGTAAAAGCATTTCCACAGGAGAGCAGCATAGGGCAAAGAGCTCGTACATGTTGATCTCTATGGTAAGATGTTTACTACTGCATTAAGGGGATCATCTTACTTTATGTTGTTAGTCGACAATTACAATAGGAAGATGTGGGTTTATTTACTTTGGGATAAGGCTCGGGATAAAGCTGAAGCTTTTAGTAAGTTTAAACAGTGGCATAAGCTTGTGATGAGAATGAGACAAGAAAGAAGGTGAAGTTTAAACAATGGCATAATCTTATGATGATGAGAATGAGACAAGAAAGAAGGTGAAAATGTTTTGTACAAATCATGGACAAGATTCAATAGGATATGATAGCTATTGTAAGGAGAATAGCATGAAGCACCAACTCACCACCACTACTCACACACCTCCATAAAACGATGTTGTAGAATGCCATAATTGGACTGCCATAGAAATGGTTCGATGTATGCTAAAAGGGAAAGGATTACAAAACACTTTTTGGGCTGAAGCAGTGAGCACAACAACTTACAACCTCAATTAGAGCCACACAAAGGTGCTCAAGGGTATCACATTGCAAGAGGTTACTCTGGTAAGAAACATTCATCAGTGTCTCATTTCAAAACATTTCGTTGTGAATGTCATATGCATATGTACCAAATGCATCTAGGAAGAAGCTAGATGCCAAAAGTAAAAAGTTTATTTCTTGGATACAATCAAGTCAAAGGCTTATCGACTCTATGATCTAGAGGTGAAGAAGATAATCACCAGTAGAGATGTGGTGTTTGTTGAGCACACACACTCAGTGGAGTAGATAGGTCCATCCACTCTATCATCAGCCAAAGAAATAATCCACCATGAGCCAATAGCCAGACTTTCTCTTAAGGAGGAGGAGTTTTCAAAGGATGAAAGCTCTCACAGATCATACTAGCTTTCTGCTGCACCACACAGAAAGCCACTTCCAAAGTGGGCATGGTAGCTCTTTAATGAGCATAACCTAGTACCTAAGATGCTAGAATCTTCAGTGTTTGTATAGAGCATGTAGATCAAGGAGAATAGAGGAGCAGAGAAGAGCATCTGATCTCATAGTCACAATGTGGCCTTGATGGTTGAGATAATGGGAATAGTGAAGGAGCCAGCCACCTTGGACGAAGCCTTAGCACATCTAAAGTGGATCTTGTAACAAGATGTTGGATGGTGAAGATGAGGACCAAGAATATAAGCCCCTCTCAAAGCTTGCTCACTCTAAGGACTGGATTCACATTTTGGCAACCATGGACACTCTTTCAAAGAAGCCTAGGACAAGTTTTGCACAATAGGATGGTGCTAAAATCATATCCATGTTCATGCTCAACACATTCGAAATAGAACCAGTGAGATAGAACCAATTTACCTTGAGTTAAAATGCCCCCAAAAAGACCACCTAGCTATATGGCCTACTGACCCACCGGGGCAAGTCCTAACGTGTGGTCTTGGGAGACGTGGACCTCATTAGGCCACCATCTACAGCAACCATTACCACGGTAAAGAATTCCCAATCTATGATTGTCAGCTATTTTGAAGAGTACTTTCTTATTGGATCTAAACCTACGTCGTGCAAGTTTTATGTGAATTGCCTCATCAGCTAGCGAAGAAGAACCACAATGCTCGAGCTCCCCTTTGGAATGGTTACCATACCCGTACCCTTGGTGGATAAGGGGACCCCGAACCTATCAACTTCCCAAGCCTCGTCCTCCACTTACGAGCTACCAACTCCAATAAATTCTAACACTACACAACACACTTGCCTCATCACATCGGTCCTCTCCTCAAACCATTATGGAAATCCCAAACCTCACTGGCAAGGCAAAGATGAAGACCACCCCCAAAACCTCAACCTCAGCAACCCTTCAAGGAGGTCACCAAGAAGAAATGGGTACCCAATAGTAGCGAGGGTACCCAGCATTACCTTGGCTAGCCAAGGCAAATTTGACACCCAAGAAAAGGCCTAGTAGCCACCCACTTGGCTCAAAGCCCAATCATAAGTGGAGATCTACCAAGCATAAGCCCTATGCAACAATGTTCTATCCAAACCCTAAGCCCTACTGTATCCCCGTCAAACTACTATAAGACATGGGATTCTATAAAGGAAACCCATCCGTTTGGGTCCCAAAAACCTCGTTGTCCTTACAACCCCGGAAGCAAAAAAGATCTAGGTGACAAAGGCCTACCCAATACCACCCCAAAAGTCTACGTTTTGTTGGATCCTGATAAATTTGCTAGAAGCACAAGGATTCTACGAAGAAAACCCCTACATCTAGATGCTAAGATCAAAGAAACGTGTGCCTAGATCCCCGTAAATGCACCCTCAAACATTACATCCAAGTGGGTGTGGAGACCCAAAGCCATGCCTCCGATGGCCAACTCCAAAGCTTAAGCAAGAATGGAGAGTATTGGCTTCCACCTCAACTCAATAGCCATGTACAACGTCCACTGCCACAATGCAATAATCTTGGCTCCCCAAGAAAAAGGATCTCAAATGAATGTTGAAGAAAGCAACTAAGTTGGAGAAGTGCACCTATACAAATATACCTTCCGCCCATTTCCCATACATGTCACTTCCATCTTTCACTACGGGAATCATAATTTTCTCACTTTCCCTATCTCACGGACCACACACAAACACACGCACATGCAACTAACCTCGCCAATGGCAACCATCTAGGTATATCTCTAGATGGGGGAACCATGGCGGACGCAAGCGTAGCCGATGGTACGACCCATTGCCTAGAGAACCCTCGACCTTGCAAGTACCTCCAACAGACTTCAATGCATGCAACCTCTTCTTTTCAACTCAACACCAACAAAACCTCGCCGTCTTATCACGCAACAGTCCAATCTCTAAGCATCAAGATTGGAGATCCGGGCTTAATACCCTATTGCGCCAAGACATCCGAGACCACCATCTATCTATGCCAATCATTACACGATGGTCGTAGCACTCATTCCACAAATAATAGGGTGTGGATCACTTCTACCATGTTGAAGGGTCCATACCACTTCCATAGCTAATAGAGACCCGCCATAAAGAACCTCTACATCACCTATCACTTTCCATGTTACCTCGACAAGCTGTCTACCATTACTCAAGGCTACCCAAAGCTTCCCATCACTTTGCCCTGTATATGGCATTGGATCAATCCTAAACTATACCACCCATCACTTTGTCTGGCATGTGGCTATGGATCGGTTCCGAGCTATACCATTTAACCTCAGCTATCAACTCTATGATGTATCTTAGACCATCCACACCATCCATTTCTCATCAGCCTAGCTTCGTGGGGCTATCAACTCTATGACATATCCTAGAACATCCACACCATCCATTTCTCGTCAGCCTAGCTTTGTGGTGTGAGGACACAGTCACTATTAAGAACGGGAGTATGTTAACCACTACATAGGTTACACTCCGTAGGTTAACATGGTTTTACTCACTAGACCTACTTCAAGGTGCTTTGCCATCTTACCCATGCGAACGAACACTTAACTTTTGCAATACCGTGCTGGAGCATATAAAGCACCCTTACTATGCGCTTAATGTCTGAGGACTTAGTGTACATAGCTACTTAAGACTAGTAATAGAGGTTGGACCAGTTTTAAGTTTGATTGACCTAGTGTGAAAATTAGTCATTTGTATATTAGTCATTTTTTACAATAAGTAATAGACAATCATTTTTACAATAAGGTATACATATGAATCATATTGCTCGTGACTCCTCTCATGTTCCAAATTCTATGAGTTTGCTGACAATGTCACCAAGTACTGTTGTAGTGGTGCGGTTCCAATAGAAATAGGTTGGAGGTTGCCCCAAGTATCCATATGAATCATATTTCTTGTATGACTCATAGCTCTCATGTTTCGAACTCGCTGAGTCTGCTAACAAATTTCACCAAGTATTGTTATAGTGGTGCGGTTCTAGGAGGAATAGGTTGGGGTGCTAATACTAGAGGTGGGTATGGCATTGGTGGCAGTTTGTACATACCTCTCAGTATAGGGTTATGATAAATGGGCACTGGATTATGCGTAGGTTGAGAAGCATTTAGTATGGGCGGTAAGGCTAATGGTTTCTTTGGCACCAGGAGCATAGGTTATGGTGTTGGGTTTCCCTAGTACCAACAATGGGTTGTATCAAGGTTCCCATGGCATTGGCAATGAGCACAAAATTCTTGATATCTAGGCCTCACCATTGGACACTCTGTGCTTGTATGATTTTGGCAACAAATTGTGCACCAAATCATGTCTCTTCGTGGGAAGAGATGTGGGCGTCCTGCTTGAGGTGCTAGGTAGGGCTAGCCTTGAGGTTTCCCTTGGGACTAGCGCTGCAATATTGCTAGCCTAAACGGTTTAGCAAATTCTCTTCCAAATCACCCATGCTTATGTCATTGACTAGGACTATAGCCAGTACTAGTTAGGCACCGTCTATAGTCCATGTTCATGTCCTTGACTAGGAATATAGCCGGTGTTGGTTAGGCACTCTTGGCCTGAGTTTTTAGATGATACGTCCCCTATCTCTTGGTTTGGGTAGACGACTTCCACATCCTTATCTTGGAGATTGTCTACTATTGTCTACTAGGTCTAGATTGCCTCGCTAGCAACACTCCTCAAAGATTTGTACCATAGAGATGGTCATGCACCCTCTTGCTATTGATACCAATCATAAATCAATCGATTAGTGATAAGGCAACTAATTTCTCGCGGGGATTGTATATCATATGGAGATGCTTGGTTTCATGTTCCTCGTCCAAATGGCGAAGCACTCGAACTTGGTTCTATAGTAAAGACTCTTTTCATGTGGAGCACACGACTCCTACTTGCGTTGTGTGCACTTGTTGGTGGGTGTCCTATGGAACACTTGTCTCTAGTGGTACAACAAAAGAGACATGCCCCAATTGCCTTAATTGTGGTTGTTGGGTTGCATGATGGTCATGGTCGATAAACCAAACTCAAGATCGAACCCAAATGTTTGAAACATTGTGGCATCTGATAAGGTTTAATCGCTTCATGTGCAAGCGAGCACCTTGAGGTTTCTGATACTACTCTCGCTCTTTCACTGAAGCTGCACCCAAAAATAAGGCACTCTTTATAGAGTCAATTGGAGAATCCAAAGCTCGAAGGACTGTTGGCAACTCCTATTTCCAAGTGTTCCATTGTTCTTCTACCCACGTCTATGTTTCGTTGGCTCATTTCTTCCCAAAACTCCTCGCTTAACATGGGAGCACTCTTCTAAGTCTCATACAAGAGCAAATCAATAAGCAAATTTCCATTCATAGATAGAAGATTGGGGCGGTACTAGTCAGTAGGCCCTTGCAGGATGAGTTCGAACCTCAACAACTACAACAGCATAGTCTCATACAAGAGAAAATCAATAAGCAAATTACATTCATAGATAGAAGATTGGGGCGGTACTAGTCAGTAGGCCCTTGCAGGTTGAGTTCGAACCTCAACAACTACTATGTAAATATATCACTCAGCCCCCAAAAAAAGATGGGGGCATATGTGTATTCAGCATTTGTGGGATGGTAAAACAAAAAGAAAGAACTGGCCTTACAGAAAGGGTACATTGCAGCAAGTACTATGTAAATATATCACTCAGCCCCCAAAAAAAAGATGGGGGCATATGTGTATTCAGCATGTGTGGGATGGTAAAACAAAAAGAAAGAACTGGCCTTACAGAAAGGGTACATTGGCCTTTCTTTCGGAAAAAAATAGCAAGTTCTGGTATTGTACATATTTTACCGCCGGAGGTAGGCAGGTGGGTGTTGCCGCAAAATCACACAGTTACACTTGCAAAAAGGTTTACGTTGAAAATCAGGTGAACATGGTGTCTCAACTTTGCTTCTGACAAACAAAGACCTCTCATCAAGCAGGTACATAAGACTCCAGCATCAGCCGAGTAGGTAATGGAGAGAGTATATCAACAATTAGATATGTGAACTTCCATTGCTTGTCCACTTTATCTTTGAACATTTCAGAATGCACTCTGCCAACTCCATGTGGGCCCCGAACATAGAATTGGACCTGTACAAATAAAAGATGGAGCTTTAGGAATACATACATACGGACATATACATGCATGCAAATGGCGTGCTGAACTAAGCAAAAAGTGTGACCTGCTGTGTAAAGCTATTTAGGCCCTACTGTAGTTGTACTCCAAACTTCTTCTCAGCTCTTTTCCACCTTTCTAAGAGTTCCACGTATTCATGGACTGGTCAGGTAAACTCAGCCACTACCTTCTCCAATTCTGATGCATCCCACCTCTTGAACCATTCTTGGATATCCTAAACCAAACATGTAGAAGCTTCCTTTTTCAGGAGGCATGTGCTTGCGGCTTGCCTCACACACATCTACATCGCCTTCACAATTATTGGTCTCATGCTGCATGGAGGCATCATCTGGAAGACTCAGGTACACTACACTGCCTACTCCAATTTATATCTCTGAAATGCTGGCAGTGGTTAACTCATCGGGCACCTAACCAAACCCACATTCACGCCGCATTCTAAAACAGGACAAAATGAACATGAAATAAACTATGAAAGTACTGAGCTAGTGGGGGGGTGTGATGGATGGAGCACTACTACTAGAGGCTCAGTATGCAACCTATATGCGCAGGGTATACAACAATGCAATGCAGATCTGTCTAGCTCCAACCAGTACCATAATGGGGGAGTAATATGTGATACATAGGCGATGGCAAGGCAAAAATACCTCGGAGCATGATCTCTGGGTGTGAGTGTACGTGAGCTAGCCACTCCTGGATATGGTGCTGATGTCGAGCCCGTAGAGTAGCCTGGTGCTCTCGGTCTCCGTTTGGCTCGGAGGTCTGCAGCACGCTGAAGTGTAACCCCCTCTTGTGTCAAGATAGGCACTGGGATAGATCTCTAGAAGAAATCAGTGAGCTGGAGCTGTCGCCCACCTCTCCCTGTGGTATGAATCCGTAGCAGTGTCTCTCTGTGGCGCTGTGTCTCTAGCAAGAACTGGCCAAATCTGCACTGGTCTGCAGACTCCATGATCTGGCGGAGTGAGGGATGTCCACTGAAGATGGTGGTGTATCTCTCTCTAATGACACTATATGCTCTCCATCTGCATACATAATGTTCCTCACTCTCAAACTCCTCCTAGCATAGTCTGCATATCCTCTCTACTCTGGGGATCCGTGCTGCCCTACCTGCCTCAATCTCAAGCTGGTGTGATGACACTCTGAGCTGGCCAATCACCACTCGGGCACTGTGAGGCATGTACACATCCACGTATCCAGGTCTCTGTATGAATCCATCCGCTGAGATACGCATAAACTGATCTCTGTAGTATAGCATCTTCGGCGGTAGAGGCTGACTGGGTGTAATCCAAGTCTCTTGAGTGTATTGCTGCCATAAATCCTGCCGAAGGACTCTGTTCCTCTCACTGTGAGAGAGCTGGATGTGTGGTGCATCTATATCATACTAGAAAGGTGGCAAGTGATCTATGTCAAGACCATGCTGAGTGAGCCACTGTATCTGTGAATACCATGATCTCCTATCTCCACTCTCTGCAAGCTGCCTGGACGCCTCAAAAGCTCTATGTGAGAGTCGATCTGATGGCATATCTCTGATCCTCTGTATGAAGCAGATCGTCTGGAAGAGGGCCTCTACTAGCATAGGAGGTGCAGCAAACTCCATCCGGACAATGTCATGTGGGACGGAGGGTTTGCTGCGGATCATCTGTGAGAGCATGAGAATCTGAGGCCTCTTTATCTGGGACCATGTGGAGGTGGCGAGCCCAGGTGCCCATACTGCTGCAGCATACATCAAAGCAGGGGTGACCAGTGCGTCAAACAACCACCCCTTCGTGCGGGGCTCTTGGAAGTGTGCCTGGTGACACTGTCTCTCTAGCATGGCCAGAGCTGCATACCCTGGTGTGAGTCTATCCCTGGCTTTCTGTGCCATAGTAAATCTTCCTGGTGGAGTCGTAAATGTAATCCCTAGGTACACATATGAGTCTACCACCTCTAGCTGTCCTCTTGCTAGTGTGAAGATGGCCTGTCGTCAAACCGGCCTGAGGTGTGGAAAATCATGACCTTGGTTTTCCCAAGGTTCACTGTAAGCCTCCTCTATGCGCAGAAGTCATCGAGTGCATGGAGATGGTGCTGTAGTCCCATCCGTGACTCAGAGACCAGAATAATATCATCTGCATATAGCATAATGTGGACTGTGGTACCTGAGATGTCTACCCCGTCCCCACCACCGTGACCAACGAAGTCAGCCACCTCATCGATGTATAGCCCAAATAGTGTAGGAGAGAGTGGGCATCCTTGCTTCACACCTATGGTGCTAGCAATAACATCAGATAGCCCCCCGGGGCATCGTATGCGCCCGAAGACCTGCTCATATAAAGCATAGATGCCCCAAACCATCTCTGATGGGATCCCCAATGACTGTAGGCGCCGGAAGAGTCTCTCTCGTGGCACCGTGTCAAATGCTTTGCGGGAATCCACAAAGCAGTAGTATAATCTCTTCTCCCGCACCCTAGCCTGGTCAATCAAACATCTCAGAGTGAATATATGGTCAATAGTGGAGAAAGCTCGTCGGAATCCAACCTGCCCTGGTGCTCGCAGCCCCTCCTCTGCATATGAGCTCAACTCTGCCTCGAGCACTGCGCCATAAAGTTTGGCCAATGTATGACCAATCATGATAGTCCTGTAGTTGCGGGGTCTAGCATGTCTCCCGCTTTGTGGAGAGGCACGATGGTGTGCATAGTCCACTCAGCTGGTAGGCCCTCCACTAGTGCCCTATTAAAGAGGTGAGCAACAAAGGGTCCTAGTGTGTCAGCTTATCTTTGGCCCCACTGAACGTGTCAAATTTCACTGCAGCTCCCCCTTCCTTATAATCCTTCGCCTTACCCATAGGCGTGAGATTATCGTAAGGAAGTGGCTTCACAAGATTGCTACCCCCGGCATTCATGCCCATCATAGGGTCAATATTGCCAGTTCCCACACCTGTCATTCCATACATTCCAGCCATGTTTCCAAACATACCACTATGCATACCGGGCTGCATGCCCCCATACATGTTTCCTTGCATTCCAGGCTGCATGCCCCCAAACATGTTTCCTTGCATTCCGGACTGCATTCCACCATACATATTCCCTTGCATACCAGGCTGAAAACTAGCTCCAAAATTCCGCCAGCCAAATCCGGTGAAATAAAGTTGGCTCTAGCACCTGTGTCAAAGAAAATCAAGACATTTTGATCTCTCACTTTGCCCCATGCCCTGCACAACTCGGTCTCTTCACCACCTGGCTGTTCCCCAACAAGATCAGGAACTAACCCTGCAGAAGGTTTTGGTTTCTTAGACTTGGACTCCCCTTTAGTGTCAGAGTCTTTTTGGGACTTACGCTTGGGACAGTTAAAAGACATATGTCCCTCTTCTTTACAGTAAAAACATTTACGAGCATCCATCAAAGCCTGTCTCTCCTCAGGAGTTCTCTTGGGCATTGGTAACTTCTTATACCGCTTCTCTGTAGACCCTTTTGCATCACGCGAAGCATGCCCTGACTTTTCAGATCTCTTGCTGAAGCTTTTACTTCCTTTAAATCCAAATGAGACCCCAGTGAGTAACGCATTTGCCGTCATAGCATTCTCTATCATCTGCAACATGTTTGGTACTCGAGTCTTTATGCAATAGTCACGCACTTCCTTGGGCAGCCCACAACAATACTTCTCCACCTACTCAGACAAAGGCACTGCACGATAGGAAGTAACTGGGAGCAAAGCTTCCCAAAACTTCTTATTATAATCCTCCAAATTTTCACACTTTGATGCATCCAACTTGTGCCATGCTATCATTACATCCACCTCAAAAGTAGATGTGAGCCATACGGAAGAGAACACCTGCTTAAACTGTACCCAAGTAGATGGTGCTATGCCCTGCAAAAGAAGAGTGGACCACCACTGCAATGCATTGCCCTTGAGAAAAGTCGCAGCTTTTCTCACCTTAGAGGATTCCGTGTAATTCCCACCAGAAAAAGCAGCATCAAACTGCTGTAAAAAGGTAAGTGTCTTTAGCTTATCTTTGGCCCCACTGAACGTGTCAAATTTCACTGCAGCTCCCCCTTCCTTATAATCCTTCGCCTTACCCATAGGCGTTAGATTATCATAAGGAAGTGGCTTCACAAGATTGCTACCCCCGGCATTCATGCCCATCATAGGGTCAATATTGCCAGTTCCCACACCTGGCATTCCATGCATTCCAGCCATGTTTCCAAACATACCACTATGCATACCGCGCTGCATGCCCCCATACATGTTTCCTTGCATTCCAGGCTGCATGCCCCCAAACATGTTTCCTTGCATTCCGGACTGCATTCCACCATACATATTGATGGGGAAAAACAGTTAGGGTTAGAGTTCATTCATGGGAGACATACACAGAGAAGCAAGGGAGAGAGAGAGAGAGAGTTGTGGGGATAAGTCAACTCATCAAGTGAGTGTGTGACTCCCCTATCACACATGTATATTGCACTAGTACACATAGTGCACTTAGTACATTAAAAGTACTAAGTGTACTATGTACTATAACTTATGGGCTTGTACACACTATAAGGGTGGGCATAACGCCTTTACCCCAACAACCTCCCACTTAAAGGCAAAGTGCCCTTAAATGAAGGAAAAGAAAAAAAATCAGCATGTACATGATAATATACAAGGCCATATCAAGGCTGAAAATGGCCTCATCCAATGCCCATCAAGTGTCTGCAATGAGCAAACCGCTCCGGAGGCAAACTCTTTGTCAACAGATCAGCCGGGTTGTCATCCGTGTGAATCTTAACAAGCTGAAATTGCTTGTTCTCTATCACCTCTCTGATGAAGTGATACTTCACATCCACATGTTTCGTCTTTGCATGAAAGACAGGGTTCTTTGCCAACTGGATGGCACTCTGACTGTCACAATGCAACAATGGAATATCCCCTGTATAGCCCAAATCAACCACTAACCGAGATAGCCATAATGCCTCCTTGCAAGCCTCTGTGGCTGCAATATACTCGGCCTCTGTAGTAGATAAGGCAGTGCACTTCTGCATCCTGGATATCCATGACACAGCACCTCCTGTGAATGTAAACACATAACCGGTAGTAGACTTCCGGTTATCTGGATGACCGGCATAATCCGAATCCGTGTAACCATGCACTAATGCATCCTGTTTGCCAAAGCAAATGCACATATCCTGTGTGCCCTTCAGGTATCTCATGACACCTTTCACTGCTTCCCAATGCTTCTTGCCAGGGTTGGCCATGTATCGAGAAACCACTCCCACTGCAAATGCAATGTCCGGCCTAGTAGCAACCATGGCATACATGAGACTGCCACAAGCTGAAGCATACGGAATCTTGGCCATATCAGCCCTGTCTCTATCTGACTGTGGGCTGTCCATAGCACTGAGTTTCACATATGGAGGCAAAGGAGTACTAGTCTTCTTCCCCCCGTCCATATTGAACCTCTGCAAGACTTTGCCAATGTATTCCTCCTGAGACAAATACAACACATGCTAATTTCTGTCCCGAAGTATCCGCATACCCAAGATGTGATTTGCATCACCCAAATCCTTCATATCAAAGGTTTCATGCAGCCTCTTTTTTAAGGCATCCATCTCTTGACGAGATTTCCCGGCAATCAACATATCATCAACATACAAGATGAGGATCAATAGACTGCCATCCAAAGCTTTTTTGGTGTACAAGCAGTGATCTATGTCACTTCTCCTGAATTTCTGAGATTTCATGAATGTATCAAATTTGTGATACCATTCCCTTGGTGCCTGTTTGAGCCCATAAAGACTCTTTTTCAGCTTGCATACAAGCTTCTCCTTTCTACTCACTGCATAACCCTCTGGCTGCTGCATATATATCTCCTCATGGAGATCACCGTGAAGAAAAGCAGTCTTCACATCCATCTGAATCAAGTCCAGATCATCATGCGCAACCAAAACCAACACAGCTCTAAGTGTGGTCATTTTGACCACTGGAGAGAAGATCTCCTCAAAGTCCACACCATATTCCTGCTTGAAGCCCTTAGCCACTAACCTGGCTTTGTATCTTGGCTTTGCATCTGGTGCAACTTTGAGCCTGTATACCCACTTGCATGGCAAAACTTTCTTGCCTGCAGGCAAATGCACCAACTTCCATGTTCCATTTTTATGCAGAGAATCCATCTCTGACTTCATGGCACGCTCCAAAAGAGCCTTGTCTGCCCTCTGTAAAGCCTCTTTATAACATGAGGGCTCCCCACAGTCAGTAAGCATCAAATAGTCAACCCCTGGAACAAACCTGTCAGGGGCTCTGGAGGGTCTTGTGGACCTCCGTACCCAATGACCATCATTTGCAGGTTGCTGTCCAGCCTGCATATCACCCATTGGTGGCTCCTGTTCCATGCCATAAGGCTGAAAAATCATGCCCGGTATATCCTCTAACTGTGGTATATCCATAGGGATATCTTCTGCCATCTCTGGCTGTCCATTTGGACCATTTTCAGCACCATTTAAGGGCTGGTTTTCCTGCTGTAATGGCTGATTTACAGCCCTTTGTTGTTGTCCATGATGTCCATCATCATCAAAGATGACTCTGCCAGGCTCCTGTTGCCTTGCAGGCTCCTTATACATGCATGTTTCATCAAAAATGACATCATTGCTGCGTATGATCTTTCTATTCATGGGATCCCAAAGTCTATACCCCATTTCACCTTTGTCACCATATCCT
Source organism: Cibotium barometz (assembly GCF_041138505.1). Lineage (NCBI taxonomy): Eukaryota > Viridiplantae > Streptophyta > Polypodiopsida > Cyatheales > Cibotiaceae > Cibotium > Cibotium barometz. The sequence continues at coordinate 51,196,345 of NC_141079.1, read as the reverse complement.
AGGAATATGCATTTGTGAGACTTAGGATCAAGTTTGGTGCGCATTTCCCTGCGTATGTGCACGTACGCAACGCAACCAAACACTCTCAAGTGCTTGTATGACGGAGGCTTCCCTGTCCATACTTCTTCTAGCACTTTCCCACCAAGCCTCGTGTTAGGTGACCTGTTTATAAGGTGAACGGCTGTCATAACAGCTTCAGCCCAAAAACCATGAGGTAATGCAGCATGTGACAACATAGAACGGACCTTCTCCTGTATGGTCCTGTTCATCCTCTCTGCTGTCCCGTTTTGTGGAGGATCATAAGGAGTAGAGAGCTCCCTCTTGATGCCTTTAGCATCACAAAAGTCCTGAAACTGTTTGGACATGTACTCTCCACCATTGTTGGAACGCAAAGCTTTCAGTGTTTTGCCAGTTTGATTCTCAACAAGAGCAACAAACTTTTGAAACACTGAGAATGTATCACTCTTCAAACGAAGAGGATAGACCCACACCTTGCGTGTGGCATCATCAATGAAAGAGACAAAATATTTTGCCCCTCCCAAAGAAAGCTGAGGCATCTCACATACATCTGTATGCACAAGCTCTAACTGAGCATCTTTCTGTCCAAGAGCTTTCTTGTGGGGGCACTGTAGTTGCCTACCATATATACAATGCTCACAAAACTGAAAACTTGAAAACTTTAGAGAAGGCAAGTAACCCAAACGAGACAATTGCTCCATTCCCTTGACACTCTGTGTCCCAACCGGCTATGCCACATAGAAATTTCCGGCAGCTCGGTTACATTTACATTAGCATGGTGACAAACACATGCATGCATGAAATAAAGAGTGTCCACCTTAGAGCCTCTGGCAACAACCAGTGAGCCCTTACTAATCTTCCACTTTCCACTACCAAATGTGGTAACATAATCAGCATCATCAAGCTGTCCAGTAGAAAGCAGATTCTTCTTGATCTCAGGCACATGCCTGACATCATGGAGCATAAGCTGTGAGCCATCTGAAAATACAAGCCTTACATCACCTCTGCCAAGAATCTTGCATGCATGGTTATCACCCAAATAAACCACTCCTTCATTGCCAGCAGTGTACCTGACAAACAAGTCTCTGCAACCTGTGACATCAAAGGAGGCACCTGAATCAATGATCCATGAGTGCATACCATGACCACCTGTAAGAAGTGAATGGGCATCAAGTGAAGACGTAAAGAGAACCTCATCCTCACTGCCACCTACATGTGACACATTGATTTCTTCGATCTTGACTCCACTTTTGCCCTTTGGCTTTACATCTTTGGCTTCATCTTTCTCTTTGTCTTTGCCTTTTCCCTTTTCTTTTTGATCATTTTTCCATTTGTAGCATTGTTTTTTGATGTGTCCCTTCTTGCCACAATAATGGCATTCCAAATCCTTTTTGGAGCGAGACTTGCTCCTTCCCCTTTCTTGGCTTTTACCCCTTTGCTGGGATCTCCCACGTGCATTCATTGCATTGGACTTTCCCACAGAGTTGTTGTTCCTGTTCATCTCTTCTTGAAGAAGAGCACCCTCAACATCTACATATGACAGCATAGCATGCGAATTGCTAGTGGCTGTCCTGAATGTGTCCCAACTCTCTGGCAAAGTGCATAACAGAAAAGTGGCTTTGAACTCATCGTCCATTGCCAACTTTTGATTAATGACCTGGCTGACAATACCATTAAACTCATTTAGATGGGCTGTCATAGACGCCCCTTCCTTCATCTGAAGACCTATGAGTTTCTTCAACCAATACACTTTGCTTGAGGCACTTTGTTGGGCATACAAGTCCTACAATCTCTGCCACATTCCCCAAGCTGTCTTCTCTTCACGAATGCTGAAAAGTAAAGAGTCTGACACAGACAACATGATAGTAGATCTTGCCAGCTCATCCATATCTTCCCACTCTTCAGCAGTAAGAGAAGCGGGCATCACACCCCTTTCTTTGATAGGCTTGTGCTGCTTTTTCTGGAGCAACACATTGTAGCACTGGGTTTGCCAAATATCATAATTATGCGAGCCTTCAAGCTTCTTGATGTGAAGCAATGAAGAGCTCTCACCTGTGGTGGTTGCCATAGCAAAATGCAACCTGTCAATGCCTGACTCCCTGCAAAATGTGCAAACACTGCACCAAAAGCACACAAAGTGCTCACGGTTATTCTCCCAAGCTTTATCTCCCACTGCGGAAGCAAGAATGCAACTTTTCTTCCACTTTATGTGATGAAAACACCAAAATCTGGTTGCTACAGATTTTGGACAGCACCTTAAATGTGCTCTGTTGCCCTTCCAAAGTACTGTACAGCAGTACCGTACCAAGTGCTCACCAATGATGTACCAAACCTGTACGGCAAGTACAACAGCTGAATTTGAACCTTTTGGTCACTCAAAACAGTGTACAGCCATGCCAAAACATGCACAAAGCTGTGCCAAATCTGTACCAGCAGGTACAATAGCAATAAATGCTCTCCTGGCTGTCCAAATGAGTGAAAATCAGACTTTTACAGTCCTGTACACTGCATACAACAGTCCCGAACAGAAATTGGGCAAAAGCCCCTTGACTGCAAGCTGATTTTTGAGGATTCAAGGCATAAAAGTCTCGCCTGCTGCTTTGCCAAGCTCAACAAGCATACAAACTTGAAAAGCCCCTTGATTTAAGATCAATTGCTGATCATACATGGTACATTGAGACACATGAAGGCATCCAGAGTGTTCACGATGCTTCCCCCTGGCCACATATACATCAAATACATGAAAGCCCCTTGATTTACAGGCACATTGAGTGCTTGTAAGGCATCAGCACCTTATCCACAGCATCAAATGCGATCGCCTGCATGCAAATCAACCAAAACGACACAAAAGCCCCTTGATTTGCACTGCAACTTGCTGCAATTTGCTGCAATTTTGCCCAAATGTGCGATTTTTCACATCATACAGCATGTACGAGTGCTTAATTGCACAATTACATCAAAAGCCCCAAATTTCGACATCCAATTTCCTGCAAATTGATCCTGATTGTGACCAATTTCCTGCAAATTGATCCTAATTGTGACCAATGTCACCCAATTTTGCCAATTTTGCTCAAAATTGAGCAATTTGGACACCTGTACCTGCTCAATTGCTTGAATTGATAAGAAATTCCCAAAATATTGAAGGCAAATACCTCTGAAATTTCTGATTTTTCTGAGTTTCTTGACTTGCAGGCTGAGATGGAGGCGGTGGTGGCGGCGACTTCGGTGCTGGGCAGCTTCTGGAGCAGCTGGGCAGCCCCGTGTGCTGGCTGTGGGCAGCCTGGGCAGCCACGTGGGCTGGCTACGTGGATTGTCTTGGGCAGCTGGTTGGGTAGCCCTTGTTGGGCTGCGTGGGCTGTTCGAAGGCGTCGACTGCTTCAGCCACCACAGCAATGACTCGAAGGTACGACTGCGTCAGCCACCAGTTCCCAAGCGAGCGAAAGGGCCCCCCCTGTTGCGAGCGCTGCTGTAGGCGCCTGGCAGCGCTGACACGCCTATAATTTTTGCTGCCGCCTAGCGCTGAACTTCAGATGACGTGATAGCCTTAGCTTCACACCCGCCTGACGAATTCGCCTAGCTTCGCCTAGCACCGCATACACGTCGACGGGCTCCGTCGGATCCAGCGCTACTTGTTGCCACGTATTCGCCTAGCGCCAACTACACCCGTGCGTGCTCTTGCGCTTCTTCAGTTCACTCGCCTTGTAGCCTTCGCCGTCGACTTCACCTTGTTAATAAGGATCAAACGCCTGTAGCCGTCTTCGCCTGATAGCTCTACGCTATCTTCTCCACCTTCGCCTGGGAGAACTGAGGGCAGCTATGGTACCCGCAATGGTACCTCTGGCTTGGGCTATGGCACAGCTGCTGCTGCTCTCTCAACCCACCTGCCTGCGACTGGTCACACAGTCGACCAGTAACCAACACTGCACAAAGGCGACCAGTAACCAACACTGCACAAAGGCAACCAGAGACAAATTCTGATGCAGTACGCAGATCCGTACAGCAGCACACGCCTGTTCTCTGCAGCGACAAAACCCTAGAAAAAATAACCTGCTCTGATACCAGTTGATGGGGAGAAACAGTTAGGGTTAGAGTTCATTCATGGGAGACATACACAGAGAAGCAAGGGAGAGAGAGAGAGTTGTGGGGATAAGTCAACTCATCAAGTGAGTGTGTGACTCCCCTATCACACATGTATATTGCACTAGTACACATAGTGCACTTAGTACATTAAAAGTACTAAGTGTACTATGTACTATAACTTATGGGCTTGTACACACTATAAGGGTGGGCATAACGCCTTTACCCCAACACATATTCCCTTGCATACCAGGCTGAAAACTAGCTCCGAAATTCCCTGGAAAACCCATGCCTCCTTGAGGATAACCCCCAGTCATGGATTGGAACACAGAGCCACCACCAAAATAGCCTGGATGCATAGACTGTTGTGGAATAGGTGGCTGTCCGAAAAAGGAACTCTGTGAGTTGGCACCAAAAGTATGTTGCATGTTCGGAAACTGTCCAAAAGATGGATCCTGTGGGAAGGCACCACTATTGCCCTGAGGTGGGTTCTTAGAACGCACTTTCTTCTTCTTCTTTTCAGGCTCAGAACAGGATCTCATAAATTCAGCAAACTTCTCACTTTGAGTGAGCTGCATAAACACATCCATTACACCTGCCAAACGATTTTTAAACTGAGCATCATCTTCCTCTTTACTAGGCATGTCTTCTGGCTGTGTTACATCCTCATATTGTGCATCTACTACAGCCTGTTCTCCTGCAAGAATATCCTCAGATTCTTTTCTCTCAAGAGAGGCCTCTTGCTCTTCCTCTTCATCATAAAAATATTCATCTTCTGTGTCTGACATGTTGCTGAATTTTTTTTCAGCAATGACTTTCCTCGAGACAACCACGAGCTCACCCCCCTTAAGAAAGTTGATGATGTGTCCCGGCCAACGGAACCTTGAAACCAGCCTCTGGTAGAAACCAAAGTGCGGTAGACTAGCAGTCACCCTTCCAATTGTAGTCCAAACAAATAACAAATTAGCAAGAGCTAGAATGCTCCAGAACTAAAAGGAAATCGACACCTGTTGGCCCCAAAGCTTGGCGCCCCTTTCAGTATTTCTTTATTCAAATTCAATGAAATGTATAACTGAGTACAACAAAGCCAGTCAAGGAAAGTAAACCTGCATGTCCAATCTGGCAGCCCTCAAGACCTCTTAGCATAGAGGATTCACATACAGATCTGTGTCCCACAAAAGCAACACACTGTGTTTCCCTCTAATCTACCAAGACAATTCAACAGGGCAGCCTTGAGCACACATCTGGCTGTTCCATGTTCATGGCTTCAAACTCAGCCTAAATACCAATCCACTGTCCGGTCTCTGTTTCCACCCTTCAAACTGCTATACCCTTCCTCTCACAAAGGGCCAGATGAAACAACTCTGCAGCAGACATAAGCCAGTGGAAAGAAAGAAAGAATGATATGTTTAGAGCTTACCAACTTTTATGCGTAGTTCTGCACCGGAGGGATTGACTGTACCAGTTTGTACTTGCAGCCGCCTGTATCAGCAACTCTGCATCACACGTGTGCACTTGTCTGTATGGGTCTGTACTTGCAGCACATGTGTACCTGTCTGTACTTTCACTCCCTGCAGTCACCTGACTGATGCACCGCCTGAACTGTTGGACTGAACTGGACTGTACCTGTCTGTACAGAACTGTACCTGCAGTCGCCTGACTGATACGCTGCCTGCAAAGATGGACAGATGTACCCGCCTGTACCTACTCGATAGGACTGTCCGTACAGTTGCCGCCTGTATCTGCTGGACAGGACTATTAGTTCAGTTTCCGCCTGTACCTGTATGCGTGAGTGGACCTGCAACCGCTTGCGTCAGAAAGTCCCCAGCAGCCGTACCAGCCTGTACCAGTCTGCGTCGGATGTCCTGCAACAATTGTACTGTTCTGTCCGTACAGTACCCGCCTGCAGCACCTGTACAGAAGCAGCTTGTACCTGGTCACCCTGCAACCACCTGCGCCAGTAGACGTGCAACAGCCCGTACCTACTATCGTACAGCAGCCCTGCGCCAGATGACGTGTAGCAGCCTGTACGTCCTCTCCTCCACGCAGCCAACCAGCACGTCCTCTCATCCACGCAGCCAACCGACCAGCATGTCCTCCCTTCCACGCAGCCAGTCAACTTGTCCCCTTTCTCCAAAAAGCAAGAGAGAGAGTGAAGGGGGAGGCGTGTACCTCCAAAAATGGAGTAGCCCCCTCCAATAATATCCTAGTGGCCCCTTTCTAAAGTTTATCAAACTTTCTAAGGGCCACTTATGCCTAGGGGCCACCCCAAGGTTAAAACATTATAAATATTTAAGTCCTTGGTGCCCCTTCACACTTGAGGATGTCCACACATATTACCATTTGTCCGGGCACCCAAATATGAATCATGAAATATTTATCTTGCTCACCAACCACCATGCTGACACTCATGCTGTTCCACTTTCACAGGGTCATGACAGTTGTAGTGTATGATCTCATTTAAAAGGGCTGCAAATGGTGACTCTCCCAATGGCCCTGTGTCCTCCTCCTCGCCTCTACTCTCATCCTCTGCTGTCATGGCATACCTGGATCCTCTAGGAGAGAAGTAGCATAGAGCAATGTATAACACCCTGTCTGCTGAGAGCTGCAGTCTAATCCACATGTATCTAGCCTCACGTGCTACCACGTGTAGGCGCTCCTGTAGCTCTCGCTTGAAGAGTACCGCTATACCTCCAGATCCTCTCGATGTGCTCTGCCGTGTGGTCCCCCTGTATGTAAACTCCCAGTGATAGCCCTCTACTTTGGGTAGCCCCCTCTCTGGGCTCTGGTGCGTCTCTGTAAGTAGTATGATGTCCCGTCCCTCCATGACCTCCTCCATTCTCCCAGGATGTGTCCAAAGTGCTCCATTGCAGTTCCAAACTGCTATGTGTATCTGTGAATCTGGATCCTCCATAGCCGATGTCCCATAAGCCGCCTGGCGTAATCGCGATAGAATGCTCTCTTGCCCTCTTTCCGGGCCTGTAGGACTCTCGGCATGCATGTTTTCCTGTGTTCTATCTGCATCCTTGTAAGGTCGTCATCCAAATAGATGTGATCTCCCTGTAATCCTCGTAGAATCACCCCCTTCCTCATGAAGGTGACCCTCTCCGTCTCTCCTGCAAACTGTAGGATGAGGGCTCGCTTGCGTGTTGAGTCTTTCCCGACTCTCCATGCTTTGGTGAAGGGGAGAGGGTCCTCTTCCCTGTAGCCGAGCTTCATGCAAAGAAGCTGTCCATCTTTCTCGGGAGTGGAGTCGGGTGTCTCGGCTATACCTGTGACTCGAATGTTGAGGCGGCGGGCATGCCTCATCTTCTCCTCCTCAATGGTGGTGTGAATGATTTGGTGTTCTTCCCTTTGAGTCTCCTCCCTCACTTCTTTACGGATGTTCTTCTTCACGACCTCAACCCATCCTGACTGCTTGGCTTCGAGTTTTCCCTCCATGTCCTTTGTGATCTCCTTGGAGATCTCTTCTTTGATGGCCGTGAGAGTGTTGTCATTGATCTCCCCTTCTTCCTTCTTGGTGTTCTTGATGGCTACCAGTTCCACTTTCAATGCACTCACCTCCTCCTTGAGTGATGTGTTCTCTTGTTCAAGGTCCGTGACCCGTGCTTCGAGGGCCATGATGTGCCGGTGTAGTTTGTTCTCCACCTCATTGAGGTTGGAATTGAATGTCTTCTTGTTCTCCTTGATTAGTGCCTTCATTGCCGTCTCGAGGGCCTCGAGCTTCTCTTGGAGACTCGGGGCCATTCCTCGAGATTACTCTACAACCCTTTCCGCAGGCAGGGAGGAGAGAGAGAGAGAGAGAGAGAGAGAGAGAGAGTTATGTTGCTGCCTTGGGGGCCTGAGGAAGGGTGGGTGGGAAAAGGGAAGCGGAGGGGCTAGCAGACAGGCAGATGGGCAAGCATAGTGGGAGAGAAGGCGGCGGCGAGCAAGGACGCGAACAACGGCAAACAGAAGGCGTCGACAATAGCGAAGCGAACAGGGCGGCGAGCAATTGCGGGCAGCAGGCGACAAGCAATAGCGAAGCGAACAAGGGCGGCGAGCAGTTACGGGCAGCGGCGGGCGGCGAACAGTAGCGAAGCGAACAGAAGAGAGAGAGAAATGAAATGAAATGAAATGTTATATTAACGTCTTCTTCCCTCTTGCTTCCTCTCTCTCTCTCTCTCTCTCTCTCTCTCTCTCTCTCTCTCTTCTGTTATATTAACAGAAGAGAGAGAGAGAGAGAGAGAGAGAGAGAGAGAGAGAGAGAGGAAGCAAGAGGGAAGAAGTGATTAACACTAATCACTTCCAAACCCTAACCCTAAGCACACCACAGATGCTAGATTAGAGTTGCAAGAGAAAGAAAGAGAGAGAACAGTCCACTTCTATTGCACAAATGGGAGGATGAGTTACAAACAACAAGAGAAATTGGCTTTTATAGTTCCAAGCCTTTTTCCACTAGGCCGCCCGAGAGTAAGTGACCCGGAGCGCCCAAACATAGTTACAAGGCTTTTCTCTATGGTTTGGCCAACTGACCAAGATCCTCTCGTCTATCCTTCGAAGTTCAATACTTGGGAGCGTCTTTAGGGCGTTTCCCTCATCAAATGACGGGATTTACAATATATAGTGTCAGCGCCCATTACATAAGTGTGCGGACATAGTTGTCGTAAGAATGTGTTAATCAATATGTGGTTAACATACTCCCCTTCCTAAAGTCGATTGTGTCCTCGTGATCGGTGAGAGGTTGTGGAGGCACGCTAGGAAGTGTCGCACTTGGTTGGTGCTCTAGTCTCTCCGGAAATGAGAGAGGATGGGAGAATTAGGAAGATGGAAAGAAGTTAGTGGAGTACTAGCAATTAAGTATCTAGCTAGTTGTATGGGCTCTTATGAGTTTGCTTTTTTGTATATGTCTAGTAGTACTCGTTATTTTGTTTTTTGTGTTTTTCTTATGTGTCGCCTTTGCAGCGGGACATCCTCATTATATGAGTCAGAGTACTTGAATGAGTAGATTAGCACGGAATACTTAATGACTAGTATCCAAGTGAAAGGTGATATTATTAAGGAGGGGTTAGTAAAACAATGGTGTTAGTAAGCAAGTGGCAAGGGGAGAATTTTGGAGGGACAAGGAGGTAACACCACGCATGGAGACTGCTTGCGATCTGAGATGTTGTATGTCGATGGCGATGTACATGAAGCTCTAACATCTTTGTCAAGACACCGTTATGGGTATCTTGGCTTCCGTGGATGTTCAGTCATCAGGTTGCGGTATTCTCTCTGTTTCTTTGTGTGCTTCATCTTCTTCTGTCATTGGAGCTCTGGGATCCTGTGGTGATAGGAGTGGTAGTTGATGGCGAGGATTCAAACATGTGGAGCCGAAGAAGAAGTTAAGGGTAGAATTGATTAGGCACGAAAAACAGTTATGGGGGTGAAGCAGAGGTGATGTAGAAGATCCAGGCGATGGGTTGTACCATTGACTAGGCTTGTGCCCACCATGGTCCCCTCATCCAGAGATGTACCTGGATGGCTATTGATTATGAAGCTGTGCCCGGTGTGCGCATAGGACAGAGCCCAGTGAGATTTGCAGGTGTCGTGCATAAGCGAGAGCAAAAGGTATGCCCGTGGTCCTAATCACGTAAATCTTAATCGCCTAGGGATTCTTCTTTCTTCTTTTTTTTAGTTTAATGGTCAGCACTGAGTGGCCCATTTGGCGAGATGTGTGAGCTTACCTTTGAGTTTATCTTTAAGTTCAGCCGTTTGAAGCACTGCCCCTTGGTTTGGTGACGAAGTCGAGGGGCGGGGTGGAGCTTCATGGACGAGGCTTCATTGGGGAAAGGGCTAGGCGAGTTGAGCTTTTGAGTGCCCGTGGGTTGGGTGGGGGCAAGTCCGTAGGTCGCCAAACTATCTTCGTCGATTGGACAGATACTGGCTTGGTTGGTGTGGTTTGGGCGAACTGTTGAGAGTGAAGCCGTGGGAGCCAAATGATGGAGTTCCCATCATGGAAGCCTTGAGGTTCTAAGAGACCTGTGGTGGTCAAGGTTGTAGAGTTGAGAGGCAATGTCAACAACGAGGCTTGATTGTCATTGGTGGATGGTGTCAACAGTGGCTGATTGACCGGCCACTGGTGGTCGTTTCTTCATGCCAATTGATTTGGCAAGGAGTGACATCAATCCACTCTTTTCCAATGATAATTCAACCTTGGAGTGCCCCTGCATCAATGACATGAAATATGTACTCCGACTGGTTATTCCCTATAAAAATTTAGGAATGAAATACCCAACACTCGTTATAAACACATTTCATGTGAAATTTGAATATAATTGTTTTCTTTTGTTAGTGTGGGTTTTCCAAAAGCTTTCTACGCCTCAAGAATATGAGATTGGTGTGGACCAGAGGATATATGTAAGCTTACCACCGTTGTAGACCATTCTCGGTCGAGAGTCCAATCCATATTCTTAAGAGGTGGGTTGCGTTCTGGTGGCAATTCAGTGGCAGTGGAAGACTTTACCAGTTATTGTGGGGGGTGTGAGAATACCCTTTGTGGAAGCAATTGGTGGGGACATAGGATCACATTCGAGGCACTCTCCGCTCCAAAGGATCATTGTTATACCTTGCCCTAGGGAAGCTTGAGGGTGGCTGTGTTGTCAACGGAGTTGATTGTACTTGTAGCATTCTAGACCCAGCTTCCTCTGAGGATGACTGCTTCTTTTATCTCACATGTGGGAACCACATAGAACTTACAAGCCAATGGGTTAGAGACAATATGTACAGTTTGTGTAAAGGACCTAAGGCTTTGTATGCGTTGTCCACCCAGCAGTTCAACTTTGGCATGGGCAGTTTTAAGAGATGGTTTGCCCAGAGAGACCCATGTTTCTCCTAGCAAAAGATTATGGCTAGCTGTGGGTGACAACAAGGTATATTTCCGTTGCATATTTCTACCAAAGGGAAAATCTATTCAGACCCTAAGGGTGGTTGTTTCAAGTTGGGGAGCTACACTTACATCGAGGGTGTTAAGCGAGGCAATGGCTTGCCGTTTGGGAGTACGAATTGTGTGCCAAGGTTACAATCTCGAAGGGTGTCAAGTGTAGCAAGGATTTTAAGCCAATTGTGATGGACTTCGTCACTATTGACAGAAGCGACCGTGCATGGCACCCGCGTGTCATCAAGGGCTTGATGACAAACATCGCAAACCAAGAGATCATTGCTCTTGGTGGTGGTCACAGAGTCTTCGGCAAAGGGAGCTTTGGCCATGGGATGTGAGTGCTCGGTATATAAATTAACCTTGAGCGTTTGAGACCCTTTGCGGAGGTAGAGATGATGCGTGCCCCAATCATGGATCACTTGTATTTGTCGCATGAAGGGTCCACCCAAGATGTTGTCATATGCGGCATTATGAAAGTCCATGACTACAAATGTGAGGTGGAATGTCACAGACTTTTACCTTGAGGTTATGCACTACGCCCAAGGATTTTATAGATTTCCCATCCGCAAGCTTGATCACGAATGTGGTGGGATCAAGGCGTAGTTGGCCCCAGTTTTCCCAGCATGTTTGTGTGAGGATGCTTACATCAGCACCTCCATCTAGGATGCCTTTGACTACATGTCCATTATAGGAAATGGGCAAGGCTGCGTTGGTGTCATTACCCTCAAAGTAGTGGCCCAGCGCATTTACGCGAATTGTGGGTGCGCTTTTAGGTTTTGGGTTGTGGTGGTGGAGTAAGTCTGGATGATGGAGCTCAGATTCATCCGAGGAATCTAAGGTAGCGCCCTCCTCCATAGAAGCCTGTAGTTTTCTTTCCACCTGCGCTCGCGCTGCTCGCCCCTCACCTTCCCTCCCTCGCGTCCCTTTCCTTCCTCCCCCCGCCTGTCATCGATTCTGCGCCCCCCCCCTCTTCTCGCCATTGCGCCCCCCCCCCCCCCCCCTCTTCTCGCCATTGTGCCCCCCCCCCTCTTCTCGCGTACTCGCCCTCTTGCGCCCCCCCTTCCTCGCTGCTGCGCCTCCCCCCTCCTCGCCATCTCGCCCCCCCCCCTCCTAGCCTCTTCGCCTGTTCGCCCCCCCCCCCCCCCCCCTTTTTCGCCTCTTCGCCCCCCCCCCTCTTCGCCTGTTCGCGCCCACCTCTCTTCAGCAGCGCCCCGCCCCCCTCCCTTTCGCGTTGCTGCCGCAACCCCCCCCGCTGGGTTCTCGGCCTCATCTAGCCTGGGGACCTTTAGCGGCAGGCCCAGCTCGTAGTTTTGGAGACTGGCAGACCTTCTGCAGTCTCCCAGAGGAGATCCAGGTGGAGAGGCTGAGTCACTTCAGAGGGGGATTGATTATGAGGGATGATATTCAGGAGGCACTCAAAGAGGAGTGGTTCACGCCTCTTGAGCCAGTGGCCCCACGGTGGATGGGAGCCTTTACACAGTTGGAGATCCTAATTGCAGTCAGAGCTTGCACTGAGGATGGCGGTTGCCTCTACTATGAGATTCAGGATGAGGGCAGACTCCAGAGAGTGGAGATGGAGTCGCCTTTGGTTGCAGAGTGCACCTTTCAGAGGATTCGGGTAGTGGCCGCCGCTTCTCGGAAGTGGCATATTGACCCCGACCCTGCAGATGTGCTCCCGGATTGGCACATATGGGCATATGCAGCGCGCCCTTTGGCCCGGCTACAGTGGGACCCCGGGGAGTACGAGTGGCATGATCCTTATGCATCCCTTGACAGAGATTACCTTTTTCCAGTATACTGTTCGGCTGGGGCGGCATATTTTGACGGCGAGGAGGACGGTCTCTCCAGCGGCAACGGGGCATTGGCGGCTGCAGGGACTCTCACAGGAGTTCCTGGAGGATTTTTGGGCTCGGCTCTGGGCTAGTCGACAGGCCCGCAGGATCTCGACTTTTCAGTGGGCTGGTCGCCCATAGGGGCTCAGCAGTTGGCACTTGGCTTGTTTACAGCGGTCTTCCGGCGGCCTGCGTCCGATGCGGCCACCCTATGGAGACATAGAGACGTTGCCTTTGGGATTGCCCTCAGGCGCAGCAGATTTGGCTGCGGATGCTGCGTATTCTGGCTCCCCTCTCTCCAGAGGGTATGTTTACGTGGGGTGCCGCTGCTTGGTCGACCTCGTCAAGGCCTGCGATGGGCTATGAGATGGAGCAGGGCAGTCAGGCCATCAGATTTATTAGGGGCCAGCCTCGCCTGGTTCCGTCACCGGATTTCTCGTCCGCCAGCTGGACACAGGAGAGGGATTTACGATGGGAGCTCCTCAGCAGCCTCACCATCTGGTTCACCTTGAGGGCCCGGTGCTTCACGGCCTTTGAGGGGAGATTGGAGCCACCAGCAGAGACTGTACGGGGGATTTGGCAGGAGTTGATCCACACCCTGCGAGGACAGTACGACCGCATCCGCCGGGGAGACTCGGATGAGGCGATCTTGCGGCACCAGGCCTTTCACACCACTTGGCGTTGTGGCCCCTTCTACACCTTACACACGGGATCCCCCCGTTGGCACTACAGGCCACCTGTTTGGCTCTTCCCCCCCCTATTGTATGATTTAGCCTCTCAGTCCACTGTGCTGATGCTTGTATTTTGCAGCACCTAGGGAGAGTCTCCCGGGCTGCCATGCTGTATTCCCTGCTCTTTTCCTCTTATGAGCAGGAGAGATTTTTTGTAGCCCTACGGGCCTTTTTTATATAACTAATGAAAGGATCTTTTCTCGGAAAAAAAAAAAAATTGGACTATCTTTTAACAAGGTTCCAATGGGCATTTGGATTTGGGAGGAAAGGAAGGCAGAGAGGCCGGCCAGGTCACGTTGATGAGTAGGAGCTTCTCGAGGGGCCGGGCCTTGATCATAGGGTGGACCAGCAATAGTATATGGAAGTTCGATTTGGTCCTTATTTGACAAGGGTGGAGGTCGAGATTTCGTGGCCGTAGCAGGATAAAAGACCTCAGCAAATTTGGTGTGCGGACCTTATGAGTCGCTGTCATAGTGTGTGTCATTGTTCACATCGAGTTATTCGATGTGAACGTGGGATTTGGGCTTGGCCGTTTGTGGAATAGGCACTGGAGGATGAGAAGGCACACAAGGGAAAAAATCTTCATTTGTTAATATCATGTTGGCAAACGGATCTTCCTCGGCCTTGAGCATTTGCGGGGGCTCCTGCCTTACCTGGTGCGGAAGTTCAGGTTCAATGCGAGACGGCGCGCACTCAGTCACACTGGGTCAAAGATTACAAACCACCCTAACTCCGAAGGGGAGATTGTTGGGTAGTATTTGCAGTTTCTTGTGTGTGAACACTCCCTATTAGTGTTTGTGTGTGTGAACACCTCTTAGAGGTGAAAGTATGTAAGTGTGTGTGAACAAGGACTTATAGCCACTAGAGTGCTTGTGTGTGTAAGCAATGATGTCATTAGTTTAGCCAAGTGTCACTGCCCCATGAGTAAAGTGTTGAGAAAGATAAGGCATTCAACCTATAAAAGCAATGTACCTTGTGACATTGTACGATGAAATTATCTGCTTTCAGTTTGTTACATTTCACACTCTCTCTCTTCTGCACATACACTATGGATGTCCATGACCCTCCATAGCTGCTGGTTTGCTAACCCTAAGGCTAACATCTTTTACTTTCTTTTGGTCTTTTCCATGGCTCAATATCGCATAGAACCCTTGTAGGACTTTTGGTCTCATAGACCCATTGGGTCTTTTGAAGACAATAATCTCTCTCTCTCTCTCTCTCTCTCTCTCTCTCTCTCTCTCTCGGATGATCCGCAGCAAACCCACATGACATTGTCCGGACGGAGTTTGCTGTACCTCCTATGCTAGTAGAGGCCCTCTTCCAGACGACGATCTGCTTCATACAGAGGATCAGAGATATGCCATCACATCGACTCTCACATAGAGCTTTTGAGGCGTCTAGGCAGCTCGCATAGAGTGGAGATAGGAGATCATGGTATTCACAGATGATACAGTGGCTCACTCAGCATGGTCTTGACATAGATCACTTGCCACCTTTCCAATATGATATACATGCACCACACATCCAGCTCTCTCAGAGTGAGAGGAACAGAGTCCTTCGGCAAGATTTATGGCAGCGATACACTCAAGAGACTTGGATTACACCCAGTCAGCCTCTACCGCCGAAGATGCTATACTTCAGAGATCAGTTTATGCATATCTCAGCGGATGGATTCATACAGAGACCTGGATACATGGATGTGTACATGCCTCACAGTGCCCAAGTGGTGATTGGCCAGCTCAGAGTGTCATCACACCAGCTTGAGATTGAGGCAGGTAGGGCAGCACGGATCCCCATAGCAAAGAGGATATGCAGACTATGCCAAGAGGAGGTTGAGATTCAGTTTTTTTTTGTTCAGTACTTTTTCATTTTGTTGGGATGACAGAGGATACCCCATACAGGTACTCCGATTTGTCTCATAGGCCGAGTTCGGTCTTTTGGAAGACGTTAATAAAATCTTTCTTTCTTTCTTTCTTTCTCTTTGTGGAGTGTTGCCATGGTGGTTAAAACACCGGTTCGAGAGACCCCAGGTTCAAGTTGCATTCCTTGCATTCTCGTGCCTTTATTTAGATCATATGGGGTCCGCTGGCTTGTTGGCGACAACGTTGAAAGCCTGATCCCATCTCACCTATGCAGAATTGGTAATTTGAGAGCATTAAGTCTAGATCATATGTGGCCACTGGCTTGGCGACAACGTTGAAAGCCTCATTTCATCTATTCTCTGCAGAATTGAGAGCATTAAGGCTTTGTGCTTTAACCAAATGTCTTTGGTCTATCCTGTTGGAGATGCAATTTAGACTTCTAGAGAGAACCAGCTGGATGGCTAGACCAATTCGTGGAACACCTCAGTTAAGTGCACTTGCACAGGAACACAACTCGGATGGGTGAACTACCAGGAAGTGGGAGAATCCATGTTTCCAACACGTCCTTCATGCTAATTGGCACTCTCTGTATCCCTACAACCCCACTTAGAGAGACCATCAGCACCCTCTGCATTTAAACACACCTTGCAGGGTCATAAGGAAACACTCATGATGATCTATAACACCTCCATGAAATCTGCAGGACACCCTTTCCTTTCTTAGTCCCACAAGTGCTGTCCATCTTGTGATCTAAATCTCCAAGATACCCTCAAGGACACACTTCCCTTTGTTAGTCCCTCTTAAGAGCTGTAAGTCCTATCCCCACTTAGTGTAGCTGGAAAAAAACACTAGATGCATGCATGGACCTCACCTCTACTCGTTAAACTCCAAGTTTCCAACACGTCCTTCATGCTAATTGGCACTCTTTGTATCCCTACAACCCCACTTAGAGAGACCATCAGCACCCTCTGCATTTAAACACACCTTGCAGGGTCATAAGGAAACACTCATGATGATCTAACACCTCCATGAAATCTGCAGGACACCCTTTCCTTTCTTAGTCCCACAAGTGCTGTCCATCTTGTGATCTAAATCTCCAAGAGACCCTCAAGGACACACTTCCCTTTGTTAGTCCCTCTTAAGAGCTGTAAGTCCTATCCCCACTTAGTGTAGCTGGAAAAAAACACTAGATGCATGCATGGACCTCACCTCTACTCGTTGAACTCCATCTTCGTCCGCCCAAGTACGATGAGGAATATGTTGTCTGGCTGCACGATTACGAGTATCCTGTCCATAGCCAGTAATGGGTGTGCCGATCCTCACTGTCACCTGCATGCATTCATGCCCATGTTAGGGGTCGGTTGCAAGCCACACACCTACAGTAGCTTGCTATAGCCTGCTAAAACTGGCTAGAGAACCTGACTATCACTCTGAACTCTGTTTAATGCCTTGTTGAAAACCTTATACCTGGAAAAAGACATGGCCCATTAGTGGAGCTTGTAAGCTATGGTATGCGTGCAAATCCAATAAAAAAATTTAAGAAAACACACAGGAATGACTCACTCCTTGGGTTCGAAAATAAGCTCCTTGAATACTCCATATGCAGCGAAACCAGCGACAGCAAAACCAAAGCAAATGATTAAACTGTACGAGGCACCTTCTACAAAAGTAACAGGTTTTTGAGGGATTTTGTCTGTGATAGAGTCGAAAGGATCTTCATCCTGTGCAGCAAGATCCCTTCTTGTAGTCTGCAGTGGAGAATCCATATTTAGAAAAAAGAATAAAGATGCAACACATTTTAACTAGTTTTTCACCTTAGGGATCATTAACAAAATACATGGCTAGTGCATCTGAGCAAAATAAATAGAAAATAATCACATGCACTCGTTTATGCAAACACATGCATAACAATAAACCGCATATGACTCAACTGGACACATGAGAATAGCTCTTCTCGGTCTTAAATGAGACACATGTTTGCAACTAGCAGCCATTGATGAGAGGATTGAATACAAGAATCCCATTCCTATAACCTTGGATTCACTGAGCTGCTTATAAAAATGTCAAAACAACTTTGAAGGTTTACAATTCCCACACAAGTCAGTGAATTCGTATGATCATCAGAGGATTAATTCTGCATGTTTTTGCTGCCTGTGGATGATGCAAGCAAAACGGAAGCCATAACAGTGCACTGTTGAGAAGGGTTTCATAAACATTTCAAATGAACATTTTTTTTTTCAAAAAGAAACTTCTATTAAGTATGAAAAAGTCATACAACAATCACAGCTATAAGCTGGAAAAGAATAGAATCACCCCAAATATGTAAGGTGATTTCAACCACTGAGGAGCATCATGATGCCATGAAAGACCCGTGGGACTAGAGGAAAAGAAGATGCCATGGTCCCACTCCCGCAAAAATATCACGCGCTTTTGAGTACAATGAACATTTGGAGTATGTTTCAAGTATATGTCAAAAGGAGTGCTGCACAATCAACGTGAAAATTGCATAGATCACCAAAAAAAAAACCCAAATATTTCAAATCTTAATTATTAAACCTGTAATCCCACTAAGCCTTGGGTAAATACTATATATACCTTCATAAGATTGGTATATATCCATGAGGTGATAGCCCAAGAGGTGAAGGTGTTTCCCTAGGACCAAGAGATCCTGGGTTCAAGACCCCCAAGGTGTTTCCTCAACAACATCTCCGACGGGGCGGGCAGTGAAAAAATCATAACTAAAGGAGGATCTTGTGCCTAAGGCTAGTCGGGGAAAAAAAAATTGGAATATATCCAACATTACAAACACAAACACTAAAGTTCAACTGATAAAGGAACGACTAAAACAAGAAACTTAGCAAGCTCTGTGTCACATGCACCCTACACTATGGTGCTCTGTGACACTCGCTCAGCATTCAATGTAATATTATACATCATTAATACCCTTTTTAGGTATTTGTTGTATACCGTGGCCCCATTGTGAGCGCCAATCCAAGACATGTCAAGCACAAGCTACATAGGTCTTCTTCCAACCTTAGGTGTCAGGGTTTGTCCCTTAACCCACTTGGAGAAGAGTCACACGTAGGTCACCTTAGGCTAGGGCACATCTAGGTCAAGCCTAGAAGCATATAGAAGAGTCACACGTAGGTCACCTTAGGCTAGGGCACATCTAGGTCAAGCCTAGAAGCATATAGAAGCATGTAAAGAGCATCTAGGTATGCACATGGGCATGGGTCAGCCGATAAGGCAGCCCATTACATGGGCTTTGCCTTGTCTTGATGCATAGCATCATAGATCCCTCACACATACCAGTCGGCCAGCATAAACACCATATATATTCAGTCGGCCAGCATAGATCACTATATAAGAAGCACCTAAATCATTGTATAAATCATCTTATACTGCAAAAGTTCAATCAAGGATTCAAGTCAACATGTGTGATTAAGTTCCCTCCGGTTCTTGGGGCATACAAATCAGCCTCAAGCACTCCGTGCTTCAATCCAAGGCAGCATAGAAGATCATGTCATCTTCAACCAACATATGTGCATATCCTCAGCAGTTCAGGATTTTGCATAAGTCACTTCATAGTCTTCAACAGTGCTATTGGTTCAACCTGCGTTCAATCTTCCTCGTCCTTGCGTTTGGCAGTCCACAGTCATCATTCACATCATTGTACAAAGTTCTCCAAAGTAATGCAAGCAAATACTCTTACTTGCATAATGTGGTGTCAACTCTCATCTTCTCTCTCAACTCTTCTCTCTTAAGTCAAATGGATTGCATAAACTCACTAGTTTAAAGAAGGCTTTGTTGCGTGTTACAATGGTCAACCTATTGCATGCTACATTGATATCAGAGTTGCAGGTTGTGACCCAACTTAGCTACCCAAAAGTGAGAGCATCCCGTGGATGGTAAAACTACAGTCAAGAAAAACAACCCTAGCCTCCACAATGTTAAGAGAGACTTCTTCAGAAAGCTACAAAGAAGATATGAAAGGAGAGATCAACAAAGAAGCAGCAGCAGAAAAAGCCAAAGAAAAAGAAAAAAAAAGCCAAAGAGGAAGCTGCAAAAGCCAAGGAAGCAATCAAAGAAGATAAAAAGCCAAAAGAACTTTCAAAGTATAAAAGATTATTCCTCATCATGGAGCAACAATGTAACATGCAGTGGAATTATGCGTAATGAAGGATCCTGACACACAAGTCTCACACCACCTTCTTTATCCTGAGTTTCGCGAGTCTTTAGCAATTCCCTTTATCACTTCAAACTTTAAGAGAGAGAGAGAGAGAGAGAGACATCTGTACACCTTATTGGGTCCCAAATTACCCATTGAAGAGCCCCCTCCTATTGCTAGGAGTATTTGCTTTATTATCTTTGAAGAGAATGAATGGGGACTGACTTTGGACTGAATGGGGATTGACTTAGGCCAAACGCAAGACCTTTGAAAGACCAAGAGTCGGGTTGTAGAAGCACCAATGATGACCGATCTCAAGCCTATACACTCTTCCAATGGAAAGTAGGAAGGCTGCAAATCTAAGGCTGAGAGAAGGGGCTGATTGGGATTGTTCTAGGCTGTGTATATGCTGAAAATGAATGAATGAATGTGTTTTACCTTCACCGATAGGTCTGCAGCAAAACGATGATGTGAGTGAATGCTGACAACTGTATGTATGCTGAAAACGCAAGGTACAGAAGTGCTTCTACTAGCTGAATGCTGTTGATGCTGCGTTTTGATGATGGAGGACTGAATGCTTCATGCGTTGATGCTCCTTGTGCTGAAGGGAAACGCTTGACTCCAATGATTATGATATGAGATGAATGATGTAAGGCTGAGCTATTCATATGCCTCTCATGTGCAAGTCCGCTGGCTGAAAGCTGGCTGACTGCAACATGTCTTGCATAAATGGATAATGTTGATAATAATATGGTAAAAATGCCAAATAAATGCTATAAAATATGGAAAAAATACTGGATGATATTCTGAGTCTTCTGCTTTGATCTAGATGGTCTATATGCATATGGGATGAATGATATGCAAAATGCAAACATGCTCTGATGCAAACCCTAAGACTTCTACTAACTCTATATACATGAATGATTCTCTCCAAGTGGGTTAAGGGACTTTGACTGACTGACTGACTCTCTAAGGCTGAGGAATGACCTACGTAGGGTGCACGTGACATTCCCTCCTGCTTAGCTTGGCGGCAGGTTCATGGCTTCCAAGTAGTCCGCCAACAACTGGGGGCACTCTTGAAAGAACTCTTTGTCTAGCCAAACTGCTTTGTGAGTACCTCGATCTCGGAACTTTGTATAGAACTGACGTTGTCTTCGACCGGAACCATGCTTCCAAGGATGAAGAAGGATCTGCTCAGGCTCAATGACTTTTGATTCGTCTACCACGTCTGGCTACTATTCATCTAAAACATCAAACACTTCTGGTCCAACATATGGTTTTAGCCAAGAAACATGGAAAACATCATGTATCGTCCAACAGTTAGGCAACTTCAATTTCATGGAGACATCACTTATCTTTTTAACTATAGGAAAGGGTCCAAAACTACAGAAAGAAAGCTTGGGATAGCGTTTGCCCACTTGTTTCAATCTCTGTTTCATGATGCGCAAATACACCCAATCCCCTTCCTTGAAGTGGACATCTCGTCTAGACATATTTGCCTGTCTGTGAACTAAATAATGACCAGGCTCATAATTGAGGACCAAACTGTATTGAGTACCAAACTCTGCGGCATCAACAAACTGATCTTTTATGCTTTCCATGTCTTTTCCAAAGATTTTAAGAATAGTAGACTCCTGAATGGTCAGGATGCGGGTTTGTCTACTAAGAGCATCGGCCTGGGTAAGGCTTACCAGGGATGTACTTGTTCAGTCCTCCAAATTGGTGGAAGAGCTGAATCCATCTAGTGTGCCAATCACTCCACTAGGCACTTGGCATCGCCGAGAGCCACTTACGTGCTTGGTGGTCTGTGTTGACTGTGAAAACGCATCAATAAGGAATAGGTTTCAAATGTTTGAGTACTGACTGCTGTTCTAGCTTGCCCTTGAAAGTCTTGGAAAGACGATAAGGAAACTTGCTAGAAGGTGCTGTCCCAGGGACCAAATCGATATGATGATCCTTAAGACGAGAGGATGGGATACTAGGTGGGAGATCATCCTTACACAAAATGTATGAATGAGAAAAGAGATCTGCCAACTGAGGGACTAAAGAAGATGATGAGATAGCTATTATCGATGAGATAGAAGCTATTTGAGCACGAGCATAAATCAATGCTCCTTTCGCTCCCTTGCGGATAGCTCATCGGACCTGCAGATGAGAAATCATAGGAATGCCAAGAATGTTCCTATCCCCATGAATCATGACAAGCTCAGGAAAACCTTTAGAGATAATAAAAGTGTCCTGCCCCCAATTGGGAATGGGTTCATACTGACGAAACCATTGGATTCCTAAAATCATGTCACACCCCAAAAGAGGCAAGACAATGAAATCTCACTAGAATGAGGCCTTTTGAACTTGAAAAGAAAACTGTTGTGCCTTTTGAGACATGTGGGTGCGGAGAACGGGTGTAAACCCGTCCACCTCCAAATGATAGGGCACTAACGTACAGCTCATGTTGGAACTTGGTAGCAAACTGGGGAGAGATGGCATCCTCAGAACTGCCTATGTCAAAAAGGACTATGAACTAGCGGCCCTTGGCAGAGCCATAAGCTTGGATCTGGCTTTTCTGTGTGGTTGTAGTCTCACCCTCCTGCTTAGCATCAAGCACCACGGATGGCATGGGATGCATAGAAGGTAAGACCTAAACCGCATTGGTGGTAGCAAGCGGGTTTGGAGGAGCGAGAGATACTACGGCAACTGTGGCAAAAGGCTCTTTACAGGCTTGCTCTGCTTGCCATCTTTGACGACCCTTCTTACCATGCCCAATGGTATGACAGTGTCATGTGCATCCGTTCATCCCAATGCTCATAGACATGTATATTCTCATTAGCAAATATATGGGTAGATTCAGGGGTAGATTTAGAGCAGATTTTGCAGCCCTACAAGCTCCCGGAAGTGCCCAAGACATAGCCCAATGGTTGGGACACCTTTTGGGCATAGTTTGGACACAAAATATGACTGTTTGGACAATGTTTTGTGGGGAAAATAGGCAAAACCGACTTGATTACGAATTCATTCCTTTTTCCTATAAATAGGATCATTAGGCATTCATTAGAATCATCATTCAAAGATCAAGAGGATCCATTTGTCAGAGTCTGCAAGGCAGCAAGGACACAGTGGTGGATCAACAGGAGCTTCTCTTGTTCGATTGCAAGTGGAGGGTTGCAAGGATCTTTGGTATGCATCATGAAGCTGTGAATCAGCAAGATCATTGTATATATAGCATGTTTTGGCAATATATAGTAGATTAGGTCTCTCTCTCCTTCTCTTTTGTGTCTTTGCTAAACATAGGATTAGCGTTATCTTCTTTGCTTAGCGTTAATCATGAACACGCTTCCGCAACGCATGTTACATTGGTATCAGAGCTTAGGTCATCCTAGGACAGTTCTTAGTTTATATTTGGTGCATGCTGAATTAGGGTTTCTGAAATTAGGGTTTGCGTTTTAGGGTTTACGAGCAAGATTAGGGTTTGCGTTTTTGCGTTAAATCTGCATTTTTGCATCAACTTTTTGCTCATTTTCAGCATAGTATAGTGCTAGAAAGTCTAGTTTTCAGCCTAGCATGATCCTAGGGAGTTTAGAAAGCATGTAGAACTCTAAAGTTAGGGTTTTTGGGCTGATTACAACAGGAAAAACAGCAAAATAATATCATGAGTTCAGAGGCAATGGACGATGACTTTCTCACGACTTTGCAGAGTCGTCGAAGACGGGAAGATGAACGATACAAAAGGGAACAAGAACGCTATGCTCAGTATGAACAAATCATCGTTGGGGCCAGGTTTAGGCAACAACTCATAGAAAAGCTTCAAGAAGAGATGCGTCAAGACCCACTTCTATACGAGCAAAGATGGACACAACTCAAGGAGACATGGGCAAAATTCATGGCAGCATCAACAAAGGCCAAGAAGGAATCACCTAGGGTTGTAAAGCAGCCCATGACCGAGAGCGTTTACCCAACGAAAAGAGAGCTTCTAAGACGAGTTCTCGGGAGACGTGATCACAGAAAGAAGTGTTTCCGAGGAGGTGCCATTACCCGGGATGCACATGCCAGAACCAGAACCAAAGCCAAAGCTAGAGCCAGAAGCCAAACCAAAACCAGAACCAGAGCTCGCGCAAGTGGATCTTTCCAAATCCTATTTGGAGGAGGATGAGGTCAACCCAATAGTTCCCAAGGAGGTGGATCTCTCCAAATCCTATGTGGAGAAGGATGAGGTCATCTCGACAATTTCAAAGGAGTTTTCAGAAGATCTAAAGACCAAGCCAGAGAACTTGAAGACCAAGTTAGAGAACTTGGGGATTGAGCCGATGGACATGAAGTGCAATCTTCAATTGGACCAAAACGGAATCGGAGCAAAGGTGTATGGATTACCCCAGTGCTCCAAGCTTAGCAAAAGGGGATGTCATGTGCATCCGTTCATCCCAATGCTCATAGACATGTATATTCTCATTAGCAAATATATGGGTAGATTCAGGGGTAGATTTAGAGCAGATTTTGCAGCCCTACAAGCTCCCGGAAGTGCCCAAGACATAGCCCAATGGTTGGGACACCTTTTGGGCATAGTTTGGACACAAAATATGACTGTTTGGACAATGTTTTGTGGGGAAAATAGGCAAAACCGACTTGATTACGAATTCATTCCTTTTTCCTATAAATAGGATCATTAGGCATTCATTAGAATCATCATTCAAAGATCAAGAGGATCCATTTGTCAGAGTCTGCAAGGCAGCAAGGACACAGTGGTGGATCAACAGGAGCTTCTCTTGTTCGATTGCAAGTGGAGGGTTGCAAGGATCTTTGGTATGCATCATGAAGCTGTGAATCAGCAAGATCATTGTATATATAGCATGTTTTGGCAATATATAGTAGATTAGGTCTCTCTCTCCTTCTCTTTTGTGTCTTTGCTAAACATAGGATTAGCGTTATCTTCTTTGCTTAGCGTTAATCATGAACACGCTTCCGCAACGCATGTTACAGACAGAAAAAACATATGTTGTCTAACTGGTACTTCCTTTGCTCCTCTGGAGGAAGATACCCTTAGTGATGCCTACTTTAGCCTTTTCCTCAGGGGTTTTCTTAGGCTTGGGTTCCTTACCCTGAACTAGTGCTAGGACTGTTGTCTGTCTTAGTGTCTTTAGAAGACGAATTACCCTTCCCCGGTTGGGGTTTGGTACTAGACTGCGGTTGTTTAGGCTTGCCTCCGTTCATCCTCATTTCTTCATTTTGAGCAAGAGTCAAAGCCCAATCATATGTGTTGGGTTCAATGTTACAAATTGTGAACCGGATGTTAGGATCTAATCCACGAATGAATTGATCCATCTTGGCCTGCTCAGATAACCCTAACTATTGTGCTTAAGTTATAATCTTTCCATGGAGGATTTCAGAGGCTACACCTTACAGAGGGTGAGGGTGATTGGTTTTCAAACATGTGCATGGCACATAGATCCAGCACCGGCCAAGGTAGCCAGGGAGAGATTTTGGCGGTTATGGATTTGGGAGTGCCGACCACTCACGCGGTTGCAGTGGGACCCTGGAGAGTGGACGTGACATGATCCCACATATCGGGTGGAGACTCTGGATGCCCCTTTCTTTGCATATACAACGAGGCTCAGTCGCAAGATCCAGATGTCGGAGATAGATGGCACACCCGGCAACAGCAGCACCCTCATAGTCTCAGGGCCTATCAGAGCGCTTCCTTTCAGATTTCTCGAAGAGGCTTTGGGACAGCTTTCAGCCGAGGAAGATCACTCTCTTCCTTTGGTTGATGGCACACAGAAGTCTGGGAGTGGGTACTTGGCTAGCAATCGGAGGGCGGTTAGCAGCTTGCCCGAGGTGCGCGGCCACCCCCAGGAGCCTCAGCGACATTGCCTTTGGGATTGCCCGAAGGCTCAGCAGATTTGGCAACGAATTCTCTGCATCTTTGCTATGGACAGGGTATCGACCCGGATTATCACTTGGGGTATTGTTGCTTGGGCCACTGAGGCTAGAGTGGTCAGTACTTACGAGGAGGATGGGGGAGGCCATGCCCTTCACGTCTCCCACCATTGTATTGCAGTAGTACCAGTCACAGCCCCATAGGTGTTTGGCATCCAAGCTCATGCCAGCACTGGGAGATTTGCAGTAGCATAGCAACCTGGCACATCTGGCGTGCTAGATGTAGCGAAGCCATCGAGGGTACCCACACTCCGCCGGCTGAGACCATCAGGAGCATATGGCTCGACATCATTCACACCCTCCGCGGTCAGTGGGGGAAGTTGCAGGGAGGTTCTGACCGCATGCGGAAGCGGCGGGAAGCCTTCTTGAGACTTTGGAGGCCTAGCCGTTTCCTCACAGATAGAGGCGGTGACCCCATTTGGCACTACAGACCACCTGTGTGGTTCCCCCCCCCCCCCTCCCCCTATATGAGATAGCCTTCTTCTCATAGAGCGGCCAGCCAGAGGAGAAGCATCTCTCCCCCTTATGATCACTTGTTTCTCGCCCTTATAAGCGAGTTTGTATTTAGCCCTTTGTGGCTGTTTTCTCTTTAACTAATTGAAGGATCTTTTTCCTGAAAAAAGTTATAATCTTTCCAGAAAACTTGAGCACAGGTAACTCGTTCTATCTGAGTCCATAGAACTCATCCGCCAAGTTGGGCTAAATGATCACACTTGCCATCATACTTACTAAAATTCGATCGAGTTTGGATGACGGTAGTCTAGTCGATGTCAGGGGATTCTGGCTGGTGGCACCTATGGATGAAGAAACTAAAGAGAGGTGTTGATACTTCAGATGTATGGCCTCCTTTTCCCTTTGGTGTTCGAGTAACATGCGCTCTCGATCGAGCTCTCATTGGTGCTCCCGAGTGGCAAGTTCAACCTAACGCTAGTCTTTATCGATCCTGCGTTGGCCTTCCTCGTAGTCCTGTCTGTCTACTATTTCTTCCCGCCGTCTGGCTTCATCCTCTCGTCTTTGTTGTTCCATCTGAAAGAAGAGGGTGACAAACTCGGGGGATAACTGGAGAAGTGGGTTTTGCTGCTGTTGCCTCCAAGAGTTGGAGACGCTCCATAAGAAGCTCATTCTGTACTCAAGGTAGAGCTATGAAATCTATAGTAGGCAGAAGAGCAAGGTCTCCTTCGGAGGAGACGTCTTCTTGCCGATGTGTACTCTCCTTTGTAGACATGGTACTGAAGTCGGTAGTCGTGCCGAAGCCAAGTTTAACCATCCAAGGATGCTCTCACGCTAGGATGCAATGTGTGTAAACAAGTTGAATCTAATACCAATGTAACACGCAATGGAATTATGCGTAATGAAGGATCTTGTCACATAAGTCTCACACCGCCTTCTTTATCCTGAGTTTCACGAGTCTTTAGCAATCCACTTTATCACTTCAAACTTTAAGAGATGAGAGAGAGAGAGAGATACATCTAAACACCTTATTGGGTCCCAAATTACCCAAGGGCCCCCTGCTATTGCTAGGAGTATTTGCTTTATTGTCTTTGAAGAGAATGAATGGGGACTGACTTTGGACTGTAGATTAGCCAAATGCAAGACCTTTGAAAGACCAAGAGTCGGGCTGAGCTGTACACAGCTGTAGAAGCACCAATGATGACCGATCTCAAGCCTATGCACTCTTCCAATGGAATGTAGGAAGGCTGCAAATCTGAGGCTGAGAGAAGGGGCTAATTGGGACTGCTCTAGGCTGTGTGTATATGCTGAAAATGAATGAATGAATGAATGTGTTTTACCTTCACCGATAGAGCTGTAGCAAAACGATGATGTGAGTGAATGCTGCCAACTGTACGTATGCTGAAAATGCAAGGTACAGAAGTGCTTCTACTGGCTGAATGTTGTTGATGCTGCATTTTGATAATGAAGGACTGAATGCTTCATGCGTTGATGCTCCTTGTGCTGAAGGGAAACGCTTGACTGCAATGATTATGATATGAGATGAATGATGCAAGGCTGAGCTATTTATATGCCTCTCATGTGTAGGTCAGCTGGCTGAAAGCTGGCCAACTGCAACATGTCTTGCATAAATGGATAATGTTGATAATAATATGGTAAAAATGCTATGCAACTCCTATTAGAATATTGTGCATCTCAATGTTTGGGAACTATGCCTATTAATTGAGCTTATATTCTTTTTCCCTTGATATATGGGTTGTGGAGCAATTGGCCAGCTCCATAGGGACAGTCGGCCATCTCCTAGCATCCTTATAAAAAGGGCCGCCTCATCATCAGTTACAATATCCAATCCTTGCACATTGTAATGCCTCTTTGCTGGCTGGTATTGCCGTTGTAAAAGCCTCATGCTACATAATAAGATGTTCATTGTCTGATGTCTCTCTCTCTCTCTCTTGGCCTCTCTCTCTTGGCCTCTCTCCTTTGTTTTGCTTCCACATTGTGTAACTTTATCATGGTATCAATTGCTTAGCTACCAACATCCTCCCTCATCTGCTTAAGTTGGCATTTTTTGCTGGAAGAGGAAGCCTGCGTTTTTTTTCTTCAATCAACTAGTGGCTGTAGTTTGTTGTTGCGTTTTCATCTTGGAGAGAAAACTGCTGCCACCCACCAAAGCACAGTTGCTATGCCAAAAACGCAGCACCCAAGATGAAAACGCAGCCACATTCGCCATCTTCTTCATCAGCGTTTTTCATGTTGCCAGTAGTGTGTGGGCTGCATTTTTTTCAGCCTTGGATAGCAATTGGTGGTCTTCAGATCTTCTTCAAGTGTGGAGCGCTCCCAACTAGTGGCATTAACAACCTACCTCTTCTTTGGCGGTTCTGCCTGCTTTGTGGGTATTTTCCGGCAAGATTTGTGAGCTTGTTTGCTGCAGTCCAGTCCCACTCTACCTCAATTCTCAGAGGGGGCTCATCCGTCCGTCCCTTCCGTGGCGTTGGAGTTTGTTCGAGAAGTTTTGGAGATTGGTGGAGTGCTAAGATCATCGGTGGCACAAAGGCTTGCTTGCAGAGGTTTGCTATTGCTGTGGATATGCCCCGCCCCCGCCCCCCCCCCCCCCCCCCCCACCGACCCCCCCCCTTATGAACAAGGAGGACAAGTTGGACAGAACCAACTATGCCCATTGGAAGCTAAATATGTGGATCTCGTTCATCCACAAGGGTTTGTGGGAGATTGTGCAAGGCAATGAAAAGAAGCTCGCGCATCCTCAAAACTCGAGGCGATGGACCCAAGTGTAACTTGGACAACATGCTCAATACAAGAAGTAATTTGCTAAATTGACAAGAGACGCACAATGAGCCGGAACGGCCGGCCCCTCCCTCAAATAAAGTATATTGATCTTGGGAGAACCAAGTACATAGTGTCATGGGCATTTATGTCCAGATTTCCATACCAATGCATAGTATTGCAAACAATGTGGTTGTCGGTGTAGACTTGCAACTCACACTACCCTCTCCATGTTGTCTACCATCTGCTCTCTATTGTTCCACCAACACATGGTAGCAACAATCTGCAAGAGAGTACGTAAGACAAGAGAACACTACACAGGGTATGTAAACATAAAGTCATGCTCCTCCCTCCTACTACTTGCTTCAATATTTAAGCATCAAAGCTTACCAATTGCAAGTAGAGTCGATGACAACGGAAGTCTTTGCGATGGAAGCGTTTGGAGTGATGAAATCTTCAATCTGTCGCGATCCTTCGCGACAAAAGTCTTCAAGAGGATGAAGGGAACCCTGGGAAAGCTTCCCCTATCATTCAACTTGAGAAAGGAAGGTTGAAATTAGGGTTTTTAGCAAAAAGACCAGAAATAACAGCAAATTTAAGAGCTGTTTTGCTGAATTTCAATCATTAGGAGTGTATGGGAGAGTGAACACCACTTGGAAACACTCTTGGAAGCTTGGAAAATGCACTAGCATGAAGTTGGAAAGGAGAAAGTGCAGAAAATATAGCCAAAAAAGGCCTCATGAAGGGGGCGCCTACCTCTAGAGAGAGAGGGAAGACAGTTGGTGAATTGTCCACTCTAGGTGTCAGGTAGAGAGAACAAGTACCTTGTGGTGCAAGCTAGAACGGAAACATGGCTGGTTGCTCCCTTTGTACAAAGGGGATAAGGTCTGGGCGGTGGGCATTGGATTTTGTCCACCTCGGGACATCAATGTGTGCGAACACAGGGCTGGTCATAACTTATAAGTGAGTTTTGGTCACCCAAAACTTAATGAAGTGTATACACACTCACTTATAAATTAGTGCTAATTCCTAAGGCTAGGTTTTTGACCAATACTTACCACCTGTCACATGCCACATAACTATGTCAACAGACAGTTTCACATACACGATTCACGGGCGGACGTCTCCTTACCCAAAACTACACATTGGTCAGGCAAGCATGAAAATAGCATTCAATTTATTTATTTTTTTCGTACACACCCGGGGCCCACTCAAGTGGGTGGAGTCGATTAAAATTAAATGCTATTTTCTTTGCAATTAAAATTGAAAAATAGCATTCAATTTTAATTGCAAGCAAGCACATAAAGGTGCTATGCAATGCAGCATTGGTATGGACAATGCCCGTTCATGAGACTATACCAAAATAGACATGCTCCAAGCAAGTACACAAGGTACAAGACCCAATCGAATACCAATCCTCCAAGGCCCACGCATTTCCGAGCATGTACACACAAGCACAAGTCCCAACGGAAAGCCAAGTCCACAATATCACATGAGTGGCATCAATCCTCGACATATGCAATTGCCATGGACGCCAGTCCAATGTACATACATAATGAGAAAGCACGGGTGGACCAATTGGTTGGCCAAATGGTGACATCCCCTCCGGCTTCTAAAAAGTTGTTCGCAACTGAAAAGCATCCAAATATGTATAAAGCAAATGCGGGCAATCTCTAAAGAACTCTTCATCTACCCATTTAGCATCAATGGGAAGAGATTTCTTAAACTTCACAAGATGACGCCTGACAACTTTGCCTGCAGCAAGCTTGCGTTCCTTGTGATACACAATCTGTTCTGGCTACAAAATCTCCTCAAGCTCATCCACGTCCGGTGGATCCTCAATGACCGGTTCACTGGGCTCTGGCCCTACATACTTACGAAGGAGACTCACATGCAAAGCATCGTGTATATTCCAATGATCATCATGAAACTGCGCCTCAAAATCTGCCCAAGTAGTGGGTTTATCCCTGAGTTCTCTCTGACGAGTAAGAGCTTTTTCCCTTTCGGGAGACCCCTCACAGTCTCAATCTTCCAAGCATCTAGGAAAGGGTGAAACTCGACGTGCACATTCCATTGGTTGAGCTGGGAGTCTACAACCTCCAGTGTTCTCTCATTCTCGCCCATAAAAGCATCTGGCGTGAAAGAAGGCACAACAATAACCATACCTAGAGTAGGGGCTGATCCAAGCCCTCTGCACGAGTATCACCTGGTCCCACAACTGCTGAATATCAGCCTGTTAGTTGGCCCGGAGTTTGGTCATTTGCTCCTCAAGTAAGATTTCTCCACTCCCCCTTCAACCTCCTCAACCTCAATACGCACCCCATCAGATTGAGGGTGCTCCTCATGGTCCAATAGGTCATCATTAAAGCGAAGTGCAGGCTCCATTGAGAAAAGTTCACATCATGAATCCCACATGCAATCGAGACTGTATACTTGATAAGGGCCAATATGATTGCCCATTATATGT
Organism: Cibotium barometz; assembly: GCF_041138505.1. Classification (NCBI taxonomy): domain Eukaryota; kingdom Viridiplantae; phylum Streptophyta; class Polypodiopsida; order Cyatheales; family Cibotiaceae; genus Cibotium; species Cibotium barometz. The sequence continues at coordinate 51,165,133 of NC_141079.1, read as the reverse complement.
ACATTGTGAGAGACATGACTATCTCAATGTTTGCATTTTGGAACGTGAACCACCATGATACACTTCCCTCACATCTTTAAGCAGCAGGGTACACTCACCCACATGGTATTAAAGGGCACACCCAATCAAACTTCAACAAAGAGAGACAAATAATCACCACTTTAACTTGCCCTAAAAAAAAGCTTCAATTACTTTCAAAATATATAAAAAAACAAGACACTAAGAGGTCATTTCAAACCTCTTGTTTTGCTCGCCGGCTGGTGGAAGGTTGTGTTGAAAGGAACTTTGGAGAGTCAAGTGATTCCCTCTCACTCCGAACCAACCAATACTTAGCCATCTGGCCCTTCAATGGATGCACATGTGCATACTTTATTGTGTTTTTTGCAGCTACACTGGAATGAGGATGACTTGATGACCTGTAGCTTGCTTGAAATACATAGTAGCACAGTCGTCGTATCCCTCTTCCCTGATTTCAGCCCAGGGAAAATTCAGTTGTTTTATTTTAAAAAAACAAGTCTGAACCTGCTCTAAGACAGTTGAGTTACTTTTGTTGTCCTAGACAAACTTTTTCACACTATCATACAAAGTGCAAAGGAGGTGAGACAATGCACATACATATACACATTGCTGTTAAGAAAGACTGATATTCCCAATAGTGTCACACCATAGCTTGTCAAGTGTGGTGGTCTACAAGACTCTCTGCCAATGAGAAAGATGGCTCTGCTAATTTCTAGTGGCCTAGCGGACAACCCCACCCACCGACCCAGCCCCCCCCCCCCCCACACACACACACACAGGACACGAGACAGGAACTACACAACGTAAAAAGAAAGAGCTGATGAGGAGAGGAGGAGGGAGAGCCGGGCGGAGTTCTATACATACCATGTTGAGCTGCAACCATGTGCAGGCGCAATTTCTCTCGAAACCCTTTGAAGGTAGGACTTGCGAGTGCAGATTAACAGTGCGATCACGATTCACACCAGCGAGCGACTGATTAGTTTTGCTTTCTTTTTCCCATACTAGGTTATGCAGCGTGGGAGCGGTCAACTTACAAGGATGTTATGGACGGTGGACCAATTTGTGAGCGGGCATATGTACATGGCTCGACCACCATCCTAGTGGTCTTGCCAACACATTTTGATCGTGGATTGAAAGCGATGATATTGTTTCTCAGATCTTCTTGGATCATTTTTTAGTTTTTGGTCCTGAGACGGGTATGGTATCGCCAGCAACAAATGCATATGAAATGTTGTACGAAAGTTTGGATGATATCTAGTGAATATGCCGAGGGCAAATACATGTGAAATGTTTTAAAAAAGAGTACATGATATCTAAGTGGTCAAAGATTGTCGTTCCTTTTAAGGACATCTTATCTCGAAACTCTTTTTAGCTTTTTTTTGCTGTCATGATGCATTGACCCAAACGGAAGTGAGATGGAAGGGACTAGGCTTTTACTCATGTGCAAAAGGGGACTGAACCGCAAGTGAGATAGAAGGGACAAGGCTTTAACTCGTGTGCAAAAGGGAACCGAACCCAAGCACAAGTGAGACAGAAGGGACTAGGGTTTAACTCGTGTGCAAAATCCCCACCAAACCTTTTGCAAACTCTCTCTCTCTCTCTCTCTCTCTCTCTCTCTCTCTCTCTCTCTCTCTCACACACACACACACACACACACATTATTTTACGATATTTCTCGTTTCACTTTTAAAAAACTAAAATCTCTCTCTATATAGAAAGAAGACTATGATTCACTGGTAGTAAGTATATGCAGGTAGAAATAAGGGCTAGCTTGGGGTTAAGGTGTAAATGATGGAAGATAGCGAAGGTGAATGCGGGGTGCATTTATCTCTTTGTCCCCTCTACGTCCTACCTCCCCGTCTCATCACACACACACACACACACTTTTTGGCTCTATGACAGGTTGGGAATTGTTTTGGGACAAACGTTTTTGCCATTTGCAGTTTTTAGGGAGAGAGAAAGTGTTACTTCTTTTGGGGTTGGGGGGAGAGAGAGAGAGGGGGGGGGAGGCAGAGAGGAAAGATACTAACAGAGAGAACATGTTTATTGCATCTAAGAGTGTTATGTGTGTAGGCTAAAGAAAGGAAATTGTGGGTGCTTCTTTATTGCATCTGAGAGTGTTATGTGCACAAGGTTAAAGAAGGAAATTGTGGGTGCTTCTTTGTGCAATGAGAGGCACCTTGATTGTACATGCTATCATTGTATCTTCTACAAATTTAAGTATAATATCTAGCCACATAGATAATTTAAAACCCTTGAATTTTCTTGCAATAGAAAATAATAGGGGGCATAAGTGATTATAGGGGCTTGACAAGGAAAAGAATTCACACGATGATGATGACCTATATTTTGTAATAGGAAATAGTAGGGGACAAAAGTGATTACAAGGGATTCAAGCTACAAGGGCTAATGTTTTTCATGGGATTTTTTACAACCCATTTATAATTTGCTACACTTTGGATGGTTGTTAGTTGCATGTGTTGTCTACGTATACCTTTGTCGGTTACTATGTGGCATTTTTACCTTTATGTTGCAAAAATCCAAATGCATGATTATCAGGTTAGCTTGGTGTTCATACTCAAGGGTTTACTTTTTAGCCTTATTAAATCACGTGTCTTTGGGCCTTGCCTTAGAGCCACAATGCAACTCCCCCATGTGGATACACTAGCTTGTCCATCATGTCCTCACTCCGTTGTCACACTAGAATGCTCCTTTGTCCCCGATGTGGATGTGGCTAGCTTATGTGTCACATTCTCACTTTGTTATCTCACCGGAATCCTCCTTTACCAATGGAGAAGATATCTCTTCGCCTAGATGGAAGAAAATAGAGATTATCCTTCACAGTGGTACTCTCTACAAAAGACAAGGGGAGAAGAAGAAGCTAATGCAAGAGGGAATCCTATAACCAAACCGATTCAACCAATCATCCATCTAGCATGCATGAATCTGATTCAATCCAATAGCATACAAGTAATCAAGAGTATAGAAGACAAGAGCTCACACGTATTCTAATGCAAGGGAATGATTGTGTATTTCTTAGTGTCAAAATTGCTTTCTATATAAGTGACTAGTTTTTAAACTAGGCTGACCAAAGTAAAAAATGGTATAGCCATTATTACTAGTCTTAAGCAAGTATGTACATAAAGTCCTTAGACTTTATCTATTTGGCATTAAGCTCATGATAAGACCTCTTTATATGTTCTAACAGTGTCTTACAAAAGATAAGTGCCCATTTGAGCGGGTAAGATGGAAAAGCACCTTGTGATAGGTCGGGCGGGTGAAACTATGTTAACCTATGAAGTGGTTAACATACCCCCTTTCCTAATGGTGACCGCATCCTCACGTCACCTAAGTCGGTGCAAGCGTGAAGAGTTGTGCACAATCCAAGATGCATTAGGAAGTTGGCATATGTGGTTAAGTAGTAAGGTTTAGGACCAATCCACATCGAGATGAAGGGCATATTGGTGATAAGCTTTGGGTAACCCAAGTGGTAGGCAGCTTGGCGAGGTGGCATGGAAGATAAATGTAAAGTAGAAGTCCTTTATGTGAGGCCTCTTCACTTCATCCTTCAAACAATCCTCTTTTCCATGTTAGAAATCAGACATGGCACCTCAAGCTTGGCTATGGTGTGCTTCCTAATCCTAAACCCTAAAGTGAATTAGTGTGACCTAACCTAAGGTGGCTGCAGCCTAATTACACACATGGTGATGAAACGATTATGCTAACTAAGATTAAGACTCAAGCATAATTAGGATACAAGATTGAGACTCGTATTCATAAAGAGGCTTGAGAGGTAATTTCTTTTGATGTAGCTTGATCTATGACATTGGGTTTTTAATTTAGAATGATGAAATTGGTTTTATTATATTTTTATGTTTGTGTTATTTTAAAGGCTTCATAAAATCATTGTGTTGGATTCTTTAATGTGAAGTATGTGGTCTTGTGATCAACTTTTAAGAGCTCCAAAAATGAAATCTTTCTTACTCTAACATTTATACAATCCTTGTATATAGACACCCTATGGCCACTCGGTCATAGGATTAAGATGATAATCCGCAAAAATATTTCTAACCTTTGAAATGCACTAGCCTATCGAAACTATAAGAGATGTGCATAGAAAGGAACCCTATGGCCTCTTGGTCATAGGCTTAGGGTTAGTTCCAAAACAGAGTTCTATTCTTTTATGAAATGCATAAAATGGTCTCATGATGGTATGCCTATGTGAAAGACCTTGCAAGCACAATAAAAATACCTCTTGCATAAAATCCTTGTGTTGGATTCTTTATTGTGAAGTATGTGGTCTTGTGATCAAGTTTTAATATCTCCAGTAATAAAATATTGCTCTGATATTTATACAATCCTTGCATATAGACACCCTATGGGGCCGCTCAGTATAGGCTTGTCGTGATAATTTGCAAAAATATTTCTAACCCTTGAAATGCACTAGCCTATTGAAACTATAGGGGATGTGCATAGAAAGGAACCCAGTGGCCTCTTAATCATAGGCTCACAGTTATAGTTGCAAAAAAGAGAGTTCCAATCTTTTAACAAATGCATTGACCTATTGAGACTATATGAGTTTTTCATAGAAAGAAAACGTATGGACTCTTGATGGTATGTCTATGTGAAAGCCCTTGCAATCAAAGTCAAAATGCCTTTTACAAAACAGAGGCTTTGTGAATAGACAAATATGTTCTGCATGAGCCTAGGGGTCTTATCCTAGTGAGATTTATTCTTTTTTGAAATGTGGGTATCCATTTAGACCAGAAGAATTATTTTTTGAGAGAGACCCTTATAGTTCCTCCCTACTACGATTGCTTAATGCTAAAAGATATGTCACCATCATATCCACCAGCTTTGTGGAATCTTCCCAACAAGGGGGAGAGTGTTCTATGGTCGCGTAGACATTGACCTCATTCTTAAATCCTTTTTTGTTATTACAACCCAAAGAATATAATTTTTAAGGATACCCCTATGGCCCCTCAGTCATATGCCTAAGTGGTGACTAACTAAATTCTAGCCAAATGGCCAGAATTTATGATAGCATGCATGGAGATGGATTTACTAGTGATAAATCCTCTTATGCAAATTCTTATGCACTCTCATTTAAAGGCCTTCAAGCATGATAAACGCATGTATAGACATCTCTATAAGAATTCTATACAACCTTGATCATGTGGCTTCTTGTGCATTATATATAGAGGTAGTTTTTTTGCTAATTACACTTATATTTTGTATTGCAGACTTAGGGAATAAAAGAAGTCCATTTGACTCTTATGTTGCACTATATGTGAGAAAGCATGATCCCTTAGGAACACCCATCTTCCCAATTCCAATCGATGAGATGTTTGAGATCAATAGTGTAGCATTTATGGTCTTCCATCTCTCAATAATACAAGGAGCAGATCTTGGGCTATTTATGCACACCTCTTGCGACGAGTGGTGTAACTATTCTCTTCTATGGAGGACATAAATATACTTTTAATATTTAGAAAGAATTATGCAATCTTTATTCACAGGCTTCAAAGTACTCATTCTTAGAGGACCCAAAAGTGGATTGTGAGGAAGACCTCGTATATATTCTTGGTGATGTACAAGATGGAAATGTGGCGGATTATATAAACAGTTGTCAAGGCATGACAATAAGCCCAAATGTATGTTTTACACTTGTCATTGATTTACCATCTTGGAATACACAAGACAACAATGTGGATTCAGTGGAGTATGGTTATGTAATTGTTGAAACCTTATGTGACATTCCAAATGGGGAAGAGTTGTTTTGCCAGCTATGAATTCCAGTGGCATTGTACACTCCACAAGAATGTTAGAAAGATTATGATTACTCTTTGATGTCACTTTTCTATGTATTTGTATCTCTAAGTGAATAAAGTGATTATCATTTTTGTATATTGTTTTAATTATCTTGTTGTAATTAAAATTACATTTTGGGAATGTATTTATCACTGAGGAGATTTTGAAATTTTCACATAGATTTATCTTCAAACAATGACTTCTCCGAAATAGACTCTTTTAAAATTTCTAGTATTTAGGGATATGGTGATATTCTTGAGAAGATACAAATGACCTCTCTTAGCACCAGATATTATTAAGACACCATTATTGTATGCATTGCTGGACCATACTCCTAACTATCAAACCCACACCCTCTTGACAAAGAAAGGCCTTTTTCACATTCTAGAAGGGTGTGTTTTAAGGGACCTTATGCTCGCTCGTTTAATAGGCCTCTTACGGGCAGGCCTTGCTACCCTCTTGCCAAAGTGAAGCTTTGCATGTGTGTTAGTGGAAGAAGAGACCCTATGCCTATTGGTCATAGGCCTCTTGTGGAAGGAGATACTATCAATATTACACCTCTCTTCCAAAAAAGAATTGTAATTCCCTCTTCCTAGCTCTGGTGGGGGTTCACTATATGTAAACTCTCTATATCACGTGCGTTCAAGGCCTAATTTAAAAACCCCTTGTCTGTAAATTTTTCATGAATAAAACACACCCTTTTTCTATTCAATCTATAAATACCCCCTTTAAATGGTGCCTTCCGTATGTAAAAAAAATGTGTAAAAAGGGGATTTAAAAAACCCCTTCTGTTGAACCCACCTGCTATGCTTGCATATTTGTGACTGATCCCCCCCGAGCTTCCTATAGAGTTGTATGTTTCGACTAACCCTATGGCCCCCCAGTCATAAGCCTTTTGTACATAGTCTTGCTATCATCTACACCCCTCTAGCAGCAAAAGAGAGGTCTAGCACCTCTTTTATTAAAATATAGTATGTGTCCTTGCCTTATTCTAAAGAGAGTACTCTCCTAGTGATAGGCACAAATCCAATGAGAGTAGAGGAGATCTATGTTGAAAGACACCCTATGCCCTCTGGGTCATGGGCCTCTTGTGAAGGGTATTAATATCAATTCTACACCCTTCTAAAAGGAAGACCTTACCCTCATGCTAGAAATACCCTAAGGCCCCCCGGTCGTTCATAAGCATCTTCTTCTGAAAGACCTTGCTATCATCTACACCATCTTACAAAAGATAAGTTGTGTCTTTATGGTACTGAGAGATGTGTGTGCCTACTCACCCTATGGTCCCCTGGTCACATAGGCCTATTGTACATGGTCTTGCTATTTTCTACATCCCTCTTGTACCACAAGAAGGTCTAGCATTTTTTTAATTGAAATATAGTATGTGGCCTTGCCTTACTCTGAACATGGCCCTCTTGTGAAGGGCCTTATTATAAATTCTACACCCCTCTTACACAAGGAAGGACTTCTCCTCATGCTGGGACGGCCCTAAGCATCTTGTGAAAGACCTAGCTATCATCTACACCATCTTACAAAAGATAGGTCTCGTCCTTATGGTAGTGAGAGATGTGTGTTTCAACTAACCCTATGGCCACCCGGTCATAGGTCTCTTGTACATGGTTTTGCTATTGTCTACACCCCTCTTACAACACAAGGGAGGTCTAGCGGATATTTTATTAAAATATAGTATGCGGCCTTGCCTTATTCTAAAGAGAGTAGTCTCCTAGTGATAGGCACGAATCTATTAAGCGTAGAGGAGATGTGTGTTGAAAGGGACCCCATGCCCCCAGGGTCATGGCCCTCTTGTGAAGGGCCTTCGTTTCTACACCCCTCTTATAAAAGGAAGGCCTTCGTTTCTACACCCCTCTTATAAAAGGAAGGCCTTTCCCTCATGCTAGGGTGACCCTAAGGCCCCTCGATCATAAGCATCTTGTGAAAGACTGTGCTATCATCTACACTATCTTACAAAAGATTGGTCTTGACTTTATGGTACTAAGAGATGTGTGTTTCAACTAACCCTATGGCCCCCTAGTCATAGGCCTCTTGTACATGGTCTTGCTATCTTCTACATCCCTCTTCTAGAAGGACTTGCTAAGAATATTGCACCCCTCTTGCAAAAATAAAGGTAGTTCCCTCTTCCTATATATAGATGTATGTTTCAGCTGACCCTATGGCCCCTCAACCACCATAGGCCTCTTTTGCATCGCCCTCACTATCATCTTCATTTGTGGCCTTGCTCACATGTTAGTTGAAGAGATCCTAAGGCATCTTGGTCATGGGCCTCTTGTGGAAGGACTTCCTTTCAAGATTACACCCCCTTGCTAAAATAAAGGCATTCCCATCAGACTTTTTCCCTCATACTAGATAGATGGGTGTTCCAAGAGACCCTATGTCACCCGGTCATAAGCATCTTGTAGAAGGCATTGCTCTATTATCTACATCCCTCTTAAAAAAGAGAGGCCTTGCTATCATGATATTGTAAGATTCCTCTTAAAAAAGAGAGGCCTTGTTATCATGATATTGTAAGATTCCTCCCCAGCCTCTCAAGATGTCCAACATCCCCACATGGACTTGTGAGGATAAAGCCTATGACCGCGAGGGACTGTAAGGTGCCTATCACACCGACTTGTCAAGTAAAGCATGAGGGAAAGGCCTATGATCAATGGAGCCATAAGTCATCTATTCAAACTATTTTATAAGACCTACACGAATTGGTTACTAGGTGCCTATGAGTGCAAAGCCTATGACCGAGGGCCATAGAGTGGCTATTCGGATAGACTTGTCAAGTAGAGACTGAGGTTAAGGCATGCGAACAAGGGGCCATAGGGTGTCTATTTAGACTTCATTATAAGGCCTATAGGACTTGACTACAAGAGGCCTATGATCGAGGGGCCATAGGGTGTCTATTCAAATGGACTTATCAAATAAATAATGAGTACAAGAAGGCCTATGACGGAGGGTCCATAGGGTGTCTATTTAAATGGACTTGTTGAGTAAAGCATGATGGTAAGGACTACGACTGAGGGACCATATGATGTCTATTCAAACTTATTTATAAGGCCTCCAGAACTTGATTACAAAGGGGCATAAGGTGAGTATTCAAACTTGATCACATGGGCTTGTCAAGTAAAGAATGAGGGTAAGCCTTGTGAACAAGGGGACATAGGGTGTATGTTCACTTGGACTTGTCAAGTAAATAATGAGGGTAAGACAAGTGACCAAAAGGCCATAGGGTGTCTATTCACGTGGGCTTGTCAAGTAAAGAATGAGAATAAGGCCTATGACTGAGGGTGCCTATTCACAAGGACTTGTCATGAGAGTAAGGCCTATGACCAGGAGGCCATAGGGTGTCTATAAACTGGTTAATTAGAGAATGAGGTTAAGGCTTGCGACTAAGGGGTCTGACCAAGGGGCCACAAGGTGTGTATTTAGCCTTGATAATAAGCCATATAGGCTATAGGGTGGCTATTCACATGGCCCGGACTTGTCAAGTAAAGAATGAGTAAAAGGCCTATGACCGAGGGACCATAGGGTACCTATTCACAAGGAATTTCAAGTAAAGCATGAGGGCAAGGCCTATGACCGCCGGGAGGCCATAGGGTGTCTATTAACATAGACTAGTAAATAATGAGAGCTTGGCATATTACCAAGGTCCATAGGGTGGCTATTCACATGAACTTGTCAAGTAGAGAATGAGGTTAAGGCCTGCTTTAAGGGGCCACAAGGTGTCTATTCATATGGACTTATTAAGTAAAGAAGGAGGGTAAGGCTTGTGATCAAGGGGCCATAGGATGTCTATTCAGACTTTAGTAGTACAAGGCCTATAGGGCATGATTACAAGAGATCTATGACCGAGGAGCCATAAGGTGTCATTTTTTTAATTAAAACACCTTATATTTTTCATTTTCAATGTATATTGACAAAAGTATGATCATTTGAAGTGAAGTCAAGAAAGATTTTGAGCAAGGCAGCTTGCGAATTTAAAACCATAACCTTAATTGGTCATAGGGTTAGTAGGGAAGAGGCTATCCGCTCACTTGATTACTCTGGACTAGATGGAACCTTATGGTTTCTTGGTTATAAGCACCTCAATGTAGTTGTGGTGATAATAAAAGAGTATCTATTGGATGAATGTTCATAAGCCTTTACATTGGGATTCTAGAAATGTAAAGAGGAAAAAGGGTGCTATGTAGGTGAGAGGATACCCTATGGCCACATGGCCATATGGTATCTTGATGATGAATTTATAGGCAAGGTCTAGGGCGGCCCATCACATATCTCATTCGGATGAACATACATGATTTAGGTTTTAGGCCCACCACATAGCTCATTGATATAAGCTAGAATAGTTGAAGACAAAACCATATCATTATACATGAGATTCACATGGAGTCGAGAGGTTTGTAGTTCTTGTTCATTGCATTTTAATATGCAAGTTTTGGGGATCTTATGACCATGTGGCCATAGGCATTACAACATTGTTAGGGATATGGGTATGATTGTGCCAAAAGTAAGCCAATGGTTGCATTAGGTAAAGAACATAGTTTTAGGGACCCCTATGTCCATGTGCCAAAGTCCTAATGCAATTGACGTTTGTTCAACTATTTGGGACCCAATGGCCATTTGGACATGGTTTGACCTCTTTGTTGATATTGGAGCCAACATCAACTTCAAGTGACCCTAGTGGGCATGTGGAAGTAGACATAATCGGCCATTGACATCATGTAGTTGCCACATGGATGCCATAGGACTCAATTTATTGACATGTTTAGGGTTTTTTAGAAATTGTTATGACCATGTGACCATAGGCCTTGAGCCGCAAGTTAGTCTTTGTGCATTTTTTGGTCTATAAGACCATCATATTTAGACAATTCGGAAACTTTTTTTAAAATCCTTTTTGGATATCTCAGTTAGACCTTTGAGACCGTATAATGACATGGCCATAGGCTTTAAGGATAAATGTTCTTGTGCCACTTGTTTTGGTCTTGTCATCCATTTGGCCATAATCCTCAAGATATAGACCTTTTTTGTCATCCATTTGGCCATAATCCTCAAGATATAGACCTTTTTTGTCTCTGATTAGGCCGCCATTGAGGCAGTCGGATCCTCTTACCCGCGATGATGAAGAGTTAGATCCGGACGTTCGTAAAGCCTGCACCGATCCCAACTTGGTCCCTTCAAGGGTGAAGGGGAACAGTTAGGAGAAGTAGTGGAAAAATGGATCGAGGCAATGGAAGAGTATTTTGATGTAACCGGTTATAACGAGAAGAGCACGATGGCTCTCGCCAGATTGATGTAACCGGTTATAACGAGAAGAGCACGATGGCTCTCGCCAGATTGATGTAACCGGTTATAACGAGAAGAGCACGATGGCTCTCGCCAGATTGATGTAACCGGTTATAACGAGAAGAGCACAATGGCTCTCGCTAGATTGAAAATTGTGGAAATGGCCATGGTCGCATGGAGGAACCATTGCGAGACAAACCGTCTCGACCGAAATACCTAGACCTGGTCAGATCTAAAGCTTACCTCAGGAAGAGATTCTGTCCTTCGGGCTTCCTGGAAACCAAAATGAATGAGTTCTTGGAACTGAAGCAGGATAGCTGGATGATTGAAGAATACCATTAGATATTTTCCCTTCTCCTCAAATATTCTCCACTTTTGGATGAAGAGTAACTGATGGCCAGATTCATTCGAGGGATGAACGAGCCATTGGACACTTTAGTGAAAAATGCCAAACCAGTCTCAATGGCGGTGGCGGCGGCAGAAGCTGTCAGAATGGCAAAGGACTTTGCCAAAGAATTTTTTGTTAAGATCCCGCCGAAGCCTGCACCCTCAAACTTTAAAAGGTTCCAAACCCCGGGAAGTGCTTCAAACTTTCCACCCCCAAAGAGGCCGCAAGGCCCTAATCTGAATCAAGATGTTGGGAAATTCAGAAGTGAAGGAAGACCCTTCCCTCAGAACACTTTCTCTGGAGCCCCACCTCTTTCAAGGATTCAGAGGGATGAGCTTAGAAGTGAGAACAGGTGTTTTGGGTGTCAGGGTTTTGGTCACTAGCTTAAAGACTGACTCCTGCCATGTCAAGAGGATAAGGAAGTCAAGACCTAGAGTGCAGAGACCAACCCCTTCGTATCAGTCAAATCAGGGTCCATCTTGCCAAAATCAGGGCAATCCCATGAGGACTCCAGCTCAACCATCAGCCTCTTTTCAGAGTAATCTCAGAACTCCCTCCCAGAACTGGGGTAACCAAAGAGAAAGAGTTCTGCCCCAATTTGTAGCAGCAGCCATAGCAATTACGATAGTAGAAGTCGTGGAAGAGGAAAGGGGTTAGATTTATGCCGCGATTGAAAACCAAGGGCCAAATCGTCAATTCTCTGTCATCCATGCTCCAACTGAGTATAAGGGTAAGCCATTTAAGCTTTTGATTGATTCAGGCAGTACTCATTCATTTATTTCCCCAGGATGCTTGTGTAAGCTAGTCTTAGAACAGAAATCAGGGAAACCTATGCAAGTTGAATTGGCCAGTGGGAAGATTCTTTTCACTCACCACCATGAGACAGATCGTATTGAGTTTAATCTAGATGGGAATGTAACTGACTACTAGTTCAGAGTCTTACCTTTGGGAGTTTTTAACGGAATCCTTGGAATGGATTGGCTCCACAAAAATCAAGCTGACATTCACTGTCACAATGGAACCATTTCCTTCCGTCACCTTCATGGGAACAAAGTTCAAGGAACTAGAATTTTCGGATCCCCAGATCTGCAATTAGTAAAAGCTTCTAGGTTACTGAAAGGGCTTAGAAAGAAGCAGCTCATTTATGTTGTCAAAATGAATCCAGTAGACACAAAGGCTAAAGAACCAGAATGGTTAAGTGAGTATGATGATTTATTCCCAGCAGAGCTAACTGAGATGCCTCCGATTCGGGAAGTAGATCATGAGATAGAATTGACCCCCCCCCCCCCCCCCGCGGAGCTCAACCAAGTAGCCCAACGCATGTACAAAATGCAAGTCCTTGAAGCCATTGAACTCAAGGAACAGCTTAGGCAGCTGTTAGAACAAGGGCTTGTAAGACCTAGTATTACACCTTGGGGAGCGCTAGTTCTCTTTCAGAAAAAGGATGGAACGTTAAGACTCTATGTGGATTACAGAGGTCTCAATCAGCTGTGAATAAGTATCCTATCCCCAAAATTGATGAGCTTCTAGGACAGGCTAAATGGAGCCCAGATCTTCACAAAGATACATCTCAAATCAGGGTATTACCAGATCAAGATTAATAATCAAGATATCCCGAAGACAGCCCATCAATACTCGCTATGGGCACTTTAAATTTACTGTCATGCCGTTTGGATTGACAAATGTCCCAGCTACATTCAATCGCCTAATGCAGGACATTCTGATAGTGATTAGCACTGATTAATCATTGATTTAGCAAATTAATGCTCTGTTTTGTGTGCAGAAAACAGAGTATGCAGGGAGTCCAGATCTGGTGCCTTAGACTTCAAATGAGCTCAAATGCTTTCAAAGGCATCAATAGCAATGAGTCTAGTAGAGAATTAAGCAAAGAAACACAAGATTTGACCAAATATTGAACGCTTAATCTCTGTTTTACCAAAGTCATTTGATGAAGAGCTTGGATCTCACTGTAGACTTGATGAAATTGAATTCTGTCTTCACCAGCTTGTAGAGCATGCTTGAAAACGCCTTGGGCTAGGAGGAATTAGAGACATTTGATTTGAGCAAGAAGGAATCTCCAATCTCCTTCAGAAAAACGGTGCCTGCTAAATTCATAAATTCGGCTGCATCCGTCTCGGCGGTTTGCTGCGTGGAGTTGATGGGCTTGAAGAGCCTTGAGATGGCTAGCTATGGTTAGAAGCACTAGGGCTAATTTTGACTGTGCAAGGAGAATGGACTCCTCCCACTGGCTGGGGATACAGAGATGAGTTGAAAACTAACTAAAAATTAGATTATTTCTTAATTATCTACTAATCTTGATTAATTAAATAATGGGCTCATAAACCTGATGGATTCTAGGCATGGCTCTGATACCATGTTGAAATTTGAGCATTGTGATGAGCTATGGTGGATCAAACACTAGAATCAACATCATTAATAAAGTGATTAGCAAATAATTAAGATGTAATTAGGGGTAATTAACAAATAGATTAATGTAGGCATGGATACTCAAAAACCAGCAAATTCTCACTAGGGCTATGCCTCAATTTATAGAGTTTACATCAAGCATCTAGTCCCACTGATTTCTCCATGATTCACTCCACCTCTTTTCCCTGATTCTCTCCACCTCTTCACTTTTCCCAGAATATCTCCACACTTCCTAAATCTTCTCATGCTACCCTTTATTCTCTCCCAGTAGATTCTTCTCACCTTTTCACAGGTTCTTTCACATTTATATCTTCTCTTTTACAGCCTCTAACCAAGGGCTTGTTCCCGCACACACCCTATTCACTTGTATATTTCAACAAATTCTATACCAACCAGTTAATCACAAGAATCCCCTAACTTCTTTCACTGTCTTTGGTTTAGGCCAATCTATGACTGCTTGGACTTTTGCGGAATCTAGAGAAATTCCATCTTTGGATACCAGAAAGCCCAAGTATTCAACATGAGAAAGTGCATTTGCTCTTTTTTGCAAAAGAGTTGGTGCTTCCTTAGAATCTCAAGAACTTTAGGGAGACGTGAGCTTCATGGTCAGCTGCATTCTTTGAGTAAATCAGAATATCATCAAAGAAAATAAGAACAAAATCATCCAAGTATTCTCTGAGAATGTCCTGCATTAGGCGATTGAATGTAGCTAGGGCATTTGTCAATCCAAATGGCATGTATGACAGTAAATTCATAGTGCCCATAGCGAGTATTGATGGCTGTCTTCGGGGATATCTTGACTATTAATCTTGATCTAGTAATACCCTGATTTGAGATCTATCTTTGTGAAGATCTGGGCTCCATTTAGCCTGTTCAGAAGCTCATCAATTCTGGGGATAGGACACTTATTCTTAACTCTCAATTGATTGAGACCTCTGTAATCCACACAGAGTCTTAACGTTCCATCCTTCTTTTTCTGAAAGAGAACTGGCACTCCCCAAGGTGAAACACTGGGTCTTACAAACCCTTGTTCTAACAACAGCTGCCTAAGCTGTTCCTTGAATTCAATGGCTTCAGGGACTGGTATTTTGTACGTGCGCTGGGCTACTGGCTGAGCTCTGAGGGTTAATTCTATCTAATCCCGAATCGGAGGCATCTGTTGGGAATAAATCATCATACTCACTTAACCATTCTGGTTCTTTAGCCTTTAACTTTGTCAGTTAGCTCTGTTGGGAATAAATCATCATACTCACTTAACCATTCTGGTTCTTTAGCCTTTAACTTTGTGTCTACTAGATTCATTTTGACAACATAAATGAGCTGCTTCTTTCTAAGCCCTTTCAGTAACCTAGAAGCTTTTACTAATTGCAGATCTGGGGATCCAGAAATTCCAATTCCTTAAACTTTGTTCCCGTGAAGGTCATGGAAGGAAATGGTTCCATTGTGACAGTGAATATCAGCTGGATTTTTGTGGAGCCAATCCATTCCAAGGATTCCGTCAAAAACTCCCAAAGGTAAGACTCTGAACTAGTAGTCAGTTACATTCCCATCTATGTAAGATTCCTCCCCAGCCTCTCAGGATGTCCACTATCTTCCCTTGTAGTCAAATCCCTCTTCAGAAATATAAAAAGATCTTGTTTATACCTGTTTTGGCCTAGAGAGAGATTATTTAGATATTAAATATTTTTGGATGGAAAAATATCTCTTTGTATTTAAATAAGTTCCCCCGAAACAGAAGTTCAAAAAGATTTTTCAGAAGGTGCATTAGAAATCAAGTATAATCTGTTCAAGAGGCCTTATCCTAGGGGTCAAGATTTTTTTGAAATTTTAGGTTCCTATGGACCAATAAGATTCATCCAAATGTAGGGAGGAGATAAATGGAAGAAATAAAGAAAATCCCTCCAAAAATGAGTAAATACTCACATATAAGATGAAGAGTTGACTAAGGACAAGGTTATTAGTTAAAAAAGAGAGATATTTAGAAGAAATAATGCATTTTTGACACCTCAGTATGGGGGAATTCCCCTCATGAAGGAGGCACCTATTTCACATGTGTGGGAGAGTTTTAAACTCCCAAATAATGAGATATTTTTATCTCTCCTCTCTCCTGTTTCAACTAGATCCAAAAAGTGAGCTAAACTGACCTAAAAATGGTCAAAAATTGACCAAACTGATCCGAAAAATTCTAGAATCAATTTGCTTGGTTAGAGGCTCACTTTTTTCTATAAATAGAAGCCTCCCCCTTTGTTGAAGCTTAATAGTGTTTTTGCACTGTTACCCTGCTTCTCCCAAGAGCCAAAAACTATGAATTTACTCATAATTCATTAGTTTTTGACCTTCCCTCTTCTAAAGATTGGTGGCCACTCTTGATTCAAACAAGATTAGATCCCTCAAACCATCAAGCCAAAGGAAAGCTCTCAAATTCCTTTGTAAGTTGGAGATTCTTCTCTTTTCTATTTCATTTTATAGTTTTTTATGATTTTTATCTTCTCTAAAATGATTATGATGTTATGCCTCATTGAAAAAAGGCATTCCCCTCTCTTCTTTAGTAAATCCAACCATTCTTTATCCTAGATGAATGATTAATGGATAAAATCAAGTTTTTTATAATGTTTCATAGAATGATTTAAATACTCTTGGTGAAATTCTAATTAATTTTAGAGAGTAAAAATTAAAAAATGGTCAGCCATACAAAGGAGGTTATGGCAAAATTTTCTAAAATTGTGTAAAATAAGTTTTACTTTTTTTAATTCAAAAAGAGTAATTCCCATCGTATATATATTCTTAAAGTGTTATTTTTCATCCTAGGTATAGAAAAATGCATACTAAAAATATTTTATTAAAAAAGTGTTACTTTCTTTATAATTAAATTCTATGCATAGAAGGAAGCATATTGAAATTGTTAATTTGATTATAAAAGTGTTATATTCATCATAAATAATTTTATGCATAAAGGAATGCATAAAAGAAATTCTTTTATATTAAAAGAGTGATTTTCATCATAAATGATTGTATGCATAAACATATGCATAAAAGATTTTTTTATATTTAAAAGTGTGATTTTCATCATAAATGAATTTTATGCATACATTAGATGCATAAAAGAAATTATTTTATTGTAAAAGTGTGACTTTCATCAGAATTGAATTTATGCATAAATAGATGCATAAATGAAAGTTTTTATTTTAAAAGAGTTATTTTTCATTGGATTTAGTTTTTATGCATGGGAAGATGCATAAGAGAAATTCTTTCATTCTAAAAGTGTAATTCCTACTAAATTAGATTTATGCATGGAAAGATGCATAAAGAATTTATTTTAATCCAAAAGTGTTATTCTCATCAATTTTGCTTTTATGCATAAATAAATGCATAAGGAATTTTATTTTTAATTCAAAAGAGTTATTTTCATCAATTTTGATTTTATGCATAGAAAGATGCATAAAAGATTTATTTTCATTTTGAAAGTATTATTTTCATTGAAATTGAATTTATGCATAGATAGATGCATAAAAGATTTATTTTTATTTTGAAAGTGTTATTCTCATTAAAATGGAATTTATGCATAGTAAAATGCATAAAAGGTTTATTTTTATTTTGAAAGTGTTATTCTCATTAAAATGGAATTTATGCATAGTAAAATGCATAAAAGGTTTATTTTTAATTCGAAAGTGTTATTTTCCTTAAAATTGAATTTATGCCTAAATAGATGCCAAAAAAGGATTTTTATAAAAGTGTTATTCTTACTAAAGTTGTCTTTATGCCTAATTAGATACGTAAAGAATCTTTATATCCAAAAATTAGAATTCTCTTACATTCTTTAAATAGATGTGATGAGATGTGATAGGAAGATGTAAATGGATGGATGGAAGTGATATGAATCAGATAAATGAAAATGGATGAATGGATGTGATGTCTTGTGAATTAGGATGTGAATGAATGGTATAGGATGTGAAGGAATGTGATGTCATGTGAATCATGGTATGAATGAATGATAAGGGATGTGAATGAATGATGGCATGTGAATCAGATGTGAATGGATGATGTGGTTTGATGTGTGAATGATGTGGGTTGATGTAGATGGATGAATGGATGATGTGGATGTGGGTGTAGATGTATGAATGTGGATGTGGAAATGGATGTGTGGATGTAAGAATGTAGATGTGGATGTGATGTATGAATGTGAATGTAGATGTGGATGTGGAGGTATGAATGTGGATGTGGATATGGATGTATGAATGTGGATGTGAAAATGGATGTATGGATGTGGATGTGGATGTGGAAATGGATGTGTGGATGTGGATGTGGATGTGAAAATGGATGTATGGATGTGGATGTGGATGTATGAATGTGGATGTGGATGTATGGACGTGGATATGGATGTGTATGTATGAATGCGGATGTGGATGTATGGACGTGGATATGGATGTGTATGTATGAATGCGGATGTGGATGTGGATGTGGATGTATGAATGTGGATGTGGATGTATGGACGTGGATATGGATGTGTATGTATGAATGCGGATGTGGAAGTGGATGTGTATGTGGAATAATGAATGCGAATGTGTATGTGAAATGATGTGGCGTTGATATGAGTGAATGGATGAGAATGAGTACACATATGAATTGGGATGTGAATAAATGATATCTGATGTGAATGAATCTGATGTGATGAGATGGAAAATGATGTGATTGGATGAGAATGAGTACACATATGAATGGAATGTGGAATAAATAATGTGGACTGAGATGAGGGATAATGTGGAAAGACGGGAGTTCATTATAGAAACTGTATTTGTGACCTATTTGTGACCTATTTGTAAATGACTGTTTTATGTCAAGAATGCTAGGGAAGCATATTGACCGTCTTGTGATTAAGGTCGTGGAGACCTAACTGATAAAGTTGCAACTGCTAAACGGAGAATCAATGGAGGACGTCTCGCGTAGCAAGATCGGCCGAGGTCTTGACCAGCCTCGGTTTGATTAAAATGGTGAGCTTCCGGTACAGTGGTGGATGAGGGACCAAGGAAGCGGCCTATGAGTGAAGTGCTAGGTGACCTGCGAAGGATCCTAGAGGGTGCTGACCATACGGTGCTCGGGCTCTGGGTCGCCGAAGATACCCACAAGTACGTCGGGGAAGATATTGGAACAAGGAGTAAGAGTTGTTTTCTGAATTCGGGTGTGGATGTGGTTCATTGACCTTGTTGGTCCTCAACGGATGAGTCCATGACCCTTTTAATCTGTTGGTTGATCTTGCTGATCTGCCTCGAAGATTTTATTTTGTTATGTGAACAGGCCCCTGAGTGAACAGGTGGTAGCGTTCTAGTTGCAGGTAAAAATCTGAAAGGTGGTTTGGGTCTGTGTACATATGGTGTGCGTGGTTTACGAATAAACTTTGCCCTGAATGCCCTGGCAAATGTACAGAGCGAGTGGTTTTGTAGTAAGCTTGTATATGCACGTGTTTTCTTTGGGAGCAGATGCGGAAGATTTGGGAGTTTTTATGGCAACAGTGTGGTGTGTGGGTGGTTACCAAAAGCAGGGCACCGACTGCAATTGTCTTGTTTGGTAAGTGATGATGCTAATGATTACGAGCTTGTGGGCAGCTCTTGTATTGGAAGGTCGTGGACGCGGCATGTTCACCCGGAAAGCAAGGTAATGGAGGGATGGTGGCCATTATTGAGGCTTGAGAAAAAATTTAAAAAAAATAATACATGTGGCCACCTTATAAAGAGCCAAGTGGAAGCCTTTGTAGTTGCCAGCGTGCAACATCTAGAAGGTGGCGAAGGCGTGAAGAAAAGAAAGATGGCCGCCTCAAAGTTTTGGTCGCCTCGTAGAAGGGATGGCTTGCTGAGGCACTGCAGAAAAGAGATGCGAGGGAAGCTATCGAGTGCAGTGCTGGAAAAGAAAGGTGGCCGCCGCGCAGTAGAGGGCTGGCGGGATTCTGCAGAGACAGACTGGAGGAGAGGGGGTCGCTGTGAGTAGAAGGAAGGAAGACGCCTGGCGAGGCGCTGCAGATAGCCAGAGGCGAGTGAAGGGCTGTGAAGGGAGCGCTGCGAAGGCCGAGCTGGTGATGCAGCAGTAAGCTGGCGACGACTAGGGAGGCACCAAAGAACGAGAAGAGTTGAAAGCGGAGTTGAGAAGGTAACCGCCTTGTGTACAAAGGCTGGAGCGCAGTCGTAGGTGCGTGGTGATAAAGTAGCAGCAGCAGCAGACGAGCGTGAAGAGATAGCCACCTAGTGCTCGAAGGCCTTGGTGATCGTGGGGAGCCAATGGAGAAGGTGAGACCTCAGCTGATAGCAGGCTAGGGGCTGGGTATTTGTACACCTTGTGCAGTGCTGGAAAAGAAAGGTGGCCGCCACCTTGTGTAGCAAGGCCTGGCTGCTGGTAATAAAGCAGGGACGGACGGGAAGATAGTGGCGGCTTTGTAATAGAGGAAGGGTCGCGCTGGAGTGACATCTGCTGGCGGGTGATACTGAAGAAGGGAGGCCTCGAAGGCAACAGAGAAGGAAGTGGGCCGCGTGGGAACCGCCTAGAGGAGCAAAGGAAGCTGAAGCATTGGATAGCAGAGCGAGAAAGGCTGGCTGCAGGTAAAGCGAGGGGCTGGTGTGGGCCTTGGGTGATGTGGCTTGGCTGGATGCAAGAGAAAGTGATGCTACGTTGAGCAGTTGTTGGCGTTGGTGCTAAAGAGATTGTGCAAAGGCTCTGGTGGTTGGCGAAGCTGCTGGTTTCGACACACAGAGAGTGAGAGCTGCTGAGTTGAAGGTTAGCTGGTGTGGGCGCCTTCTGAAGAGAGAGTGGCTGGTTTTGTGTGGGCGACGATTGCAGGCAGAGAGTGGATGCTGACCAGAGAGAGAGCCTTGGTTTTTTGTGTGTGTTGGCTACAGTAGAGGTGCTGATGTGTGGGCTAGACAGTGGGGCTCGCCTACGACACTTGGCAGGTAGCAACTGGACAGCGGGCTACAGAAGAAGTGAAGAAGGGTTGCTGGTGGGGTGCCCTCTGGAGAGTGCAGAGACCGGGAGACAGAGGCTTGGTTGTCAGACGCAAGGGTATATTCCCTTGGCAGTAAATCCTGGCCAGAGTCCTG
This sequence comes from Cibotium barometz, assembly GCF_041138505.1. NCBI lineage: Eukaryota > Viridiplantae > Streptophyta > Polypodiopsida > Cyatheales > Cibotiaceae > Cibotium > Cibotium barometz. Next base: position 51,144,121 of record NC_141079.1, on the reverse strand, counting down.
GTTTTTGGTGTAATTGCTGAGTTTGTACATGGTTGGTGCTGTGTATCTTTTTGCTGAATGATCATCTGTTTATCAGGGTTTTGAGCTGTCTTTATGGTGTGGGTGGGTGGTGAACTGTGAGAAATGTTCCAGCCGGTGGGCTGGTGGTGCCCCCATTCGTGTTGTTGTGTCCAAGTTTGGGAGGTGAAGGGCTATAGAGGCAGGTTCTTTTTTTCTTTTTTCACCTCACATCCTTTTGGTGCCCCCACTGAGGATAGCTCAGGTATATTTCTCTTACGAGGGTGTATGCCCCAGAGTAGGAGATTGAAGGAAGGTGTTTCCAGTGTTTTTCTTGATTTGAAAGTGAAGCTTGGGGATCAAAATGATGTCGTATCCAGAGTTTTTTGGTGGGCCTAATGAAGATGTAGCAGATTTTCTGGAAAGGATGGAGATTGCATGCATAAGCAACCACATCAATGAGCCGGTGTACAGGTGTTGCGGTTGCTGAATATCTGCTTGAAGGGGGATGCAAGGATTTGGTACAGAGCTTATGAGGAGTCGTTAAAGGATGCTGAGCTTATGAGGAGTCGTTAAAGGATGCTGAGCCACGCATTCTAATGACTGAGGATGGATTGAAGACTACACTTTTGAACAGGTTCAAGAAGATTGAGGATCCAGATAGAGTTTGGCATGAAGTGCAGGGGTTGATACAGGGTGAGTTGGAGCCAATTGAGGATTATGTGAAGAAATTCTCTTTGCTGTGGGAGACCTTGTGCAGGGCTTTGGGAGATGAGCAGGTACCCTCGGACATGATGAAGAAGGATCGTTTTATTGCAGGATTGAAAGGAGGCATTCGCTGGAAGGTGGAATTGAAGAAGCCCAGGTCTTATGAGGATGCGGTGGAGATAGCCAAATCAAAGGATTGGAAATTGCAACGGATGAACCAGCTGGGGATAGTTCCAGTGGCAGTGAGGCCTGAAATGAGAAGGGTAGAAGCGGTACCGATGAGAACCGTGCTGGAAAGAGTGCAATCCACAGAAGCTTAGGTGAATAATGCCATACCACAGGGGATAAAGGTAGCACCCACAGCTGTTACAGCTTCTGATGAAAGGCTTAAACAGGACATGAAGCAAAATGGAGAACACATGTGGTGGATGTGGCCGAGGTAGAAGTTATAATCAGGAAGGGGTTGAAGGTCAGACAGGTTATAGAAGTGGCCGTGGTTTTGGCAGGGGTAGACGGTTTATTCCTACATGCTGGAATTGTGGTGAACTTGGACATCTAAGTACAGACTGTGATAAACCTCAGCGAATGGGAGGTGATATGTATCCTTTACCCTCTCAGATTCCCAATAGGGCAAATGATTATGGGATTGAAATTAGAGGTGAAGCAGGGACCAGTGGGTTGACAAATGAGGAGAAAGGTAAAACTAAGGTGATAGATGTGGTCACCCTTGAGAAGATGAAGGAGGCAGAAGCTGATGTAATGCCTTTGGGGAAACGGATGCCACAGGAAAGGGAAAGCAGGGATGCTGCAGGGCCTAGCAAGAAGAAAGGTAAAGTGAAAGAAGGAGAGGATGTAAAGGTCAAGCAGAAGCGGAAGTCTCGTAGGAAGTTTCAGGTGACTGATTTTCCACTAGGGGGTGGGTAGGATAGCCACAACTTACAGGAGGACATGGCTGGAAGGAAAGCTAATATTACAATTGATAGAGTTAGCTCCCAACTTGAAGCGTCAGTGGAAAACACTTGTGAACCCGAGAGAGAAGGAGCCTACCAAAGGGATAGTGACTGTTTTATATGTTCAGGAGTTGCCTGATATATGTCCTGTGGTGAATGTATGGTACAAAGGGAAGAATCTAGGAGAGGCATACATAGATGGTGGTGCACAAATTTGTGTAATCACATTAGCTACTGTGGAGAGGCTTGGTCTTAATTTTACTGAAGCGTCTGGATTCCGTATTCGGTTGGCGAATCACCAGAAGGTCAAATGCTTAGGTATGATTAAAGAGTTAGAACTGTAGGCTTTTGATGTAAAGGTGCTTGTGGATTGTCATGTTATGCCTGCAAGAATAGGTGCATTCCCCATCATTTTGGGAAGACCATGGCTGAGAGCGGTGAAGGCTGTTCAGGATTGTCATGTTATGCCTGCAAGAATAGGTGCATTCCCCATCATTTTGATGTAAAGGTGCTTGTGGATTGTCATGTTATGCCTGCAAGAATAGGTGCATTCCCCATCATTTTGGGAAGACCATGGCTGAGAGCGGTGAAGGCTGTTCAGGATTGGAGGAAAGGGGTCATTACTCTGTATGACAGGAGAGGGGATTGGAGGAAAGGGGTCATTACTCTGTATGACAGGAGAGGGGATAAAAAGCAGTTTAATATGGATAACCAGAAGCCTGTTCAAAGAGGAAAGTGAAGCTGATTCGAGTGTTGATGATACGACTAGTAGCACCACTACTAGTGAGGAAACAGATGATACTTCATCCACCAGTGAGGAGGATGCAGAGATGGATGCCCTGGTTATTGATGAGGAAGTGCTTGGTGTGATAAGGTTGCTCAACAAGAAGAGGCCATACAGGAAGAATGTGAGGAGGTACAAGTGAATCATGAGCAAAGGTATGCATGTGAGGAGGTACAAGTGAATCATGAGCAAAGGTATGCATGTGATGTGAAAGAGTCTGCTTTAAAGTCTTTAGATAATGAACCTGTGTGGGATGAGTGGGAAATAGAAAGTCTACAGGATGATGAGCCTGAGTTGGAGCTAGATGATCAGATGTGCATGAATGTTAAGAAAGCCATAAGTAGAATTGATGCTATGAAGGAAGAGCAACACCAGAAGACTATGAATAATGTTGATGCTATGGATGAGATTATGGATGCTGTGATAGATGAATTTTTTACTGGCCTTGATAAAGATGAGCATACAGAAACCGAGGTGGATGCTTTGGAAATGGTGCCTTTTGTGATAAAAAACAGAAGCAGGAGAGAGCACACACAAGAGAAGCAAACCCTAATCCATATCCATCAATCATAAAGAAGGAGAGAAGCCATAGTCACCATCTCTCTCACACACACAAAGAGGAACACAACATAGTGTTATGTCCACACTACAAAGTAAACCTAATGTAATGTCCACACCACACATGACTAGCTGGACGCGGTCATAAACACACCACACGATATCTATCTACTGTCACGCTGTCAGCACCCATGTGCTATCCTCCAGCTGTATACGAGCTTGACATTTCAACACTCCCCCTCAAGCTCGACATGTCCATCTCTAGAACTCCCAATCTAGTACGGAAATACTCGAACTTATCCTTACCAAGTGCTTTGGTAAAGATATCTGCAACCTGCTCATCTATCTGCACATATGTCAAATCAACATGCCCATCTAGCACTTTCTCTCTGATGAAGTGATACCGGACCTCAATATGTTTGGTCCTGGCATGATAAACTGGGTTGCTAGCAAGCTGAATACTACTTATGTTGTCACAATGAATGACAACTCTCATATCACTCTGTAACCTGACATCATCTAGTAACTTCTTCAACCACATAGCCTCACATGCAGCTATGGCTGCTCCATGATACTCTGCCTCTGTGGTAGATAAAGCAACTGTAGGTTGCTTTTTACTGCTCCAACTCACAGCTCCACTACCAAGGCTGAAAACATAGCCACTGGTAGACGGCCTGTCATATGCACTACCGGCATATCCATAGACATGCATGTCTTTTCCTGCCTCATAGAAAAGACCATAATGCACAGTAGTTTTGACGTTATCTCAGAATACATCTCACAGCATCCAAGTGAGGTTTACGAGGACTCTGCATAAACTGACTCACCAAACCAACTGCATAACTGAGATCTGGCCTCGTAATGGTCATGTAGATAAGGCTACCAACCATTTTCCTGTACATGGTGATATCATCAAGCTCATCACCCAAATCAGCCCTAAGCTTCATGTTTTGCTCTAATGGTGTCAACATTGGTTTGCATGCTGTCATACCATACTTTGCCAGCATGTCAAGTGCATATTGCCTTTGCACCAACCATATACCCTTGCTTGTTCTAATCACCTCAATGCCAAGAAAGAACCTTAAATCACCAAGGTCTTTCATATCAAACTCTTTGCATAAAGAGGCCTTAATCTCATCAATGCCTTTCCCACAATCACCTGTGATAAACATAAATGACTATCATCACGATACCATCATGTGTCTTCTTCACATAAAGTGAAGAGTCTGCATTTCCAACCACAAATCCAATACTGACAAGATATCTGCTGATCTTGTCACTCCAAGCACGAGGTGCTTGCTTCAAACCATAGATTACTTTCTTTAACCTGCAAACAAAAGTCGGATATTTTGGATGCACATATCCTTCTTGCTGTTCCATGTACACCTCTTCTTGTAGTTCACCATTCAAGAAAGCATTTTTTACATCCATTTGATGTAAAGCCCAACCTTTTTGTGCTGCTAGTGCAATGATAGACCTCACTGTAGCCATCTTTGCCACTGGGCTGAAAGTTTCATCATAATCAAGACCATAAGTTTGTGCATATCCTTTAGCGACCAGCCTTGCCTTATGTCTCTCTAGGCTACCATCTGACTTGCACTTTACCTTATACACCCATTTGCAACCAATTGCATTCTTTCCTTGAGGTAACTCAGCCAATTCCCATGTATCATTTTTGTCCAAAGCATCCACTTTACCTTATACACCCAATTGCATTCTTTCCTTGAGGTAACTCAGCCAATTCCCATGTATCATTTTTGTCCAAAGCATCCATCTCTTCATCCATGGCTTTCTCCCATACATGCTCTCCAATAGCCTCTGTATAGCATGTAGGTTCCACATGCTTTACCATAGATGTCATGTATGCATAGTGCATAGCAAAATCTCGATATGTCAATCTTTCAACTGGATATCTGACTCTCTGGGATCTCCGGAATGCATGCGGGTCACTCTGTACACCTGTAACTCTAGCATGTGGGGGCACATATCTGTCCTGCCTAGCACCAGGTGTGTGTAACACAGGTATGCCAAGCTCCTCATCTAAACTCTCAGAACTAGATGACTCATAACCTGTGATTCCAATTCCTTCGACTTTCTTCTCGCCTTTATCCATAGCACTACTCCCAGTGCTCACACTCTCATGCCTCAAACGTCCTGACCATGGACGTACACTGCTACTCTCAGCTTCTGGCTGTGCTGGCCCAGACATAGTAGTAGAACTAGAACTTGCTTGTGATGGCAAGTTCACAGGCACATTAGCCTCAAGTGAGTCAATGACTCCCTCATCTTTTGCTTTGTACCAACTAGCAAGCTCATCAAACACCACATCTCGTGAGATGACTACTTGTCTAGTTTGAGGGTTATAACATTTGTAGGCCTTTCGATCCTATGCATATCCAACAAATACACATTTCTCTGCCTTAGGATCCAACTTCCGTCTTCTTTCGTCAGGCACATGGACATAAGCTACGCATCCACCAAAGACTTTGAGATGTCCAATGTCTGGCATGTAACCTGTAAGCCGCATCTCTGGCGTGCTTCCATGAATGGCTGCTGTAGGTGTTTTGTTCAGGATATACACTGCAGTAGCACATGCTTCTACCCAATAGTAATCTGGCATGCTCTTTTCATTGAGCATGGCCCTTGCCACTTCACATATGACTCTATTCTTTCTCTCAACCATACCATTCTGCTGAGGTGTATACCTGCATGTCAACTGTCTTCTTATCCCATGCTTCCTCAAGAAATGCTCAAAAGCTTTTGAGGTGTATTCACCACCTCCATTTGTTCTCAAACATTTAATCCAGCAGCCATATTGCTTTTCTACAAGAGCTTTGAAATCCATGAACTTTTCCAGCACTTCACTCTTCTCTCTCAGAAAGTATATCCATGTCATCCTGCTGAAATCATCTATAAATGTCACATAGTATAAACTGCCTTTGATAGATGGATTTTGTGCACGGCCCCATATACATCACTGTGTACTATCTCAAGTGGCCTGTTACTCATATTTCCTTCTCTAGGAAACCTCAACCTTGCCTGCTTTCCAAACTGACAGGCTTCACAAACATGCATATGTCCATCATATTTGAATCTAGGCAATCCACTGACAATGCCTCTTGTTTGCATGTTCTTTAATCTTTGTATATTGACATGTCCAATCCTCTTGTGCCACATGTCAATGTCCTGCACAATCCCATTGCTCTTTGAAAACATGGCTGAGCTCAATTCTGGTATGCCTGCATCCAATTTGAACAACCTTCCTTCCTTCTTGCCCTTGGCAATCAATCTACAGCCATGCTTAAAGTCTTCCACAAAACAGCCATTCTCATTGAATCTTACTTGTAGTCCCTGCTCAACCATTTGGCCTACTGATGCCAAATTCTTTGTAATGGATGGTACATATAACACTTCTGACATATTCTTCACATTTCCATCATGCATCCTCAAAGGCACATTGCCAACATGTGTTATAAGATGTTGAGTATCATCTCCTGTGACCACATAACCATTTGTATCCAATGGTTGCATCTTCTCAAACCACTCACCATGGCATGTCATGTGGTTTGAGGCACCTGAATCCATATACCATGACTCATCTCCAGCATTCTGAGAATCCATTGTCCCCATAATGTGCTTCATTGCAAAAAGATGATTTGAACTCCCATCATTGTTACTAGTAGATGCATAATTTCCATGTTGTGGTCTTCCATTCCTGACATCGTTCTGCTTTTTGTAACAATCTTTTGCCATATGTCCAAGTTTGCCACAATAGTGACATTCAATCCCATTCAAATTTTGTTGAGGACCTTGCCATCGTCCTCTACTACGAGCACCTATTCCAACTCTCCCCCTATGGGATTGAAATCCACGACCTCCACGTGATCCAAATGATGACTGTGAAATCTGAAAATTCTGATTTGATTGTGGTTGAGTAGACCTGTCATTCCAACCACGTCCTCTACGGCCTCGAGGGTTAAATCTCCCCCTGCCTCGAAAGCCTCTAGATGAGTAAAAAGCCTGATTCCTTGCATCCTCATCATTACTGGATGAGGATGCACCACCTGTAAGACTCATACCACCAAGTCCAAGCTTTAATTCTTCCACAATGAGCAATGACACAAGCTCATTAAAGTCTGGCATTCCTCCCAGCCTTACTGAGATGGAAGTATCAAAAGATTTGTATTCTTTGCCTAAACCACGCAATGTGAGAGCAACAAAATCATCATCATCCATTGGGGCATGGATTGATGTGACAAGGAATCTGCATAACCCTTGATTTCCTGAACATACTCATGTATACTCCTATTCCTTCGTGTTACACTGTGAATCTGTTGCTTTAGTTGTATTTTCCTTGCACCAGTGTCTGTCTCATACATTCGGCACAATATACCCCATGCTTCTTTCGGTGTATCTGCATCTTGGATGTGAATAAGCAAGGCATCTGTTACACATATTGAAAAATAATGCAACACTTTCGAAGACCGCTCTACCCATTGCTTGTGAGCCAACATCTGAGCATTATTTGGTTGAGCATTATTTGGTTGAGGAGGTAGGAATGGCTCTGGGTCTTCATATGCCGATACAAGGCTCCACAATCCTTTGCCTTTCAAAAAACTCTTCATTCGAAACTTCCACACTTGGAAGTTAGTTCTGTCAAGCTTCTCTCCAACAATTTGTACTGGGCCATCTCCCATTTTGATGAATACTTGTGATGTACCCTGATGTAACACTCTTCCCGATGCTTTCCAAAGCTCCAAATGATTATGAACCAAGCTCAATATGTGCTATACATATGCATTCACACCACAAATGACTTCATGTTGCGTAAGAACTTCATTTGTATCATCAAAATTGAAAAGGGGTAAAGTTGAATTTTCTGGTTTTTTTCTCGCCAGTAAGTAACCAGTTAAAGATTATGCTCTAAATCCTTCAAATCTTGTCCAAATGCAATGATTCAACTTGCATTGGCTTCCCAACACATTGCTCCAACATATCCCAGAAGGGTTTGATCAAATTCTTCAAGGTGAATGAGAACCACCAATTTTTGTAGCTCCCTGGTTTGCCTTTTTCTGCATCTGTCAGGTACCACCTCTCACTAAAAGTGCTCTATCTCCTTCAAATCTTATCCAAATTCAAAACTTTTTGAATCAAAAGTTTAGCAACTCATAGGACTCTACTTGTACCAAAGGAATTAGGCCAATTTGATATAGATAAGGATTAATGCCTTGATTAATAATGCTCTGTTTCTGGATAGACTTTCTGCAAACCTGCACACCTATGATAAATGACTTCAATGAGCTCCAAATACATCAAGTGAGCTACAACCAGCTGCAACCAAGCTTCACAATGCCTTAGCAATGTCTTTGCTAAACTCCCCAAGCTTTGAATGGCATCAAATGGAGTAGTATTGAGTGAATTACATGAATTTTATTGAAAACTGTCAGGACTTTAGCTCCAAAATGCGCCGCCTGCTCCAGAGGGCTGTAGAAGAAGGGCAAATCACAATTGAGGTGATAAGATTCTTAGCAATGACCTAAACCAACTTGTGCTTGAAGGGTTTGGCTCAATTCTTCCTCTAGCTTCTGCAAAATCGATCCCAGGGGGGTATGTTCTCTGTTTTTGTAGAGTCCAAAAAACCAGAATTTTTTCCTTCACAAATTGCCTGTAATGCATCAATTTTCCATGCAATGACTTGCCCCAAAGTTGCTAGTACATGTGTTCATTCACAATACATGAGAGCCTCAGTGTTTGCTTTGCATTTGATCCAATACATTTGCCAAGACACACTCCTTCATAAGCTTTCCATTAAAGCTTCAAAAGAAATTTTATGCTTGCTTTTGCACCTTTAATCTTCTCTTACACTTGCTCTTGATACCTGCAATCCGCAGAGGGGGTCTTGCTACACTTACCAATGGTCCTTAGCTCTCAGATCTGATGCCGATGTGTGCTCCACAGCTTCTCCTTTGCTCCAAGCTCCAATGGCTTCCTTCACAACTTTTTTTTCTTCTTCCCTCTTCTCACTCACTCACAAACCCTAATGTTGAGCACCAGGCTCTGATACCATGATAAAAAATAGAAGCAGGAGAGAGCACACACAAACCCTAATGTTGAGCACCAGGCTCTGATACCATGATAAAAAATAGAAGCAGGAGAGAGCACACACAAGAGAAGCAAACCCTAATCCATATCCATCAATCATAAAGAAGGAGAGAAGCCATAGTCACCATCTCTCACACACACAAAGAGGAACACAACATAGTGTTATGTCCACACTACAAAGTAAACCTAATGTAATGTCCACACCACACATGACCAGCTGGGTGCGGTCATAAACACACCACACAATATCTATCTACTGTCACGCTGTCAGCACCCATGTGCTATCCTCCAGCTGTATACGAGCTTGACATTTCAACATTTTGAAGGGGAGTGTGTTTTGCCTGTATAGTGGTTGGTTTTGATGGTAATGCTTCTTATGTTGATGGACAAGGAAATGCTATGGCAGAACAGGTTTATCTTGATGAAGCTTTCATCAATTATTACCCTCAGCAGGAATTGCTTCACTGGTTCTCGAATATTGGTGTTGACCATATCAGTGATTTTGGGATTGAAATGAGGCAGGATGGTGTGTATGTCAGAAGCTTTGTTTCCAGAAGCTCTTATGTTATGTTGTGGGATGTGGGATGGCAAATTATGCCTGTGGTTGGATGATGACAGTTTTTCTTTGATCACATGGAATAGAGATGTTTTGGTTACCTTGTATGATGCTCAAAGGATTGATGGAGGGAAACGAGGTCATATGCTTGCTGTGCTGATCATAAATGATTCAGTAGGCTAGGGGTTGGGCAAAGTATGTCAGGTAAAAATCTGAAAGGAGGTTTGGGTCTGTGTACATATGGTGTGCGTGGTTTACGAATAAACTTTGCCCTGAATGCCCTGGCAAATGTATAGAGCGAGTGGTTTTGCAGTAAGCTGGTATATGCACGTGTTTTTTTTGGAGCAGATGCGAAAGATTTGGGAGTTTTTATGGCAACAGTGTGGTGTGCGGCGGGTGGTTACCAAAAGCAGGGCACCGACTGCAATTGTCTTGTTTGGTAAGTGATGATGTTGATGATTATGAGCTTGTGGTGGGCAGCTCTTGTATTGGAAGGTCGTGGGCGCGGCATGTTCACCCGGAAAGCAAGGTAATGGAGGGACGGTGGCCATTATTGAGGCTTGAGAAAAAATTTAAAAAAAAATAATACATGTGGCCACCTTATAAAGAGCCAAGTGGAAGCCTTTGTAGTTGCCATCTAGAAGGTGGCGAAGGCGTGAAGAAAAGAAAGATGGCCGCCTCGAAGTTTTGGTCGCCTCGTAGAAGGGATGGCTTGCTGAGGCGCTGCAGAAAAGAGATGCGAGGGAAGCTGTCGAGTGCAGTGCTGGAAAAGAAAGGTGGCCGCCGCACAGTAGAGGGCTGGCAGGATTCTGCAGAGACAGACTGGAGGAGAGGGGGTCGCTGAGTAGAAGGAAGGAAGATGCCTGGCGAGGCGCTGCAGATAGCCAGAGGCGAGTGAAGGGCTGTGAAGGGAGCGCTGCGAAGGCCGAGCTGGTGACGCAGCAGTAGTAGCTGGCGGCGACTGGGGAGGCGCCAAAGAACGAGAAGAGTTGAAAGCGGAGCTGAGAAGGTAACCGCCTTGTGTACAAAGGCTGGAGCATAGTCGTAGGTGCGTGGTGATAAAGCAGCAGAGTAGCAGCAGATGGGCGTGAAGAGATAGCCACCTGGTGCTCGAAGGCCTTGGTGATCGTGGTGGGGAGCCAACGGAGAAGGTGAGACCTCAACTGATAGCAGGCTAGGGGCTAGGTATTTGTACAGGCTGTGCAGTGCTGGAAAAGAAAGGTGGCCACCACCTTGTGTAACAAGGCCTGGCTGGTAATAAAGCAGAGATGGACGGGAAGATAGTGGCAGCTTTATGAAAGAGGAAGGGTCACGCTGGAGTGACATCTGCTGGCTGGTGATACTGAAGAAGGGAGGCCTCGAAGGCAACAGAGAAGGAAGTGGGCCGCGTGGGAACCGCCTAGAGGAGCAAAGGAAGCTGAAGCGTTGGATAGCAGAGCCGAAAAGGCTGGCTGCAGGTAAAGCAAGGGGCTGGTGTGGGCCTTGGTGGGTGATGTGGCTTGGCTGGATGCAAGAGAAAGTGATGCTGTGTTGAGCAGTTGGCGTTGGTGCTAAAGAGATTGTGCAAAGGCTCTGGTGGTTGGCGAAGCTGCTGGTCTTGGCACACAGAGAGTGAGAGCTGCTGAGTTGAAGGTTAGCTAGTGTGGGCACCTTCTGAAAGTTGGCGCCGCTGGTTTTGTGTGGGCGACGATTGTAGGCAGAGAGCGGATGCTGACCAGAGAGAGAGCCTTGGTTTTTTGTGTGTGTTGGCTGCAGTAGAGGTGCTGATGTGTGGGCTGGAGACAGTGGGGCTCGCCTATGACACTTGGCAGGTAGCAGCTGGACAGAGAGTAGCCGGGCTACAGAAGAAGTGAAGAAGGGTTGCTGGTGGGGCGCCCTCTGGAGAGTGCAGAGACTGGGAGGCAGAGGCTTGGTTGTTAGACGCAAGGGTGTATTCCCTTGTTGGCAGTAAATCCTGGCCAGAGTCCTGGTTTTTGGTGTAATTGCTAAGTTTGTACATGGTTGGTGCTGTGTATCTTTTTGCTGAATGATCATCTGTTTATCGTGGTTTTGAGCTGTCTTTATGGTGTGGGTGGGTGGTGAACTGTGAGAAATGTTCCAGCCGATGGTGGTGGCTGGTGGTGCCCCCGTTCGTGTTGTTGTGTCCAAGTTTGGGAGGTGAAGGGCTATAGAGGTAGGTTCTTTTTTTCTTTTTTTACCTCACACCAATGATGCCATAAGTACACCGATGAGAAGGAATGATTGGAAATAAGGATTAAACTAGAGATTTTGAGGATTGTGATCAGTGACACAATGGTTTCATTAAAGGATTGTTTTAAAGATAGCTGAAGCTGAGAAAAAAAGGTAATTTCATATTGGGTGTGTAAGTGGTGTGACTAGTTTTATGTTTGCATGAACATCCGGCTAGGGGGCCTAGGAACTCTTTTCCCTGGTACCCGGGACAAAACCTAACCAAATTCCTAATTGGATCCCATCACTACAGTGGTTGGGCGGTTAGCTAACCCATCGGACTGGATAGGGTTAGGCTGGACTGATGGATCCACCGTAAATCGAGACTCAATTTCTGTTTAGTTCGATAGATGAAGTAAATTCCAGACAAAAATTGTTCTATGGAAAAGAATCAACGTCTGTGCCTCTCAATGAGGAAAAAAGTGTTGGTCTCTATGATCCAAGTATAGTCTTTTTCCCTGATCTGCTGACTATGGGACCTACGGGTTCGGTCAGATGAGCTCAGTTAGTTAAGGCTTTTGACTACGTTAGGGAAAAGTTATCCTGGTGGAATCGCCCGTGCTTTCCGGGCAAAGGAAGTCTTTCCGGGTTCGGTTTTGGAAAAACCGATGGATTACTCTCTTGTCCAGATATCCGTGGTGGGCGAGGCCCCGAGTGTGGGATCCTGCCCCCGTGCAAGAAGTGCTACTTCCGCTACTAGCACCCCGAATCCGTTGCGTGTTGGTGGGGACGGGGATCTTACAATCTAGATTAAACTCAATACGATCTGTCTCATGGTGAGTGAAAAGAAACTTCCCACTGGCCAATTCAACTTGCATAGGTTTCCCTGATTTGTGTTCTAAGACTAGCTTACGCAAGCATCCTCGGGAATGAGTACTGCCTAAATCAATCAAAAGCTTAAATGGCTTACCCTTATACTCAGCTGGAGCATGGATGATAGAGAATTGACGATTTGGCCCTTGGTTTTCAATCGCGGCACAAATCTAACCTCTTTCCTCTTCCACTACTTCTGCTATCGTAACTGCTCTGGCTGCTGCAGATTGGGGCGGAACTCTTTCTCTTTGGTTATCCCAGTTCTGGGAGGGAGTTCTGAGATTACTCTGAACAGAGGCAGATGGTTGTGAGCTGGAGTCCTCCTGGGATTGCCTTGATTTTGGCAAGACGGACTGATACGAAGGGACTGGTCTCTGCACTCTAGGTCCTTGACTTCCATGTCCTCTTGACATGGCAGGAGTCGGGTAGTCTTTAAGCTGGTGACCGAAACCCTGACACCTAAAACACCTGTTCTCACTTCTAAGCTCATCCCTCTGAATCCTTGAAAGAGGTGGGGCTCCAAAGAAAGTGTTCTGAGGGAAGGGTCTTCCTTCACTTCTGAATTTTCCAGCATCTTGACTCAGATTAGGGCCTTGCTGCCTCTTTGGGCGTGGAAAGTTTGAAGCACTTCCTGGGGTTTGGAACCTTTTAAAGTTTAAGGGTGCAGGCTTCGGCGGGACCTTAACAACAAATGCTTTGGCAAAGTCCTTTGCCATTCTGACAGCTTCTGCCATTGAGACTAGTTTGGCATTTTTCACTAAAGTGTCCAATGGCTCGTTCATCCCTCGAATGAATCTGGCCCCATCAATTACTCTTCATTCAAAAGTGGAGAATATTTGAGGAGAAGGGAAAATGCCTGATGGTATTCGTCAATCGTCCGGCTATGCTGCTTCAGTTCCAAGAACTCATTCATTTTGGTTTCCAAGAAGCTTAAGGGACAGAACCTCTACCTGAGGTAAGCTTTAAGATCTGACCAAGTCTAGGTATTTCGGTCGAGACGGTTTGTCTCGCAATGGTTCCTCCATGCGACCCTGGCCGTTTCCACAATTTTCAATCTGGCGAGAGCCATCATGCTCTTCTCGTTATAAACTGGCTACATCAAAACACTCTTCCATTGCCTCGATCCATTTTTCCACTACTTTTCCTAACTGTTCCCCTTCACCCTTGAAGGGACTAGGTTGGGATCGGTGTAGGGCTTTACGAATGTCTGAATCTAACTCTTCATCATCGATAAGAGGATCCGGCTGCCTACCACGGGCCACGCGCCTCATGATTCTGACAAAATGATATTTTTGTCAACTTAACTTTGTCATCAGATTTATGATTATTTAATTTTTGAGATTTATTTCTCAAATAAATAAATATTCCATCATAATTCTCGAAGACAAGATTCACTCTGATAATTTTATTAACTAATATTCACAACCACGAAAACAATTTGAAATCTTTTGCAAAACATCATTTATTATCAAAAGTTTTTGATATATACATAGAGCGTCTCGGCTCCAAAAGTCACTGCCAGAATCGCGTACGCATAAAAAGGTGAGACTGCGATGGAGACATGCTATGATATACACGATTCATCACTGATAATGGTGCTGTAATTCTTCTCCTAGGAATAAAGCAACTAAGAAGTCTAAAAATACGGCAAGAAATTCTAAAATTTCGGGGTGCGTGATTATATAGTTGTACATAATGAATAACTCCTAGCCTTATCAAGATCATGGCTAGCGAGATATTCTGTCTGAGTCTCTGTCATTGATTGGTATTGATGCGAATACTTCACCCTCCAGAGAACCACATAAGCTGACGTCGCTCTACTGGATCAAGAAAAAGTGACGAGCGAGTCTCACTCTGCTTCCTCGGGTTGTAGCGGAGTTGATGAGATTTTCGAAAAGGCAAAGGCGATCATATCCTGACTCTGGGAGAGTCCACGAATGCTAGACAGATTTGGGGTATCCATCTAAAAATCCAGTTCAATTTATGAAGTTCATTTCAAACATAATCTTAACAAGTGAAAACATTATTTCCCAGATTTACTTTAAAATTTTTGGCAATTTCTGCTATTGTTTCGTAAGTTTACAACAGTGCTCTGATACCAACTCTATGAGACCCCTCCGTCCCCTCCATGCACCGGATTCCCGGTTGCTAGCAACGGAAGTAGCTTCCTCTTGCGCGGGGCAGGGTTTCCCACTCGAGGCCTTGCCCTTCAAATGTCTAGATACGAGACTAATTTGGTGGTCATTCCAAAACCGAAACCGGGAAAATTTCCCTTGCCTGAAAAACGAGGACGATTCTACCTTTTTGATTTTCTTAACGAATTTTCTAACGGGGTCAAGAGACTAAACTATCCTTCACCTGATTAAACCAGATAAAAGGAAAACTATCACTCACTTAGTTTGAAGAAATCAATGCTTTTTTCTTAACCAAAATCAAGCATAACCGTTGATCTAATCATTTGAGGAAATTAACGCTTTTTTCCTAACCGAAGTCAGGCACAGTCATTGATTTACACATTTGAGAAATTCTTCAGGTTTTTATTTAACTACTTGAATTCTAAGCGTATTCCTATTATTTTAATTTAATTATTAAAATTCCACTGATTCCAACCTACCCCATTCGGCCCACCACCAACCACTGGAATTAGTAGAACTAGACAGTTACTCACCCACCCATAATTGAATGCATTTCTTAAGTTTTGCTTTCGAATACAGATACACACACACTCCTCTTTAAAACTTTAACATATAAAATAATCCATTGACAAAGAGTTATTGGTTACCGATGTCATAACTCAAAAATTCCATCCAATCCCTTGTTTCTCAAAAAATAGTATCACTCTGGACTCTCCGTTGAGACCAACTCGTCAGCAACAACGAGATCCAGTGTGACAGATTACAATAATCATTTCATCCATCATACATATCTTCCACGACATACGCATGGGTGTCATAGGCACCACGAGCCCATGCATCTCCTGGTCAGAACCCTCCAAGATCCTCCTTAGGTGTCCTGGCACTTCACTCAGGGACCGCTTCATCGGCCCTCACCCATCGTACAGCATTTTTCAAACATACAGAGGTTGGTCAAGATCTGGGCAAACTTTGCCGCGTGAGCCGTCCTTTGGAAGCGCACCATTTTTCAAACATACAGAGGCTGGTCAAGATCTGGGCAGGCTTTGCCGCGTGAGCCGTCCTTTGAACACTCCATGCCAGCTGTTGCAACCGAACTTCCCTTAGAAAAACATATACCAAATGCTCCCCCTCTAGCATTCTGGTCCTTTAAGAAAACAGGGTTTCTAAGCAAGTTTTCAGTTTGATTTCCTTTTGAATACAAGGAGTATTTCTTGAATCATTATCCCCAAAACTGCTTGATCGAAATTTTGAATTTCATACTAGAATTCCTCAAATTCTACAACCTTGATCCACAGATCAATTCAAAGGGTCTCAAACTTAGTTTCAGATGTGGCGGGAGTTTTGAGTGTATTTTTCTAAACTAGTCACACCTTCTTTCCTTGAAACTGACGAAAGAGTTTGGTCTTGGTCATACACTGATTCAAGGTTCGAGTCGGATAAGATTTTTCCTGAACTATCTTTCTCGAAAAGGTTTGATAATTCAGTTACTATTTTACTGGATTTTTTTTCTTTGAATATTCACTTAACTGATTTCGAAATTAGTTACGAATTCCAATGAGGAATAAATCAATCATTTATCTGAATATTTTGATCTTGATAGATTTTTTGAATTTTCTTTTTACAATCCTTGGGAATATAAAATGATAGAAATTTCTCTCTTAGAGTATTCACTCATAGAATTTAAACATAGAATTTAAGAGAATTCTAATTTTGATATAAAAATTCTTTATGCATAAAAATCAACTTCAATGGGAATAACACTTTTATATAAAAGAATCCTTTTATGCATAGAAATCAAATTTAATAAGAATAACACTTTTATAATTAAAAACAATTCCATGATGCATCTTTCTATGCATAGAAATCAAATTTTATAAGAATAACACTTTTATAAAAAAACAATTTCTTTTATGCATCTTTCTATGCATAGAAATCAAATTTAATAAGAATAACACTTTTATAATTTAAAAAATTCCTTTATGCATCTTTCTATCCACAGAAATCAAATTTAATAAGAATAACACTTTTATAATAAAAAAATTTCTTTTATGCATCTTTCTATGCATAGAAATCAATTTTAATAAGAATAACACTTTTATAGTTAAAAAAATTTCCTTTATATGCATCTTTCTATGCATAGAAATCAAATTTAATAAGAATAACACTTTTATAATTAAAAAATCCATTATGCATCTTCCTATGCATAGAAATCAAATTTAATAAGAATAACACTTTTATGATAAAAAAATTCCATTATGCATCTTTCTATGCATAGAAATCAATTTTAATAAGAATAACACTTTTATAATAAAAAAATTCCATTATGCATCTTTCTATGCATAGAAATCAAATTTAATAATTAATATCAATGATATCCATGCATATTCTTAGAATTATAGAACTCTAATCTACACAATTTTCTAAATTCAAGAGAGTAAACAATAAGAAGAGTTTAATTAATCACTTAGTTAATCTTTCTAGGATTAAGAAAGGTTGGAATGTAAAGAAGAGAAGGGGGTGGCTTTTTCATCAAAGGCATAGCATTTGAATTTAATTCAATCATTTGCAAAACATAAAAATCAAGAAAACCATAGATTTTTCATCAAAGGCATAGCATTTGAATTTAATTCAATCATTTGCAAAACATAAAAATCAAGAAAACCATAGATTTTTCATTAAAATTCGTAAACAAAGTAAGAAAATTAGCTTACATGGAGCTTGTAAGCTCTCCTTTGGCTTGAGGAATTGAGGGTTCTAATCTTGTTTGAAGCAATAGTGGCCACCAATTCACTTTGGAGAGGATTAGGCCAAAAACAATCAAATTATTTTTAAAAAAATCAATGTAGATGGCTCAGGAGACAAGAGTAGAGTAACAGTGCATAAACACCATTAAGCTTTTACAAAAGAGGGAGGCTTCAATTTATAGGAAAAAGTGAGCCTCTAACGAAGCAAACTGATTCTAGAATTTTCCAGATCAATTTGGTCAATTTTTGTCCATTTTTAAGTCAGTTCGCTTACTTTTTAGATCTAGATTTGAAATAAGAGAGAGGAGAGATGAAAATATCTCATTTTATTGATTAAAATTTGGGGGTAATGATGAGAAAAAGGCACCTACTTCATGAGGGGAGATCCCCACACTGAGGTGTTAAAATTATGTTTTTTTAATTCTTTTCTTTGGTCCTTAGTCCACTCTTCATCTTATGTGAGCATTTACTCATTTTTGGGGGGTTTTTCTTTTATTTTTCAATTCACCTCCTCCCTAGATTTCGATTAATCTCATTGGCCTGTCAAACCTTTGTTTGAACCTTAATCTAAAATTTTCTGAAAACAGGGGCCCTTAGGCTAAGGTCTTTTGTGCATATTATAATTTATTTCTAATGCACCTTAGGAATTTATTTTTAAACTTCTATTTCGAAGGAATTTATTTTAATAAGAAGGGATATTTTTTCATCTAAAGATATCTAAAAATTGAATTATCTCTTTCTAGAATATTTTCTCTCTCTAGGCCAAAACATGTAGTAGAAACAAGATCTTTTATTATTCTGAAAAGGGGATTGATTACAGGGGAAGAAACTGGACATCTTGAGGGGTTGGGGAGGAATCTTACATCCTCTCCCACTTGAAAAACGCGAGATGTCCTCATCTCGCAAAGTGGGGGTAGTCCGCATCAGTTCGGCTTCTTTCTCCCAAGTGGCGTCTTCAAAAGGATAGAACTTCCATTTGACTAATAATTCTCTCAGAATTCTGTTCCTAAGAACCTTCTCTCCAACATCAAGGATTTCTTCAGGTTGGAGTTCCATCTGCCCTTGGGTTGAAGAAGTTAAGAGTTCATATTAAGCACATGATTTGGGCTCGATACATACTTCTTAAGTAGACTGACAGAAAATACATTATGTACTTTGAGATGAGGAAGCAGAAGAAGTTCATAGGCTAAGTCACCTACTTTCTTTGTAATCAGATATGGCCCACAGTATCTGGGGAATAACTTCTTGTACTTCCCAAGAGATAGAGAACTTCTTTTGGGGCGTACTCGAATGAAGACCATATGTGCTTCTTCAAATTTTCTACATGACCTCTTCTTATCTGCATACTGCTTTTGTCTATCCTGGGCAGCTTTTATATCATTGCAGATTGACTACATCTGCTGCTCCATGTCGTCAAGCATGTGTCTGGACATCTCGACCCTATGGGTCGGACTAAGTTAATGGTGTTAGGTAGTCTTGTCCATACAAAGCTTTGAAAGGGCTCATCCCGATACTTCGGTTATAAGAAGCATTGTAGGCGAATTCGACTAGGTGCAGATAGCTTAGCCACTTCTTGGGTTCCCTACCCACAGCGTGACCGAAATATATCTTTGATTACTTAGTTTACCCTTTCTGTTTGACCATCCGTCTCGGGGTGGTAAGTTGTGCTGAGATCTAAGAAAGTTCCTACTGCTTCGAGGAATGTAGTCCAGAATCTTGACGTGAATTTGGGATCTCGATCACTTACTATTCTCCTGGTGGGTAGGTCATGCAATCTGAAGATTTCCTTGAGGAACATTCTAGCCACATCCACTATAGTGTAGGTTTCTTTTACTGGAATCAGATGGGCAACTTTGGTTAGTCTGGCAACTACCACGAAGATGGAGTTGTAACCTGATTGCACTGAAGGTAGTCCAGTAATAAAATCCATACTAATACATTCCCACTTCATTTGGGGGATGTCTAATGGATGTAACTTCCGAGTTACTCTCTCGGCTTTGACTTTCTGACATATGGGCTTCATTCAGAATTTGACCCTTAGTTCCCTCATCATTGGGATTGCATAGCTTGCTATTATAATACATATGTCCTTCATCCAGGCTGTACCCTTGAACTCGGTTCAACTCTTGAGGAGTTTTGATTTCCTGCATAATTAGGGTAGCAATAAGGCCAAAGAATCTATCCTGCATGATCTTCTCTCTTGCTTCATTAATCAATGGATTTGAAACCACTGTGACTGCAAGCAAGGAGGCTTTTCTAGTGAGGGCATCTGTTACCACATTTTCTTTGCCTAGGCGGTACTTGATTTCGAAATCAAATTCCTGCAGGGTTTGCATCCACCTTCTTTGGTGCATGTTGAGATCCTTGTGAGTGAAGATCCACTTTAAGCTCTGATGATCTGTCACATCAAAGTGAATCTTTGACCCAGTAGGTAATATCTCCACAACTTCAGGGCATAGACTACTGAAAGTAGCTCCAGGTCGGTCATGGTGGACAGCATAATTTCTCTCATGCGTTTTGAGTTTTTGGGATTCATATGCCACTGCATGAGCGCACCTCCTAGGGCAAAACCACTGGCATCAATTACTACCTCAAAGGGTGGAGGAAATTTGGCAACTTCAGAACGGGATTGGTTACCAAGGAGGTCCTCAGCTTATCAGCGCTGTGACACCTGGCAGACCATTGAAACGGGGTATTCTTCTTTAGAAGATTAGTCAGGGGGGAAGCTATGAGAGCATACTTAGGTATAAAAATTCTATACCAAGAATCCCCTGACTTCTTTCACTGTCTTTGGTTCAGGCCAATCTATGACTGTTTGGACTTTTGTGGAATCTAGAGAAATTCCATCTTTGGATACTAGAAAGCCCAAGTATTCAACATGGTCGATAGAGAAAGTGCATTTGCTCTTTTTTGCAAGAGTTGGTGCTTCCTTAGAATCTCAAGAACTTTACGGATGTGAGCTTCATGGTCAGCTGCATTCTTTGAGTAAATCAGAATATCATCAAAGGAAACAAGAACAAAATCATCTACAATTGAGGGTTCAAATTAACTATTAGGTATTTGATACAGATCCCTATAACTTCAGATTACAATTCGGAGTTGGTTTGATACTCCAACCATCCCATACAAATTGGTTACCCTTGATTTAATGTAATTTCTGGTAAAATTGTGCTGATAAATTTGTGAAAATCATCATTTTGCATTCAACCCTTGGTTAATGCCTGTAAATCTCACTCAAATTCAAGATTATTCATAGCCAGAGTTGCATTTGGGAATGTGCATGAGAATGAATGCTATACGCATTATGTATTGGGTACATTACATCAGTGTAAAAATGGGAACAGACACTGTCCTTGTCCAGAAGAAGGCAAGAGGTAAGACCTCCCGCATAGATTTGGGTTTGTATTGCATAACGACAAAAGATAATAAACATAAAAAGCCCAAAGGAACTGTCAGCAAAACATTGAAACATGTTGCTCACATGGAGCAAGAAGACTTGACGGACAAGCTCATGGCCCCAGCCCATGAAAGAAGAAGAATATCTCTTTTCAAGAAGAGGATCCACACCAAGAAGATCTAAAGGAAGATATGGACACGAGAAGAGAAGCTGCCACGACAAGAAGACTGAAGACAAGAGAAGATGTGAGGCTCCAAAGAGTGAGGAGCCATGTGAAAATCTCTGAGAGAGAGAGAGAGAGAGAGAGAGAGAGAGACCCCACAACCCAATGTAACCTACCCCAACAAAGTAAAACCACCTTTGAGCCACCGATGATGTAGGCCACGTGGTAGATGTATGTGTGAGCACTTTAGTCAAGGTCGCGGGCACTTATAGTAGCCTTGGACTCATAGAGAGAGAGAGTGTCAAGGACTATGGAGTTTAGGGACTTGAGGCACTGGTCGCGGGCTGTTAAGTAAGAGAGAAACTTGATACAGGGTCCAGGTGTGCTAGGTTAACTTGAGGGGAGGTGTAGGCACTAGTCGCAGACTATCAAGTAAGGGGAGGCAAACTTGGTATAGGGTCTAGGTGTACTAGGAGTATTCACTTGAGGGGAGGTGTTGAAATATACAAGTGAATAGAGTGTGTGCGGGAACAAGCCCTTGGTTAGAGGCTGTAAAAGAGAAGATGTAAATGTGAAAGAACCTGTGAAAAGGTGAGAAGAATCTACTGGGAGAGAATAAAGGGTAGCATGAGAAGATTTAGGAAATGTGGAGATATTCTGGGAGATATTCTGGGAAAAGTGAAGAGGTGGAGAGAATCAGCAGGGAAAAGAGGTGGAGTGAATCATGGAAAAATCAGTGGGATTAGATGCTTGATGTAAACTCTATAAATTGAGGCATAGCCCTAATGAGAATTTGCTGGTTTTTGAGTATCCATGCCTACATTAATCTATTTGATTATCCACTAAATACGTCTTAATTATTTACTAATCACTTTATTAATTATCCATTAATTACGTCTTAATTATTTGCTAATCACTTTGTTAATGATGTTGATTCTAGTGTTTGATCCACCATAGCTCATCACAATGCTCAAATTTCAACAAAATTTTTATACCTAAGTATGCTCTCATAGCTTCCCCCCTGACTAATCTTCTCAAGAAGAATACCCCGTTTCAATGGTCTACCAGGTGTCAGAGCGCTTTTGATAAGCTGAAGACCGCCTTGGTAACCAATCTCGTTCTGAAGTTACCAAATTTCTCTTTACCCTTTGAGGTAGTAATTGCCAGTGGTTTTGCCCTGGGAGGTGCGCTCATGCAGGAAGGTCATGCAGTGGCCTATGAATCCAAAAAACTCAGAACGCATGAGAGAAATTATGCTGTCCCCACGACTTGGAGCTACTTTCAGTAGTCTATGCCCTGAAGTTGTGGAGACATTACCTACTGGGTCAAAGATTCACTTTGAGGACAGATCATCAGATATTAAAGTGGATCTTCACTCAGAAGGATCTCAACATGCACTAAAGAAGTTGGATGCAGACTCTACAGGAATTTGATTTTGAAATCAAGTACCGCCCAGGCAAAGAAAATGTGGTAGCAGATGCCCTCATAGCAAAAAAGCCTCCTTGCTTGCAATCACAGTGGTGTCAAATCCATTGATTAATGAAGCAAGAGAGAAGATCATGCACGATAGATTCTTTGGCCCTATTGCTACCCTAATTATGCAGGAAAGCAAAACCGCGTTCAAGGGTACAGCCTGGATGAAGGAATTATGTATTATAATAACAGGCTATGCATTTTCAATGATGAGGGAACTAAGGGTCAAATTTTGAATAAAGCCCATGATAGCCTTATAGCAGGACATCCAGGTTTCATCAAGACCTACATGTATGTAAAGAAAAGCTTCTTTTGGCCTGGACTAAAAAAGGATGTACTTAATCATGTACGTCAAGGTCTGATATGTCAGAAAGTCAAAGCCGAGAGAGTAAAAATGCCTGGGAAGTTACATCCATTAGACATCCCCCAGATGAAGTGGAAATATATCAGTATTGATTTTATTACTAGACTACCTTCAGTGCAATCAGGTTACAACTCCATCTTCGTGGTAGTTGATAGACTAACCAAAGTTGCTCATTTGATTCCAGTAAAAGATACCTACACTACATTGGATGTGGCCAGAGTGTTCCTCAAGGAAATCTTCAGATTGCATGGCCTACCTAGAAGAATAGTAAGTGATCGAGATCCCAAATTCATGTCAAGATTCTAGACTACATTCTTTGAAGCAGTAGGAACTTTCTTGGATCTCAGCACAGCTTACCACCCCGAGACCGATGTGGTCAATCAGAAAGGGTGAACGAAGTTATCAAAGATATACTTTGGTCATGCTGTGGGCAGGGAACCCAAGAAATGGCTAAGCTATGTGCACCTAGTCGAATTCACCTGCAATGCTTCTTATAACCGAAGTATGGGGATGAGCCCTTTCAAAGCTCTATATGGACAAGACTACCTAACACCATTAACTTGGTCGGACCCATTGATTAGGGTCGAGATGTCCAGACAGATGCTTGATGACATGGAGCAGCAGATGCAGTCAATCCACAAGGATATAAAAGCTGCCCAGGATAGAGAGAAGCAGTATGCAAATAAGAAGAGGTAAGGCAGAAAATTGAAAATAGCAGATATGGTCTTCATGATGAAAAACAAGTAGAGGGAGAGGAGACTTACACACAGGAGCAAACCCTAATGTATATTACAAACCCTAACTATAGAGGGAGGCCATCTCCCTTCTCACACAATGCATAAAGCCATAATCCATAATACACAACACACACACTGTGTTGTGTCCACACACAGCTAACCCTAGCTAATGTCCACACACTATGTGGACACGGTCATTTATGTCACACATGTTACTACCTAACATGCCAGCACATGGTGCAGCTGGGCAGCTGACATCGAACTTGAATCTCAACAGCCCCTCTCAAGCTCATGATGTACTGCCATAGATGAAGATGTAGATGAGCTTGGGCTATCAAAGCTCTCAACACTCCCCCTCAAGCTCATCCCACGTACTCCCAACATAGTACGGAAGTACTCAAACTTCTCCCTGCTAAGTGGCTTTGTAAAGATGTCGGCCACCTGCTCTTCAGTCTTCACATACTGCAAATCCACTATACCATCCAACACTTTCTCTCTGCTGACAAAATGATAGTGGACCTCTATTTGGTCCGCACATGAAAAACTGGATTCTTGGCCAACTATATGCTGCTCATGTTGTTACAATGAATGACAACCTTGCAATCAATAGGCTCACCCAAATCAGCCAAGAGACTCTTTAACCATACTCCTTCACATGTCGTAATGGCTGCACCCCTGTATTCAGCCTCTGTACTAGATAAAGCAACAGTAGGTTGCTTTTTGCTACTCCAACTCACCACTGCACTTCCAAATGTAAAGGCATAACCACTAGTAGACCTCCTATCATATGAGCTACCTGCCCAATTTGCGTCTGTGTAGCCATGTACATCCAAGCCTTTACCATGCTCATAAAGAAGACCATAATGTGCAGTGGTCTTTACATATCGCATAATGCGTCTCACTGCATCCAAATGAGGTTTTCTGGGGCTCTGCATAAATTGGCTTACTAGCCCCACAGCATAACTGAGATCCAGGCGTGTGATAGTCATGTAAATAAGACTGCCAACCATCTTTTGGTACATAGATGGATCATCCAACTCTTCACCAAAATCAGCCCGCATTCTACTCCAAGGTATACTCATTGGCTTACACCCTGTCATCCCATATTTTGCCAACATATCCAATGCATATTGGCGTTGCACTAACCATGTACCTACATGGTCTTTAATCACTTCAATCCCAAGAAAATATCTCAATTCACCCAAGTCTTTCATGTCAAACTGCGACATGTATAACATCTGTAGCATGATCTCCTGTGACAATCAAGTCATCCACATAGATAACAAGTAAGACAATCCCATGATTTGTTTTCTTCACATAGAGTCAAGAATCTTCTGAAGAAACCTGAAATCCAAGGGAGATAAGATATCGGCTTATCTTATCACTCTAAGCACGAGGTGCTTGGAGTGATATCGGATTATCTTATCACTCCAAGCATGAGGCGCTTGCTTCAAACCATATAATGCTTTCTTTAATCTGCATACATGAGTGGGATACCTCGGGTGTACATATCCTTCTAGCTGTGCCATATAAACTTCCTCTTGTAGATCACCATTTAGAAATGCATTTTTCACATCCATTTGATGCATTTCCCAACCATTTGCTCTGCAGCCATAGCAATGACTGCTCTCACTGTTCCCATCTTTGCAACTGGACTAAATGTTTCATCATAGTCCAAGCCTTGGCTTTGTGCATAACCCTTAGCAACCAATCGTGCTTTATGGCGCTCAACAGAACCATCTGACTTGCATTTCACTTTGTAAACCTATTTGCAACCAATGACATTTTTGCCTTGTGGTAAGGCAACTAAATCCCATTTTTCATTTATGAACCAAAGCATCCATCTCAACATCCATTGCTCTCTCCTATACATGCTTCCCAATAGCTTTTGTATAGCATGTAGGTTCCACATGCTTCACCAAAGAGGTCATATATGCGTAATGCATAGCAAAATCACGATATGTCAACCTGTCAACTGGATACCTGACCCTTTGGGATCTCCACAATACATGCGGATCACTCTGAACACTTGTCACTCTAGCATGTGGAGGCACATATCTATCCTGCCTTGCACCAGGTGTGCGTAAAACTGGTATGCCAAGTTCCTCATCCAAACTCTCTGCTAAACTTGACGACTCATAACCTGTAATGCCAATTCCTTCAACCTTATTTTTCCCTTTATCCACAGCGTTACTCCTAGTGCTCACACTCTCATGTCTCAAGCATCCTGACCATGGATGTATAGTGCTACTCTCAGACTCTGCTGGCCCAGACATAGAAATAGAACTTGCTTGTGGTAAGTTCACATGCACATCAGCATCAAGGGAATCAATGACACCCTCATCCTTTGCTTTGTACCAACTAGCAAGTTCATAAAACACCACATCTCGTGAGATAACCACTTGCCTAGTTTGTGGATTGTAACATTTATATGCCTTGCGATCCTGTGCATATCTAACAAACACACACTTTTCTGCCTTAGGATCCAACTTCCTCCCTTTCTTGTCTGGCACATGTACATAAGCTATGCAACCAAACACTTTGAGGTGTCCAATGTCTGGCCTAAAACCTGTAAGCCGCATCTCTGGCGTACTTCCATGTATGGCTATTGTGGGTGTCTTATTAAGTACATACACCATGGTGGCACATGCTTCTGCCCAATGATAGTATGGCGTGCTCTTTTCATTGAGCATCGCCCTGGCCACATCACAAATGACTCTATTCTTCCTCTCAGCAGCCAGCAACACCATTTTACTAAGGTGTGTACCTGCAAGTTAACTGCCTTCTTATGCCATGCTTTCTCAAGAAATGCTCAAAAGCATGTGAGGTATATTCACCACCTCCATCTGTCAAACATTTTATCCAAGAGCCATATTGCTTCTCTACAAAAGCTTTGAAGTCCATAAACTTTCCCAACACTTCACTTTTCTCTCTGAGAAAGTAAATCCAAGTCATTCTGCTGAAATCATCAATGAATGTCACATAATACAAGCTGCCTGTAATGGATGGGTTTTGTGCAGGACCCCATACATCGCTGTGAACTATCTCAAGTGGCATGCTACTCATGTTGCCTTCTTTTTAGAAAACGGCAACCTCGCCTACTTTCCAAACTGATAGGCATCACAAACATGCATATTCCCATCATACTTGAATCTAGGCAGCCCACTAACAATGCCTCTTGCCTGCATGTTCTTTAACCTTTGTATGTTCACATGTCCAATCCTTTTATGCCACATGTCAATGTCCTGTACCACATTTCAGCTTTTAGAGAACATGGCTGATTTCAACTCAGGAATCCCAGCATCCAACTTAAATAACCTGCCTTCTTTCTTGCCTTTGGCAATGACTCTACATCCATTTTTGAAATCCTCAACGAAGCAACCATGCTCGTTGAAACGAACCTGTAAACCCTGTTCCACCATTTGACCAACTGAGGCCAAACTTTTTGTAATAGAAGGCACTTACAAGACATCTGCCCCATAGACTGTTTCACCATTGTGCATAACCAATGGTACACTTCCAACATGTGTGATAGCATGTTGGGTATCATCTCCTGTCTCCACATAGCCTTTCACATCCATAGGCTTCATATGCTCAAACCATTCACCATGACAAGTCATATGGTTTGATGCTCTAGAGTCCATATACCAAGTGTTATCACTTTCACCATTCGTCATCATAGATCCCACAACATGTTTCATGGCAAACAAGTGATTTGCACTGCCATCATTACTGCTTGATGCATAATTTTCACCACTTGCATAATTTCCACCATGTTGTGCATAATGTCCACCATGTTGTGCTCTACCCCCTCTCAAATCATTTTGACGTGCCATATGACCAAATTTTCCACAGTAATGGCATTCCACATTTTGCATAGATGTTTGTTGGCCTTGCCAACATCCTCTACCACGAGGATTACCTCTGCCTCTCTGAGGTGTAGATCCACGACCACCTCTAGCACCATATATAGGCTGAAAATTCTGTTGTGGTGACCTATCCTGCCATCCACGACCATTACCACGGCCACGTGATGCAAATCTCCCCTTGCCTCTAAATCCCCTTTGTGAATAGAAAGCCTGATTTCTGCCATTATCATCATGGCTAGTAGATGCATCATGAAAAGATTCACTGAGTTTGATTTCCTCGACAAGCAAGAGTGAAACCAACTCATCAAAATCTGGTAAACCTATACTCCGAACCGAGATGGATGTATCAAAAGACTTATACTCGTTGTGCCAAGACCACGCAAGGTAATGTCTACCAAATCATCATCAAGCATGGGGGCATTGATTGTTGCCAATGCATCTGCATACTTCTTTATCTCTTGTACATAATCATGGATGCTCCTTCCTTTCCGTTTCACATTATGAATCTGTTGTCTCAACTGAGACTTGCGAGCACTAGTGTCTGTATCAAATAGCTTTACCAATGTATCCCATGCATCCTTGGGATTCTCAGCATCATGTATATGTATGAGTATAGCATCCGAGTATAGCATCATGTATATGTATGAGTATAGCATCCGAGATACATATAGACAGGTAATGCAAAACTTTGTATGATCACGAGGATGCGATCGCCATCAAGAAGGGGAGAATGTTAACCCTTTGCTAGGGTTAACAAGAGCTACTACCATTATCTTATATCAAGGAGTCAAGGTAGATACACCAAAAGGTCATACATTCAAGATATGAAGCAATGGTATCCAAATCTACAACTTGGACGGGCGCCCGTAATGGTGTGATGGAGTATTTATGATGATTCCTACTTCAAGAGCGTGTGTTAGTAAGTTAGGATGAAATCCTAAGTGTTGTACTTCATGGATATATTATAAGAGTAATCATTGTAATAGCGTTAGGTCTCTACTGAGCCTAAAGTGCCCAGCCGACCATAATTTAAGTGAGTGTGAACACTTATGACCATGTATATAAGTGAATATCTCTCATAATACTCTCCCATTGTGCAATAGAGTCTTGCTCTTGCTAATGCACTTACTAATCTCTCTCTCTCTAATGCATGCTAGTGAGTGTGTGTGAGTGATGTGAGGTGAGAGGAGGGACGAGTACATGTAGTGCAATGCAGTGATGTGATAACGCTTGTGGGAGGTGCGGTGGAATTGCTTCTCAAGGAGTTGTAGAGCTTGGAGACCTCAAGGATTATGAGCTCGGCCATTGGAAAGATCCTCACGATAATTACGATTCACCAGGCAATCTCTTGTTAGATGTGTTTCAAAGGGGGGTTAGGGTGAGCCATAACATGCATTAAACTCATCACCTTCAAAGTATTGCCCCAGTTTTTTAAGTGGAATTTTAACCATAGATTTGGTATTTTCTTCTTCTACTGGGAGTATTGATTCGGGTACAACTCAGGGTGTCTCCATTGTATATTGGGGATGTGCCTTATGCATGTTAGTAATGGTGGTAATCCGACATTGAGTTTTGCATTAAGGAGAGCTCTCATCGCTTTAAACAATTCAGGATCTCCACTCAATCGGTGGTTATAGTTGTATTGGTTTGTGAGGCCATAAAGTCTAACAATTTGGGGATATTAGTGGTGCATTCATGACCTCCTTTCCATAAACAGGTGTCGGGGTGAGACTGGAAAATCCATCTCTGATGGTAGTTGTCCCGTGAACCAATTAGGGATTAAACTATGAGAGGTGGAGGCCTCAGTCTCTTCCATGATGACACTCAGTACCTCTAGAGGTTTGCGAATCTTAATAGTAGTAGACGTTAAGGTACTAGCGTGTATAGTATCCGAGACTCTTGGTTCAAGCTCCTCTTATGTTTTGGTAACTAAATCACTAAATTCTTGGATTTGCTCAATCTCCTTCTTGTTGAAAGAGTGAGTAAACACAGAATGACCACCTCCCCTCATAGCCCATCCAATACCTCAACCCACCCGTAAAGGGTGGTGGAGGGATGAGGGAGGCCTAAGGGTCTTTTGACCCTTATACTAAGGGTTTTTCACCCTTTCAATTGCATGTGGGATGATTCCCAATCTACATGGCACCCGAGGGAGATGGCTCCAACACCTCCCCTGGCGCCGAACTTGGCTCCACGCCAATCACGACATAGGCTGTGACAACGTACGATGGCTTGGCTCAAGGGACTTGACAACGCCTTATGCTCAGAGGCAACATTGTCTTGGCCATGGCCAACAACGGCTTGGTTAGGGGCCATGGTGAGCTTGGGTGCAGAGGCTTTACGTAGAGCTTGGCTTGGCTCAGTCCAATAGCATGTACACACAAGGCAGGAGCAAACGATGATCAGAGTAAGGCAAGGAGAGCGACCCAACTCTCACTTGCTTGGGTTTTGGTTCAAGCTCCTCTTATGTTTTGGTAACTAAATCACTAAATTCTTGGAGTTGCTCAATTTCCTTCTTGTTGAAAGAGTGAGTAAGCACAGAATGGCCACTACTGGCTGCCTCCCCTCATACCCCATCCAATCCCTCGACCCACTTCTTGTTGAAAGAGTGAGTAAGCACAGAATGGCCACTACTGGCTGCCTCCCCTCATAGCCCATCCAATCCCTCGACCCACTTCTTGTTGAAAGAGTGAGTAAGCACAGAATGGCCACTACTGGCCACCTCCCCTCATAGCCCATCCAATCCCTCGACCCACTTCTTGTTGAAAGAGTGAGTAAGCACAGAATGGCCACTACTGGCCGCCTCCCCTCATAGCCCATCCCCAATCCCTCAACCCACTCACCCATAAAGGGTGGTGGAGGGATCAGGGAGGCCTAAGGGTTTTTTGACCCTTATACTAAGGGTTTTTAACCCTTTCAATTGCATGTGGGATGATTCCCAATCCACGTCGCACCCGAGGGAGATAGCTCTTCCAACACCTCCCCTCACATCAAACTCGGCTCCATGCCAATCACGACAGAGACTCCAGCAACGTACGATGGCTTGGCTCAGGGACTTAATAGCGCCTTATGCTCAGAGGCAGATTTGGCTTGTGGGCCATGGCAGCAACAACTGGGTTAGGGACCATGGCAAGCTTAGGCGTAGAGGCTTTACAAAGATCTTGGCTTGGCTCAGTCCAATAGTGTGTACACACAAGGCAAGAGTAGATGATGAGCAAAGCAAGGTGAGGAGAGCAACCCGACTCTCAGTTGCTTGGGTTTTGGTTCAAGATCCTCTTATGTTTCAGTAACTAAATCATTAAATTCTTGGAGTTGCTCAATATCCTTCTTGTTGAAAGAGTGAGGAAGCACAGAATGGCCACTACTGGCCACCTCCCCTCATAGCCCATCCAATCCCTCAACCAATGAGGGAGGCCTAAGGGTCTTTTGACCCTTATAATAAGGGCTTTTAACCCTTTCAATTGCATGTGGGATGATTCCCAATCCACGTGGCACCCAAGGAGACGGCTCTTCCAACACCTCCCCTAGGCGTCGAACTCGGCACCACGCCAATCATGACAGAGACTGAAACGACATACGTTAGCTTGGCTCAAGGACTTCACAACGCCTTATGCTCAGAGGCAGCATTGGCTTTGTCATGACAGCAACAGCTTGGTTAGGGGACATGGCGAGCTTGGGCGGTGCGGAGGCTTTATGAAGAGCTTGGCTTAGCTCAGTCCAACAGTGTGTACACATACAAGGCAGGAGCAGACGATAAGCAAAGCAAGGCGAGGAGAGCGACCCACTTTGATACCATGTTGAAAGAGCGAGAAAGCGTAGAATGGCCGCCTCCCCAATCCCTCAAACCCCAAACTCAACTTGTACATGTGTACATGAGTGATGTTCCGTATTGTGGTAAAGTCATGGGAGCACTCATTGACTCAGTGTGGGCGTCATGGATGTGTGGTTATATGTGGCAATTAAACTTTAGGCTTTGATGGAAGTGTATGTGCAAGGGAAATGATGAGCCCAAGGTGTGGGAGTACCAGGCTAATCCAGAGCGTGGTCTGCTTGAGATGGTGTCAGTCATTCAGTTGCTCTATACATGTGCGTGTCTCAAAAAAAATAAAGTGGGTACTTGTAGATTGTATTCAAAAATGTACAAGTGCATGGGGGCAATTAATTGTTGGGGGTGCCAATATAATATGTATATGAGGGGTGAAAATGTCCAAGATTAAAGGAGATTCGAGAAGGGTGATGTGGTTGCGTGTGTGCATGGCAAGGGAGAGATGGCACAAAGAGATTCGAGCAGGGAGGATGCCAATTTGGGCCAGGTGTGGCGGGTTTTTCCAGAACAAGGGGACAATTCGCTGAAGAGGAGGACGAGTAGTGGGAGGTGAGCCGACCGTGGCTGTCTCGAAGAAGAATAAGACGAGAGGGTAGTACCCACGAGAAGGCTAAGGAGAAGGAGAGAGGAGTGGATGAACAGCAGGGAGAGCGAGTAGCTGGAATAATGTGCTCAGCAAATTGCTCAAAACAGAAAAGGTGACTTATCGTGGTGCTGATGACCTGGTTGGAGTCATAAGGTGCATGCGTATGCTTGTTGATAACAACGTTGCTAATAGTGTAATGAGCATCATTAACCAGAGCAAGAAAGGCGGGTTGCATCATTTCTAGTGTTGTTGATGAACTATGGGGAGATAGTGGTTGTGGCAAGAGTATGAGTTGTATATAGAGGTGTGTAGAGGCCAGGATGTTGAATGAATGCCTTTTGCCTTCTGATAGTGTTGTTCGGTTGTTTTAAACGTGAATGAGGGTGGCTGTGAAGGCAGATTAGGTTCTACTGCTTTTGTCCAACTCTGTAAAGATGAAGACCTGTATTGAAATAAAGTTTTGTTCATACTCTTGAGTCTGGTGTTCTGGGTGTGTTTGTATCAGTGTGTGGAAGTGTGACACTCTTTAAAGGCATATACAGCTATACCGCTTCCGTGTCTACGAGCTTGGATTAGTGCCTCTACTACTTGCATTTCTTCTAATATTCTACCATCAAGCATAAGCACTTGTGTGGGGGGTGGTTTGATAGTCATAGTTGCAATAGGAGCTATATGGACAAGGATATCAACGTGAACGCTCCCTACTTGTGTGGGGGGTGGTTTGATAGTCATAGTTGCAACAGGAGCTGTATGGACAGGGATATCAACGTGCACACTCTCTACTTGTGTGGGGGGTGGTTTGATAGTCATAGTTGCAACAGGAGCTGTATGGACAGGGATATCAACGTGCACACTCTCTACTTGTAATGTGATGAGAGTATGTTTAATGGTTACATAGCCAAGTAGTTAAGCAAATACAATTTCTCCACAAGAAACACGTTGATTAGGCGAAAACAGAGATTCAAACACAGCAGAAACGTAATGCACAGACAGAACTTTGACAGAGCAAGGTCACACAAGAGATAAAACCCTAAAAATCTGCTTCATTCTCCTCTCCTCTTTTTCTCTTCTCTTCCTACATTACATTGCTTCCCCTTCTTTTCTACGTTGCTCAAAAAACGTTTCTCTTTCCCCAACAAAACGTTATTCTTGAGTAACCGTTACATATCGTAACTTCCAAGATCCCAAGAAATACCACCTTATGATTCTCACTTAGCACATATCTGACTTACCAAATATCTGACTCAGCAACTTAGCACATATCCGACTTACTACATATCCGACTTAGCAATATTCTGACTTAAGAGAACTATGCCTTCAACACATGGCACGTCCCGGCGGTGGTAGATTTCAAAGAAATCTGACTCGGATCCACATATCCCTTAATCAGATCAAAATGTCAGACAACAGTAAAATCATGCTGCTTCATCAAATAGTCTGGTCCACCTCCTTCATAAAATTAGGTTCAGCAACCTGAACATCCTTGTCTGTTGCTACTACATCCAAAACTGGTTCCTTGAACTGCTCAGTAACCTATATCTACTCTGCACCATGCATCTCTACATCAGGCACTTGGTCTGCAACTATTTCAACTGATTCTGCCACATCAAACCTGCAACTTGTGTCTTGAAACTCTTGTTCTTCTCCAGGTCCTGCACTTTCTGCATTGAAGGTGCTCTCCATAAAGTAATCATTACTCTTAGTGGGCATGCAGTCCCCAACTTAAAAACTCCGAGCCAGTAAAGTCTGATTAAGCAACTTCCAACATAGCAGAATTCAGTCAAACAAACCCTGACAAAAGCTTCAGCAAATTTCAAGCTATGCAACAACTGATCAAAACACCCTGTGCCATCACTTCTTGCCGTCATCTCAACATCTATGTTCTGCCTTACGAACATCCATCTCTGTGCTGTGTTCACTTCTGGTGGTGAGTCGGATCTGACTTCCTCTTCAACAAATCTGATTTCACAGAATTCCTCCTGAGTTGATTCTTTATCTGTAATTCCACACACATCATCCATGGAACCTAAAAACAACTGAATCACATCCTCCTCTTCATTCATCTTGGTATCCACGTCTTCAATTGCGCTTTGAATGACATGAACAACATCATTGCTATGTATGATCTGCTTCTCCTCACAACATTCCTCAATTGACAGTAAAAACTTCTCGATGTCATCATGCTCATCACAATCATGCATTTGATGCATATGATTATCATCATGAACAAGATACCCACTTTTGGCATCAACATCATCACAAAAATGAAGAAAACTATGTATGACATCATCTTCATCCCCATGAACATCAACCTCAACATCAAAAACAACATCAAACACTTCATCAACATGCACATCCACCTTGTCATGATCTGCTGATTTGCATAAAATTTGAATTCTGGGACATTCAGAGTTACTTCTCTGATTTGAAATTTGATGCATTTCAGCCCCATCTTCATGATCTTGGGCATCATTTGAGACCTGCCCTTCACCTTGCAGCACTAGGTGAAGGAAACTTGCAAAAAACATGGAATTCTCAAATTCAAAGTATTCTCTTTGAGAGCTTTGAACTGAAATCTGATTTGATTCCATTTTTGAAAATTCAGAGTTGGAGATTTGTGATGCAAAAACATTGCTCATGCACATGATTTCATCATCATCTTGGTTGTTGGGATGCGTGTGGTGAAGAATTTCCCCACTCTAGGTGGTGCTATCAATTGGGAACCCTTGGTCGATGATGAGGCTTTGGATGATGCGTCCCCTATCTCTTAAATCGCATGGATGACTTCTAAACTCCTTCTATATCCTTGTCTTGCAAGTTGTCTCCACTAGGTCTATTGTCTCACCATGGGGCATCACTCATCAAAGATGTAGTGCCTACACCTATAGAGATGGTCATGAAGCCTCTTGCTCTTAAGACTAATTATGAATCAGTCCCTAAGAGATAGTCATGAAACCTATTTTCTCTTAATACCGATTATAAATCAATTGATGAGTAATAAGTCATCTACTCATTTGTGAGTGTTGCACCTCATGCGGAGATACTTGCTTCTAGTAATATAATCCCACATTGTTTCTCGTCCCTCCTACTTGAGGTTATAGATTTGTGCAATAGGGCTCCATCTAACTCCACTACGCAAGAATCCCACTACTATGAAAGTGTGTCTCAAGAGCTTGTAAGCTAGCCTTTTCAAGTAGGTTTAGTGACCTAACCCACTAGCTTGATGCTTTGCCTTCAAGGCAAAGTCCAAATGCATAGATCACGGTGGGATCATCAATCCATCCCATGGCCTCAAAAATTTGATCCAACTTCTCTAGGTACTGAATTTCAATCAAATTTGGTCATCATCATTGAGATTTGGATTGGCTTGGTTTTACCCAACTCTGAACCTCTAGGTACTATGTTGGGTTGCAACCCCCTTCCCATTTCAAATGCCATCCCTCAGCGTTTCCATCTATTCATGTGGTTGTGGGACATAAGGAGGTGGTTGCATGAGACCCTCTATTTCAGGGTACAAGATATATTGCCCTTTGTAGTTGTGTTGCATGGTTTCTAACGATACTTATCCTCCATCAGCTTCTTGGTCTTAAAGGCTACAAGCTCACTACAGGCTAAGGATACATTCTGTGGATGCTTGCATGGATCCATTTGGTTTTTGAGGTGGTTCCACACATTGGTTGTGTTCCATATTCCTCATCCAAATGGAAATTCCAAATAGAGAAGAACTAGAACTTGAAAGAGAGCATCATCCTCAGGAGGATATGGATCGTGGCCATAGATTACATCATCGGCAAAATAGTAGCTCCGTGACGCTCAAACTCCTTTAGAATGGTCACGGTACCCTTAGTGAAATGGGCTCACCCCATTCCAAACTCCCCTTTAGAATGGTTACCACACCCTTGGCGATGAACGATGTCACCTCTAACCTATCAACATCCCATGCCTCATCCTCCACTTACACACCACCACTGTAGGAAGTAACCTCTAACACTACACCTCATTCTCTCTTCACTATGTCGGTCACCCCCCTCCAACCCTATGGGAGAACCAAAACCTCATAGACAAAGATAAAGACCACGCCCCCAACCTCAACCTCAGCAATAATTTGAGGATATGACCAAGAAGACATGGTACCTAAGAGTACCCTGACTAGCCCTAGCAAAAGTATGACGCCCCTACCAAAATGTGATAGCCATCATTTGGCCTAAATCCCAACCATGAGCGGAGATCTACCTCATGAAATAGTGTTCTACCCAAACCCTAAGCCTCGTTGGATCCCCATCAAGCTAATAGAAATGCAAGATTCTACGAAGGGAACTCGTCTATCTAGGTCCCAAAAACCTCATTGTCTACACAATCCTAGAAGCCAAAAAGATCCAAGCACGATAGCCTCAGCATCTTGTACTACCCAAAAATTTATGTCTTGTTGAAACTACCAGAAACATAAGGATTCTATGAAAGAAAACCCCACATTTAAAAGCCACAATTGAAGAAAATCGTGCGCCCCCCACATGCCCCTAAATGCACCCTCACATGTCAATGCCAAGTGGGTGCGGAGACCCAGTCTCTGACACCACCCCCAAGTCTCAGTAGGGATGGACAGAACAGTGACAACACCCTTGATGTGCATGCTAGACCCACAAATGGAGTTGGTGAGAGAAACCTTGGGGTCGTGCTATAAAGCCCATGTGATGTGGTTACATCCAAAATACTTTAGAATTTTGATAAGCCACTAGGGAGCCAAGTGTTTTTCTATTCCCCACAGATGAACCCTAGTCGTCCCAAAGGGATCCCCATGGCCTCCCACAACACCATATGTGCCTTGAAACACAACATCAAATTGCCAACTTGAAGGCTAGAGTTTAAACAAGTGCACCAACCAAATGTAGTATCCAAGCTTTTGTCATGGATTGGCGAAAGATTCTCCACCCATTGAACGCACACATGGTAATGTACCCCCCCAATGTACACTACCTTCACCTAGAATGATAAAAAATCTTAAAAAACCCAAAAACATATCAAGAATCATCAAAAAACTCCTTAAAAATTATGTGTGCACCCCCTACCACACATATGCTCACACATAGTTGCATGCTCACACATAGTTGCACACATGCATGCACCCACATTCATTCACACATCTGCTACATCACGTGCACATGTACACACCCATTTGCATGCCCCAATGCATACTATGTTCATCGAGAGTGATAAAAAAGCATAAACAACCCAAAAACATATCAAGAATTATCAAAAAACGCCAACACCACACACACGTGCTCACACATAGTTGCACATATGCATGCACCCACATTCATTCACACATCTACTACATCGCATGCACATGTACACACCCATTTTCATGCACCCACATGTGTACCCATTTTCATGCACCCATTTTCATGCACCCACATGTGTACATGGTACATGTACACATGTGTGCAAAATTTATACCTTTGACATGAGCACGTGTATGCTAGCCCCTTTTCATTGACACCTTGCACGCTAGATTGTGTTCACATCCCTCCATGAGTCGATCTCTACATCAAATTTGAAAATGAATTCAAATATGTCTGTTATGCTCAAGCTAAAGTATATGAATATATATATATATTATTATTTACTTTAAGTTTTTTGGTTTTTTGAACCTTTTTTAGGCTAGGCTCATGCCTATAGGTGCAATCTTGTAGGCTCATGCCTCGACTGACATCTCTAGACTCGTGCCTCTAGACTCACATCTCATGGACTCATGCCTTTTTTGTATGGAATAGACTTATGTAGGTTTGGTGAGTTGCTAGACTCACATCATGCCTAGTAGGTTTGGTAAGCTAGACCTGCATGAAATAGACTACTTCGGGTCCAGTGAGTTAGACTTATGTCATGCTTAGTAGGCTCTTATGTAGGTTTGGTGAGCTGCTAGACTCACATCATGCCTAGTAGGTTTGGTAAGCTAGACCTGCATGAAATAGACTACTTCGGGTCCAGTGAGTTAGACTTATGTCATGCTTAGTAGGCTCTTATCTCTAGGCTCATAGATTTAGTCTTACAGATGTAGGCTCATACTTGTAGACTCACGTCTATAAACTCCCTCTTTTTTACATGAACTAGGCTCATGCATTTGATTTATGAAATACGCTACCTGGGCATAATTTTTTATGAAATAAACCTATGACATAATGACATAATTAAGCAATAATTATGCTAAATAGCCCAATATTTACAAAGAAAAATAACTTTCCATGAAATTTGTTTCTGGTATAAATTATATGATAGAAAAAGCTTTATAGGACATGGGTAGGTGTGTCCTTGCAAGTCTTCAAGGCTATTTTAATGGTATAGTGTAATATTAGGTTTACCTGCTTCTAGACTCACATTTGTTGACTCTGTTGAGATGTCAAGCTCAACACGAGAACTCGTGCTTGGGTGATCGTTCCACCTTTACACCACTGGTGCGTTTTGGTAGCTGACATGACGGATCTTTGCTAGTGATTCTATAGCTAACTACACCTACCTAGTCCAATCGAGTTATGGCATCCTTATCTTACCAGCTCACCTATTTAGTCTATTCACATTATGGCATACTTATCTTACCAGCTCACCTATTTAGTGTGTTCACATTATGGATTATTTGTGCATAGTACTCTAGTACCTATGTTGGTTTTCACTTATCTTTTGTAGACCACTTTTGAGAGCAACAAGGAGAAGAAGATTTTAGCCTTCTATATTTGTGTGTCTTATCCATTGTTGTGTGAATGTGTGTGTTCTTTGCAAGAGCTCAAGCTCTCTCTCTCTCTCTCTCTCTCTCTCTCTCTCTCTCTCTCTCTCTCTCTCTCTCTCTCTCCTTCTCCAATCCTTTCATGGTATCGAAGCCTAGTTTATGCTAAGGAGCTGAGCAGCACAAGCAAAGAAATCTGCGAAGGTAAAGGAAGCGATACATGGTTACGTAAGAGTATCATCAGCTCTTCTCCTTCTTGTTTTGGTATGACACCCCCTAGGTAACTCTAGGAGCTACACATCTCCAATTGAGGATATATCTTCATAGGCATGGAGATGCATGTATGGTGCTCAATACTTTGTACTGACCTTTTGCGGGTAGATTACATTTTGGGTGCGTTTTGTCCTCCGTTCAGCCACCACTACAAGGTGTTTTTGGGCACTTCAGGAAGTTTCGATAGACTATTTCTGTCTAAACTCTGGTTATTTACAATGCAGCAGTGTATTTTGGGTGTCCAGACGATGATTGCACACATATTAGTGATAATGCATGTATATATGTGTACTCTATGTTGGAAATATCACCCAAATCCATTCAAAGGTTGAAAGGGGCTATATTACCTTGATTACTTTACTCAAGAATCATCTTCAAATGGGCGCCTATTTCAAAATAGCCTAGAGGGCATCTTGTTCATTTATGGCAAACCCACATGGGGGGAGATGGCATCTTATGCTTGTAAGACATCATAGATGATGTCATGAGGTCATGTACTACTTGCCTATATAAGAGGCCCTTGCTAATGAAGAGAACAACTCGTGTCTCTATGTTTATGCCTAAACTATGTTTCATTAGCATCTCTTAATCCACTTATATAATCTTGCTTCTAACCATGACCTAACCATGACCATAGCCATGTTTGATCCTCCTTAGCTTTGCTAATCCACTCACTAAACCAAGAATTGGTATCAGAGCTTAGGATTAACATTATCCAAATCTCACTTATTAGGGATTAATTAGCACCTCATTAGCTTAAGCCTATCTTATCCCCTCCACTTATCTAGCCTGAAATATAGGCAATCCATGGAGGATCAAGATCTCATCGCCCTCTTCAAGACTCATCACAAGCGCTCAACCAGGCGTTCTCAACACAAAGACGAAGCTGTTGACGGGCGAAATTAGCCAAAGAGTGCCTGAAGTCAACGGCATTGCTGCTGCAGAGACCTGCGCCTTTTTATTTAGGGAAAAACGTTGCCCCATCGCCATCGCTTTGCCAATCTCTAATCTAATTCCTCAGAGCCTCGAGGGTTTTCATAGGCTGCGAACACGCCTATCTGGTCAGTTTTGCAAATGGTTTCGTGGTTTGGTGGCTGTAGGACTAACATAGCTTCTGGAGCTTCATCTCTTAACAGTAAATGAATGAGTGATTATTCCACTTAATCACCAATGTTTTGTGCTTAAATTAGTCTCAAATCACTGATATTGAAAGTGCTTAAAGCATTAGGTGCTTGGACCTAGGCCTCTACTTCTTTCAAGTACTCCAAGTGACCC
Source organism: Cibotium barometz (assembly GCF_041138505.1). Taxonomy (NCBI): domain Eukaryota; kingdom Viridiplantae; phylum Streptophyta; class Polypodiopsida; order Cyatheales; family Cibotiaceae; genus Cibotium; species Cibotium barometz. The sequence goes on along the minus strand of NC_141079.1, from coordinate 51,103,867 downwards.
AATTTTTAGAAACTATTTTGAAAGCATTTATCACATTGGTCACCATATACTTGATGATATTACTATATTGTGATGATGTTATTGTTTACATCATTTTTTGAATCACAATGGCTGAACCATCTGATGCTGAATCATCAAATATTCAACATTTGAAGTCTAAGAAGAAAAGCAGAAAGCCGAGGAGACCGGTAAGAAACAATGTCTACAACCCAAGAGCAAACAATGTTTCAGGAGGGCATGACTGGTCTGAATTTTTCATAAATAATCTTCATCTATTTGGTGAAGGTATCTAATCTTGTAAAAGCATTAGACACTGCCCTTGAGTGATACTCAAGTGGTAAGACCTTGCTTTATCATCATGTCTACATCCTCATTTCATGTTGATAAGTTTAATGGGGTAGGCTTTCATACCTGGCAAGTTAGAGTAAGATTTATTCTCATGAAGAAAGGTCTGTGGGGAGTTGCTAGTGGAAAGGAGAAAAAACCTACCACTAGAGATGGTGAGCAAGGATGGTTACCTAGGGATGAGAAAGCTTTTGCCATAATTGCATTAGGTCTAAGTGACAACTACATACATCATATCTCTAATGCAAATAACTCCGCTGAAGCATGGGAAATCCTAGAGAAATTATTTGGGGCAAAAGGGAAGCATTCCAAGATAGGGCTGAAAATCCAATTTTTTAAACTTGAAATGAAAGCTTCTGAGTCTTTACCTTCTCATCTTAATTATATGAAAAGCCTAATGTCACAACTTGCAACAATAGGAGCACCAATAGATGAGGAAGATGCCATTGCAGTTTTGTTGAAAAGCATGCCTTATGATGAATATGGACATTTAGTGTCAACTCTCATGAATCTTCCGGACCCTACTTTAGAAGCCATTGAAGCTGCACTCCTTGAGGAGCACAAGAAGAAGCAAGAGAAGATAGGGATAATTGAAGGGGCATACTTCTCCAACAACAAGTCACACTTCAAGAAGAAGAACTTCATCGACACAAAAGGAAAGAAGAAGACTTGTGGATTCTGCGGGGCGGCAAGGACAATCATATTGAAGAAAATTGTTTCTTCAAACAAAAGGCACAAAAGGCATTCCTCGCAATTCAAGACAAAGAAGAGCTTCAAGAAGAGGCCTCCGAAGAGGCCAATTTTATCAAAGATGAATGGGCCTTTTGAGTAAAATCAAGGGATAGCCCATACCATGTTTAAAACCTCTCCATCCTAAACATAACTATCTCATTGTAAGCTTTACTATGGTATTCTAGCATCATCCATCATTGCTAGCATTGTAAACCTAACTGGAATAAGACCTACGGGCACCAGCATGGTCATCATAACTAGTTTTTGTAAGTTGTAACTAGAGCCTAGAATTACCATCATAAAGGTAGCATTGTCATGGATTTGGTTGAAGGAGGGTTTGTTGGAAATATCACCCAAATCCATTCAAAGGTTGAAAGGGGCTATATTACCTTGATTACTTTACTCAAGAATCATCTTCAAATGTGCGCCTATTTCAAAATAGCCTAGAGGGCATCTTGTTCATTTATGGCAAACCCACATGGGGGGAGATGGCATCTTATGCTTGTAAGACATCATAGATGATGTCATGAGGTCATGTACTACTTGCCTATATAAGAGGCCCTTGCTAATGAAGAGAACAACTCGTGTCTCTATGTTTATGCCTAAACTATGTTTCATTAGCATCTCTTAATCCACTTATAATCTTGCTTCTATGACCTAACCATGACCATAGCCATGTTTGATCCTCTTTAGCTTTGCTAATCCACTCACTAAACCAAGACTCTAGTCATGTGTTGGTGATTGCACATGTATTGGTGATTGTGGATGTATATATGTGTACTCTGGTCACGTGTTGGTGATTGCACATGTATTGGTGATTGTGGATGTATATACGTGTACTATGGTCATGTGTTGTGACATACAGATTGTGCAGAAGTACCACCACCACAAGAGCTACAATAGATAATGTTGTGTTATAGGTTGCATAAAGAAATTGTTTGTTTATAGATTTCTAGTTGTTATAAGCAAAGATGTCTAACAACATCAACCAGATTCTTAGTGAAAAGCCCCAAGAACAACTTCCATACATGGACGTTTATAGAGCATGTTCCCAACTTTTGGGATTTGGTATCTATGTTAATCATAGAAGAGAAGTCTTTCGGTGAACTCTTCCCCCTAGCACAAAAACACGTCAAAATACACCTTCTACTCAAATTCACGTAGAGGTCGTGATCGTCTCGTGTCAAGGCCAAGGTGGTGTTCATTTTGGAAATCAAAATTATGGATATAGTAGCACTCCAATTATTCATAGAGCAGACACACACAGGTGGAAGAGGCCATAGTCTCAAGGCAAGGGAAGCTAGAGAGACCAAGGCAATCAGAATTATAGACAACTGCAAACACACAAAGGTGGAAGAGGCTAGTCTCAAGGCAGGGGGATTCAAAGAGGCCAAGGCAATTAGCAAAGACAACAAATCACAATCAGGTCCAAGGATTGCTTTTATTGTTGCAAACTAGGTCACCTTGCGCAGAATGTCACAAGAAACATAGTGGCATAAGAACTGTAAGGTTGCAACAAAACAAGTATACATCAACAAGCAGACCAAAGATAGATGTGAGAAATTATTTGTTGTGTAGTAGGCTGAAGATAGATATGAGCAGTTATTTGTTATGTAACACATGTTGAATTTAGTTGATTGGATATGTATTCACAAACGATGATGATTGGATATGTATTCACACATGTTGAATTTAGTTGATTGGATATGTATTCACAAACGATGATGATGTATGATATGTGGATTTGGAAGCCTCTAACCACATGACTTGTCATGGTGGTGAGTGGTTAGAGATGTCAAAAATTTGAAAAAACCAGGTTATGTAGAGACGTGGGATGACACGGGTCAGTCATCCTATTGCTGACATTGGGAATGTGCCATTAGCTATGTAGGATAGCAAGATGAGATACTTGGCTAATGTTCTTCATGTACCTAACATAACAAAGAATTTGGTTTCTGTTGGGTAGATGGTTGAGGAGGGTAGATGGTTGGGTAGATGGTTGAGTAGGGTTTGCAAGTATGCTTTACCCTGAGGGGGGTTGCTATGTTGAGGACTTCAACAATAAATATCATTTGGTTGTTGCAAAGGGCAAAAGAGTGGGCAGAATGTTTACTTTGGATGTAAGCATGCTTGAGGTGAAAGCTACTATGTTTGCACAAGGTGCAGATGTTGTGGCTGATATAGATATATGGCACAAACATATTAGTCGTGTGAATGATCAACGATTGAAGTCTACATAGAACACAGAAATTGGCACAAGTGTATTAGTCATGTGAAAGAGTAGCAATATAATTCCATACAAAACTCTGAAATGTGGCCGGATATAGATATCTAGCACAAACATATTAGTCATGTGAATGAGCAACGATTGAAGTCTATGCAGAATTCATAACTTGCTACAAGTTTGCAAAAGTTTAAGGTGGATGGAATGCATATTTAAAGCATGTCAATTTGGAAAGCAAACAAAGAATGTATTTCCATATGATAGAAATGTAACTAAGAGAGAACTTGATGTCGTGCACTCAGATGTATGGGGGCTGACAAAGACGGCATCAATGGGAGGATGTTACTATGTGTTTTTCATTGATAACCACACAAGAAAGGTGTGGGTCTATTTCATGAAAGAGAAAAGTGAAGTATTTACTCACTTTCAGACTTTAAGAATGTTGTCCAAAAAGCAAATAGGTTTGCAAGTTAAGTGCTTAAGGTTTGATGAAGGGGGAGAATACTTCTCCAATAAGTTCAGTGAGTATTTGGAACTTAGAGGTAATTCATGTGTAGGTACAATTTGCACAAAATGGTGTTAATGGCTCCACAATACAAAACAGTGTTCACATATCATCGCCATAACTACTTGTATAGCTCCACATTGAAAGGGGAGGAGGGGGGGGGAGGAGGACACAAGAATGTGCGTGCTATGTTATAGATGGATATTCCCCATTCTTTGAAGGCTACTTTGTGTATACATAGGTTTATATATGGCATTATTCCCCTTCTATGTGTTGATTATATAAGATAATACCTTTATTTTAAGGCCTCAGTTGAATGTGCATGGTATGATACGTATGGATGGGAACCCCCCCCCTCTCTTTGAAAATCGAACATAGTGCTATGTGTATACCTAGGTTTATATATGGCACTGGTATGGCCGTACATAGTGCTATGTGTATACCTAGGTTCACATATAGCATTATGTATGGCCATATATAAACCTCTGTGCATACATAGGTTTATATATGGCATTATGTATGTTCATATACATAGGCATATGCATATGTACTAAGGCATTATGTACAGTCGTACTACATAAGTGGAAAAGAAATCGATACACTTAACTTCTTCTTGACATTGTACACAAGAATGGTGCAGCAGTGTTTGCATTTATGATTGCCCACCTCAACATGATGTCGCTTGATTTGCATATATCTCTCATTATTGTAATTATTACTTTATCAATATGAAGACATTTGTTTTACTAATATAATGGACCTAAATCTCATCATACATTGCCTTGTTTTGAAATTATCACTTTATCAATATGAAGGCATTTGTTTTACCAAAAAAATGTGCCTTAATCTTAACATACATTGCTTTGTTTTAATTTTTCTCTTAGAGAGACACAAGCTTTCCCCTCTCACGTGGGCATAGCAAAGACTATAAGAGAGTCTCTTTACACCCTAACTCGATGTGTTGCATCAAACTAGTATTCTTGCTTCCCAAATCGATGAAATTGCATCAAGAAAATGGAAATTTTATGCAAACAATAGTTTTTCTTTCTTTTTCATGAAAAAATCATAAAATATGCCAAATGGTCTTCCTTTTTCCCCCTTTTCATGGTGTTTGTCTCCATTCTATGGTTGGTTCTTTTACAAACTTTATGTTTATGATTATTATGTATTTTGTGATGAAAATCTATTAGTTTAAGAATATTGTGCTAACTCTTTTGGTGACCATTATGAGCATATCCAAATGATTGAGTACAAATGAAAATTAGGTTACGTTTGGATATGCAAATTAAGCAATTAAATACAAAAGATTGGGTACTTTTCTTACATACCCCATGTGTACTAATACATGATCATGATGTGGCTACATGGAAAATCCACTGAGCAAGGATTACAAAAGCTAAGACCAAGGTCTCCATGTTGGGGTTGTATCTAGTAAATAATAACTCTCCTCACACAAAAAATGTGGCCTTCTCAAAAATAGCATACTAGTCACAAAGTGATTCGTAATACTAATGTAGCTAGTTTATTAACATAGAATATCTACAAGAAAAACTTGACTTTGGTGCTAGAAGTAGCTTGAACAAAGTAGAAATATGTTTCCCATCACGGGATTGTAAATCTCATGACACTTTAGGAGCTTAAAGTATGTGCAATAGCTCCTTTCACTCTTACAAACTTGATGGTATCACATGAGTTTATTCACAAATCCCTAGCTTGACAATTATCACCCCAATCTTTTAACTATTAACTATCACGGCATATGTAAGGAATCAAGATACTAAAATAGCCTACCCTAGCTTGACAATTATCACCCCAATCTTTTAACTATTAACTATCACGGCATATGTAAGGAATCAAGATACTAAAATAGCCTACCCACATATGGGTGTACAATCCTGAGTGTAATATTCAACAAGCAAAAGCCTATTTTGGGTGATGCAAACGTACATATTCCCCTTTGATATCATGAAACTATTATTTAGATTCATGAGAATCCATATTTACTTAGTTGTGGTGATGTGTTCAAGTGTTTTTTAAACATGCTTTTGTGCTTGAAGTGTGAAAATATCAATGAGCCAATTTTTTGAATTGCCTTAAAAATGTTGTTATTTTAAAAGCTTCTCATTTGAAGGGGATTCATGTGTGTGTGTGTGTGTGTGTGTAATCATGGCTTTTTAAATAGTAGTGTAAGCCTATGTAATGGTTTTTCTAATGTGATACAAAAAATCTCATATTTTTTAATAAATATTATAAAGATTACAAATAAGTTTTGTTTAGAGAAAATATTACAAAATTGATTGGAAACTATGTTACTCACTTGTTAACACTCAAGTGGGTAAATCTCAAAGAAGATAAACATGTCCATTTTAACAAGAAAGAGGACGGAATGCATAGAATCCGTGTACTTGATGCAAAAGGAACTCCTATCAAGCTTCTTAAATATATAATTACATGTCTTGGTATAACTTATACATGAGATAAACCCTTGTAAGCATTGTGATTACTTTAATGGATACTTTTATTTGAAATATCTGAAGGGAGTTATCTATCAAAAAGACTATGACATGAAAAACATGAAGGGAATTATCTGTCAAAGAGAAAGGCTAAGAAGATTTATGCTATAGGGATGGTTCATGCACTAGTCAATGTATTATGTGGCATAATACTTGCAAGACACCTTCATATACCCCCATGAGCTCCATAGTGCTTTAATGGGAGTGAAGTTGAGAGAATGGTAGATAAGGTAAAGGACTAGTGTTTTGTATACTTGGGCATCACCTCACTAAGGGTTGGGCAATTGGGAAGGTTTCATATTGCATCACACATTAATATATGTAACCACAATAAGCATAAATGGAATTTCAAGGTCAAATTAATCAAATTTAAGCCAACTTGGCATGGATCTTCATTATAATGGCTATCGATAGTTCATGCACCGATGTGATGGCACTAAGATATACCACATAATGTGCCTAGGAGACCATTAATGTTAAGCTCAAATGCTGATAAATCACAAAAACTTTAACCTATTTGAAATCATATGAGAGCATATGCCTTCAGATAGGTGGCTTCTATGCTATTGATTCCTCGAACTTATGCCACTTAAGTGAGGTACCATTTGTCTTCCCTGGCCATTGCCAAAATCAAGTTCCAAATCTTCTCCCCTCTTGCTTGCATTTCCACATCCTTTGAAAGGAGGGGAGTTTTTGCGTTTTATATTGGCCGACCTTATCTTGAGGCCCTTATACACATGATTTCTTTATAAGGTTATATATTGCAACTTTCAAATCCAAACTTTAGTGCTATGATGATAAATGAGAAAAACATTAACCTATTTGAAATCATGAGAGCAAATGGCCTTGAATGAAATCAAATGAGATCATATAGACCTAAACTACAATAAACTTAACCTTATGAGCTAAAATCCAATAGACATCAATTAAGGACTCAAACCATGGTGGCAGGGTTCCACTATATGGACCTTAGTTTATTGAGCTCTTCTCATATGACCCTTCCTAGTCATGTCATTGGATCTCACACATGGTAAACAAAATTATAAATAATGAAAGGTTGACCCCTAGTATCTATCCTATAAGATGGTGCAAAATTTATGTACCCAATGCAAACCTACATTTAGCCACTACAGCTTTTTAATACCTTTATACTTACATGTTTGCAATGGGGGGAAGAGAGGCTCCTTCATCTTAGTTTTATGGATCACAAAGAAGTAGCCATGCACTTTCGTGGTATTGCATACTCATAGATGCACAATGCATACAAATAGATAGCCATTGACGTAGAGGCAATTTCATCTAAAAAGGTCAAATCACAAATCATCAAAAAGCTGATCATATATTTGGGCCAATCTTTCTTTCCAAATGATTTTTTTCCATTTTTACCTTTCTTATTTAATGGGTTTTGAATTACATGCCGCTAGGTAGATTTGAACATAGGTGTTTTGGCAACTATGGAAAGAGTGAGTTGAGTTAAATTATGGGAATGCATATATTTGCCTTACAAGTGGTTATATAGCATTTTACTGCAACCATAAGAAGGCAAACCATGCAACTCACTCAACAATTAGACCCAAGTGCCAAATTTGCATTCAATCTTGGGAACTATATAAGGCAACTTAATAGGATCGGGTGTTCCGCGTCTTACTTGATGCCCGGATGGAATGAACATGCTTGATTAATGAACAAAAGAGTGCTAACCACATGGCCGTGAGCTTTCTATGTCAAACGTGATACAAGGAGCCAAGCAACCATGCAAGTTGAAGGGTAGCCTATTTTGCTTACACATGTTGTAATCAAGGTTTTGCCTAGCATCTATGAGAATTAAGGTTCAAGTTGCAATATAGATGCTATATATGCATTTCACCGAATTAACCTAAGAGGCCTTGAAAAGGAAAATAGAGAGAGAACTTCATCTTGGTGTTGCTTTGTTGATATTCTAGGTCATGGCTTAAGGAGGTTTGTTCAAAACATGTGGCCTCCATACCACATCAAAAAGTCAAGTCAAAAGTCAAAAGTCAATTGGCTAAGTTTGGACTTGACTCTTCTTTATAGCTTCATTTGCTCCTATCCCATGGCTCCTTACATCACTAGTGAAGAAGGGTTATCACTCATCTTTGCTTCACATTATATATAAACACATGCAACCTGCAGGTGAATAATTGAACATCACTAAATTTTTGCACTAGATTATTTTATCTTTTGGTTCTTTCTTGGGGTCACATGCTTAGAAGTGACAATTCCAACTACAATTTTTTGTATGTAGGATGATCATCCCCAGTCTGACTCACATTTACTATAAAAAATAGTCATGCCAAGGTTTTAGGCTTAGAAGTAACTAACAATTGCAATCAGTGCCTTCATTCTTATTCACAAAAAACAGTCATGCATCGATGCAAGGGTCCTTGACCTTTTTTACATTGTGTTAAGCTTTGTTTATTGATTAGTCTTTTTTGCTAAATTGAGAGGACCAGTCTTGATGCCAACAATTCAAACTCCTATACAAAAATCAAGCCATCAAGAGTACATAGCATAACCTGAGCAAATTGTGAAGTGGAGGATGTTCCTCTCCCTATCCCACCTAGGTCAAAACTTGGGAGCTTGCCATCTTTAGGACCAGTCTTGATGCCAACGATTCAATCTCCTATACAAGAAAAAACCAAGCCAACAAGATTACATAGCATAACCTGAGCAAATTGAGCAGTGGAGGACGTTCCTCTCCCTATCCCACCTAGGTCAAAACTGGGGAGCTTGCCATCTTTTCTGAATAAATCAAGAATCCCATTTTATATCGAAAACTTACAAAAACGAAGCCAGAGCCCAAAAGCCTGCATCACTAGTGGACATACATATTACTACTGGACATCATGTGTAATTTCAACATGGGTACTCTTTTGCACAACTGGTTTTACTGCATGAAGAGATCTGTCACTGGCTGCTGAAGCCTTATCCAAGGCATAAGGAGCTAATTGTAGCAGGAAGTCCTATGTATCAGCATGGCATTGGATGTACTGGCCAAAATACCTTGCCATTTTTTCACCCATCTCTCACCATCTTCTGAGACTGGGGCAGGCTCATGTTTATGCCTGCTCAAGACAAAAGGAAACAAGGCATGTCTCTCTTTCAGTGGTGCAATCATACACTCCAGAAAGCACTAATATCAGACAATCATTATGATTTTGTATGGTGTTTGGTAGGTTCACTTCCTACCAAGCCAAAAAGAATACACTGGATGGATGCCTCCGCGTTGACGCACTTCGCAATGCTAATCTAGCAAAATGTAAATGGGTGACTGCAAGAAAATGCAATTGCATGGCATACCTTCTCCATCACGATCTAGAATCTCATGCCATTCTTGAACAAGAGCACAATAGAAGCACATAACATGTGTGCAGAGATCTTCACAGCATCCACCCTGCAAGAACAAAAATATTTTTCAATATGTTTTTGAAGAACTAAACACCCAAAATATGTGGTCACAATGAAAGGTAAACCTGGAGAAGGCTCAACTCTTTGCACTGTAAAAACACCATAGGCTGGCTCAAAAAAACAATTGCTGTGGGTGCACCTTGAATTTGGTATGAAACAATCTGGATGACAATTACCTCAATGTTATACCGTTTGCGCAGCTTTCTCCTGTAGCAGCAAGTATAGCAGAAACAGCTCAATACCAGTGAGTATGTCAGGCAATCGTTGCATGCATCCTCGGGCACTGTTGGCAGGAGAGAGCACCACCATTAGAGAAAGAACAACCACAGCTCACTTTTACACAGAAAAATACACCTTTATATGCTCTTACAGCCTTTCCGATTCTATCATTCTATCCCTTATGCCCATATGACCATCCAACAAACTTTGGCACCAACCCACATGGAGAGATGAGACTCCAACAATAGATTGTCAACTCCCAATGCTGAAAATAATAAAATTGAGCCCCTTTTATAATAATCCTTGACTTCACGTTTTTTCTGCTTTTCATGTACGGATTTTAAAACTTCAGAAATAACCATGTTTCTTTGCCCCCACTTCCCCCCGGCATGATTTCAACCAATTTTGATTTAAAAAAGAAATCTTATTCTTCTCTTCTTTCTCTTCCCCTTCACGATTTTCTTTAAAAGCCTGTAAAGATGAAACAAAGAAATAGATGAAAATTTTCTTGTGACTAGGTGTGTGCTCAAATTTTACTCCTTGGTCAATTTCACCTAGTTTCACACCCAATTGTTAAAATTTCTTACTAGTATTCCAGTAGCTTGTTTATTTCTCACTTTCCCCCAATTTACAAATCCTAATTTTACACTTTCAACCTCAATGGTCAAAACACAGTTTTGCCCAAATTTGACTTCTTGGTCAATTTATGTCACATGCACCCTATATTGAAGTGCTATGGACACACTGGCTCTACATCAGTGCAACATTTGTACAGTAGGATTACTCTTTTTGAGAACATTTTGTCGTATACCGTGACCACATTGTGAGCCCCAATCCAAGACATATCGGTCACGAGCTACATAGGTCAGTCTCCAAGACTTGAAAGCGCCTGCATGTGTCAATCCTCTTACCCACTTGGAGAATTCATCATATAAGTACATGGGCCAGCCCACAAGGCATGCTGCACCCTATTATGGGGATTACCTTGTATATGGTGCTAGACACCATATGCCACCCTTCTCGGCCAGCATAATCAGCATGTCGGCCATCATAAAAACATCATGGACAGATTATATGATCAGTCAGCCAGCGCAACATTTGATGCTAATTTTTTTGCATTTTTATCTTGTCCAATATGGCCAACAGCCCCTGAAGCAGACCAACCAGCAGCAAACAATCATATATAAGTAAACGCTCAGTCCATTGCGTAAATCATCAAAATCAGATTTTCAGTCCTCAAGCATTCAGGAGCAGATATGTGTGCCTAGATCCCCCGGCCTCTTGTGCATACATCCAACATTCAATACTTTATTGTGCTACAGTCCCCAAGGCCTCAGTGAAGATCCTCTTCTCAGCATTCAGCCAGCATATGTGCATCCCTCAGCAGTTCTAGGCTTGATTAGTGGTCATTGAAGAGTTATTCAAGGTGTCTTGGACAGTACATAGTCAGCCTGCGTTCAGTCTTCCTCGTCCTTGCGTTGGGCAGTCCTCACTCATCATTCATTGTCATTGTACAAAGTTCTCCAAAGAAATACAAGCAAATACTTCTACTTTAGGGGGGGGGGGGATTGGGCGGCCTATTGGGACCCAATCTGGTGTCGACTATCTATCTTCTCTCTCTATCCTAATGTAACTATTTGGCCTCCCTAGCTCCATTCACGTAATGGAACCCTTGCCTAGACACTAGATTGGTGGAAGAATGCATGGGGATAGGGACCATAAGGTTTGTACACGAAAAAGCACCAGTTTTTGGTCAAAAAGCAAAGAAAAGCAAAAGGTCAAACTAAGTTGACCGCAAGCCAAGAGCACCACTGGCAAGAGAGGATTGAGCAAGCTGCTTTTTCAAAAAGCAAGGCCCTAAAGCCAAAAAAGCAAAGCAGGCACGAGGATAGAGACCATGAGGTTTGTACATGAAAAGCACCAATTTTTGGTCAAAAAGTACAGAAAAGCAAAAAGTCAAACTGAGTTGACCACGAGCCAGGAGCACCATTGGCAAAGAGAGGATCGAGCAGGACCAAAAAGCAAAAAGCAACTCTAGGGCCAAAAAGAAATGCCCTAAAGCCAAAAAAGCAAATCACAAAGAATTCGCAAAAAGCTGGCCTTAATAAAAAGTGAAAAAGAGCAAAAGCAAAGTTTAAAAAAAGGAAAAACAAAGCTTGGCAAGCTTTTTGGCAAAAAGCAAGACCCCTCCCTGAAGTATAAAACTAGCATGAACCTCTCTTCATGATCATCATCGAGGCTTGGTGTTCATCATCATCACCCTGCTGTATGCCGCCTACTGGATTGTACGACTAACCACCTACCATATGACTACCAACACCGCCGCCAGCTGATCTGCCAATGCCGTCGCCACCTGTTGTGCATCGTCGCCGCCGCCGCTTGACTGTGCCATATGGAACTACCACATGCACTTGATCTGTTGACTGCCTATTGTTCTGTCTATACCACCGCCTACTGAAATGTTGTACGTACTACAGCCTGTGCCACAACTGAGTGCCTGCTGCCGACTAAATTGAGTGCCTGCTGCTACCATCAGTACCAACTGCCGTACAGCCACGTGGAACTCATACTCCCTTGTGCAGCCTCTTTTGGGTTGTTTCTGTTCCGGCTTGGGCAACAGAATCTACAGCTGATCATCATAAGCTTCACCCTACTAATGTATTGTGGGGCTAGATACTTACCTTCAGTTCTTTCTTTTCTTTTCCAGACAGTGTATCAGATGTCACATGGTTGTAACTTTGGTCTCATAGGTCACTTTGGCCTTTTGAAGACGTTAATATAACATTTCATTTCATTTTTTTTTTCTTCATGAAATGTTGTTTTATATTATATGTAAAAAATGTACATCAGCCACATGGCTCACATAAAACCTATGGCCCCAAAAACCCCACAAAAGATCCTCTAAAGGATCATGACCATGGAAACCTTTACACTAATAACAAAGCCTCCTAGCCAAATAAGCATCCCAGATAAAAGCATCAAAGATGAGCCAGCCGAGCCACCGTAGACCATAACGAAATAACATCTGCATCAAGTAGCTGAGCTGAGAGAAGAGAAGAGAACTGCAAAGCAGCAAACCGCGGATACGTAGAATGTGCCCATGTATTCCAGACAAGGAATCAAAGATGAACCCATTCCGTGTAGTCCAAATATGCCAAAATCCTGTCCATCTAAGAAAATGGAATATCACAAGGTGACTGTCCGAAGTAATGACTTGAGGACAAATCCCAAATATCCACTGATGAGCCGAAACAGTAGACCTCTCTACTGCCTCCCAAACGCGAGAGACAAAAGACCAAATCTGACGGGCCACTGGACAACTCATGAACAGATACATAACTGTTTCAGTGCATGTCATGCAGAAGAAGCAAGAGGCCAATGTAATTTTACGACGGCTGAGCTGATCCCGTGTAGGTAACCCTCCCACCAACATCCTCCAAATGAAAACCTTACCTTGGTAAGGGAGTTTAGACTGCCAACCACCACGCATAAGAGTTTTTTTCCACCATGATTTAGACTTGTGCAATCCCCACACCTTATTGGCCTTGGCTGAAATCCAATCTTTCTCTGATATGAGCTTATGATAGATCTAGTTAGCTGAAAGTGATATCAAGTCACCAGATTTACATAGTGCCCAATCAAGCCAAGGCTGATCTGCAGATGGCCGAGGTAATGGAGTAAAAGGCTCAGCTGCATGCATGATGTCAACCCATAGTGGGGCTGAAATGTCCGAGGAACCTTAAAGTGCTGCCGAATACGACGAAACGAATATGGCCTGTCACGACCAGGTATCACAGCATCTCGGATTCTAACCAAGCCTAACCTGACCATGCGGTTGAGTCGTATGCGTAAGGCATCTCTGTCTGGCCAAACAATGACACGCGACTCCACAAATGTTTCGAACTGCAAAGAGTTCAAAAGTAGTCTCTCATGACCAGGATCCCACCGAGCCAATAGTAGAACTTCATGCCAAGAAAGGAGAATATGCGATAAAATGTGAGATAGCGAATACGGACAGGATGAGCCGCATTCACAATGTCCCACCATGAAGCCTGCACACGTGTCCGTCCATGAATACCCAAGGCTGCTCCTGCAAACACATATCCTGAAAAAGCGCCCACCTACGCGCCACCATATGCAAGCGGACATCCAGTAAAGTAGCCCCACCCATTCTTTTGGGCGTCGTAATGTGATTCCAAGCTATCCATGTTTGACCCATAATATTTCCTTGCCTCTTCCACAACATAAACCGAATGGGAGCAACCAAACAGAGAAGAGATTTGTGCGTCCAATGTAGCAAAGGCAAAAAATAGGAAATCATGCTAAGCATAATAACCTGAGCTACCTTAACCCTCACGTGCATAGGCCACCCTTGAGCTTTCCAATACACAAATTTATCCGAGATCCGAGCAGAAATCCAAGCAAGAAGCACTTGGGGGTCCACATCCACACCCACCGGATACCCAAGATGACAAACAATGTCTCCTGTATGCACCACACGGCCTTGCCACCCTAATGCCTCAAGAGCAAATTCCGTGCATACAATGAGGGCTGATTTTGTTGAATTTATTTTCAGCCCAGAAGCCAATGCAAAATGATTCCAAGCTTCCATTGCTCGATCTATATTGGCTTTTTCGGCCCTGAGAAACATAAAAGTGTCATCCGCAAGGGCTTGAGCAACCAATTGCTTGCCATGAGGGAGATGCAAACCAACCACTTCACCATGCGATGCCATAGCATCTAGGAGAGATAACATAGGATAAGTGGCAATGGCAAAGTGACGTTTTTGTTGCTCCGAGGCATCTGAAGCATAACCCACATCCTTCTCGATCATCTCCTCAATAAGATCCATGTTAAGGCTATTGGCAGCCATGCCACCAACAGCAGCAGCCGGGTCATCCAAATCCATGCACGAAAGCAAAGAAAACCCGTTCTCTCAAACCCTAATTCAGCACCTGAAAACCCTAATTCAGCACCTACAAACCCTAAATCAGTAGCTGCAAACCCTGGAAACCCTAAGAGCAAAGCCTGAAAACCCTATAACAGCAAAAGGAAACCCCAAAACGACTGCTGTAAACTGTAAAACAGCAGCAAAATCTACGTTCAAAACCCTAAAACAGCAGATTTCGAAGAAGAGAAACCCCTAAAACAGCAGCCCAAATTTGTTCGAAACCCTAAAACAGCAGAAAATCTCTGTTTGAAACCCTAAAACAGCAGCTCTACTGAAGACAAAACCCTAAAACATGTACAAGAAACCCTAAAACAGCAGCCCAAATCTGTTTGAAACCCTAAAACAACAGCAAAACTCTGTTCAAAACCCTAAAACAGCAGCTCTACTGTATCCATGGATGAAATATAGCTATTTTTATTTTGAACCTCAATTTCAAACTAAATGCAATAGAACCCATTGTAATTTAAACTCTTAAGAGTCTTAAGAGTTCATTTTGAGTTAATTTTCTTTCAGTTTTATGCCTCTTTGGCATCGATACCCAGAGTGGAATGTAAATGGATGTACCTCATCTGTCCCATAGGTCGGATTCGGCCTCCCGTGGACGTTAATATAACTTTCTTTCTTTCTTTCCCCTCTCTCTCTCTCTCTCTCTCTCTCTCTCTCTCTCTCTCTCTTCGCTTCTCTCTCTGTGCACACCCATGATGATTTGCACGCTGCCGAGATGACCTGCTGAGATGACCTGCGCACCTCTGCCCGCCTCTTTGCTGGGATCCACGCTTTTGCCTTTGGCTCGCTCTCCAACTCTGGCTCTCTCCGACGGGCTCGCTCTCTTCCAACCAACAAAGCGAAGCACTGGACTCTCTCTCGCTCACCGACGGGCTGAAGCGCTGGACTCCCTTTTCTCTCACCGACGGACTGAAGCATTTGATGCTCTCTCTCTTCTGCATACTGTCGGGTAGAACTGCAGACGGCTGGAGGACTATTGGCAGGCTGCGCAGGTGCAAACGGTAAGGTGCAGGAGGTACAGTCGGGCAGAAGGTACAGTAAGGTGCATTGCCAGTTCTCAATTGTGCACCCTTTTCCCACCCATCGTTGCTCAGGCCCCCAAGGCAATAACTAGTTGGGGTTTATCGGGATGCAGTATCTGATGGCTTGTTCGCTTTAGACCCGCATAGCTCTCTGGACGAGATCACGAGAGGATTGGCAGGTGTTCTACATGCATCCGCCTCATATGCGTTTTCCTGCACTATGATCCCTTCCACCCACCCCCGCAGCACTACCCCACAGAACAGTTGGTATGATGATGAGTGTCGTGAGACACGAGCACAGCTACATCATGAGATTGCCATTGGGTCTTACACACATAGACAGGCCAAGATGATCTTTCGGCGCCTTGTGCGGAGGAAGAAACGAGCCTATCTGGCTAAGCTAGAGGAGGAGATCTACCAACTCTTCTTGGGGAAGGACAACAAGAGGGCATGGAAGATGTTTCACGAGAGACAGCCTGGTACTCCGATTACTGCACCTGAGGCATGGCATACTTATGCTAGAGAGCTATATGATGCACCAAGACAGCCCTCCACCCCCCCTCCACTGGGAGCTAGACCGGCTAGCAGCACTTTTTTTACTATGCGGATGGTGCTAGATGCGATAGACAGGTTACAGAATGGAAAGGCACAGGATCACGATGGGCTAGTTGGAGAGCACTTCTCATATGCACGAGACACTTTGACTCCGCTCATCGTACATGTGTTTAATAGTGCCATTTGTGAGGGTTTCCCAACAAGCTGGACAGAGCATATCATTGTACCACTCTTTAAGAGTGGGGACCCCATGGTACCAGGCAACTACAGGACGATCATGATTGGTCATTACTTGGCCAAATTATATGGCTCTATATTGGAGTCGGAGCTGAGCCGATGGGCAGAGAGGCATGGTCATCGAGCACATGGACAGGCTGGCTTCAAGAGAGGATTTACTACCTTGGATCACATACTGACACTTTGGGCACTTATTGAAGAGGGCAGGGCACAGAAGAGAAGGATATATTGCTGCTTTGTGGACTTCCGCAAAGCCTTTGATACTGTACCACGTGCCAGGCTTATGCACAGATTGCATGACATTGAGGTACCCGAGGATATGTAGTGGGGGATATATGCTTTGTATGAGTCTGTGACAGGCAGAGTCCGAGCTCCAAGCAGACTATCTGATAGGGTGACCAACACGATAGGGGTGAAGCAGGGATGCCCGCTATCACCCACCCTCTTTGGATTGTACATTGATGCAGTCTCTGATTATGTAGACAGATTGGGAGCCCCAAGGGTGTTGATACCCATCTTGTTATATGCTGATGATATTGTTCTAATCTCAGACTCTCCAGAGGGACTACAGAGACACTTGGATGCATTACAGGCTTTCTGTGCGGATAGAGATCTGACAGTGAACCTTGGGAAAACCAAGCTTATGGTGTTTAACACCACACAGGCATGGGTGACGAGATCAGAGCCTCAGTTCACTTTCCGAGGGGAGCCGGTAGAGTACGTCAAGTCATAAGTCTACTTGGGAGTTACTTTCACAAGACCGCATTTCTCCCTAAAGGAGGCAGCAGCAGCTAGATTAGCTCGAGGGCATGCAGCCTTGGGGGCACTTGAGAGGCAGTGTGCACACATACAGTTTTAGGAGCCATGCACCAAATTGTGGTTATTTGATACGCTTGTCACACCGACCCTCCTGTACGGAGCTCCAATTTGGGGGCCCAATATACATCACAGATCTCAGAGAGGGACAGATGAGGGATGGAGGCAAATGGAGAGACCACTGATTATGATGATTGCCTGCATGATTCGGAGCAAATCATCAATACCACATGAGATTGTTTGGGCTGAGCTGGGTGCCCCACCAGTAGTAATCGAGGCCCTGTTCCAAGCAGTTACCTTTTTACAGCGGCTATGGGAGCTCCCTCAGTAGAGGTACTCCCGTTTGGCATTGACCTCATCCATACAGTTGGCAGAGGATGGAGATACTCATTGTTGGTATGCTTGGATGAGATCATGGTTTTGACCTACATGGTTTGCGGATAGAGGCACTACCACCCTTTCAGTACAGTCTGGATTGTCCATTTTTGGATCTCACCCGCTCAGAGCACAACCGCGTGATCAGGATGGATATCATCAGAGTGGACACAGAGAGGACATGGACTAGCCCCCTTGAGCCCTTGGGCACGAAAATGACTCATTACAAGAGCCATTTTCTACACCTCTCACCGGATGATTTTATCACCCGCTCAGCGTACATGGATGTACACCTGTCACATGGGATACGTTGTGCCATTGGACAGATCCGGACCTCATCACACCAGCTGCGGATTGAGACAGGGCGATATGTGCATCAGATCGTGGATGACCGCATTTGTCAGCTATCTTACCAAGAGGTAGAGACAGAGGAACACTACATTTGCCGATGTACAGTTCCGAGAGGGTTTTGGGCCGTTACGCAGGGTCATGAGTTTGAGGATCAGAGATGCCTGGGATTGTGTCTACTTGAGCTCAGGAGACACAGAGAGACCCTCTTGGCAGAGGGGAGGCCGAGCCATGATGTACCTAGATAGAGGACCTTGACAGATTTCTTCGGCACCGCACCAGCAACCCAGCCCACACACCTCCTGATACCTCCTCCGTTGGGCCATCAGGGCACCGACCACGCTCCCAGGGAGTCACCACTGATAGAGCACTTATCTTATGTTGTGCTCGTCAGCCACGCCCACCAGGATCCCGACCACGGCATCCTCACCATCGCCAGATTAGAGCCATTATTGCTCTAATCGGAGGCGCCTACCTCGCTTCTACGACCTCTCCATCCTAGACAGCCCCATGGCGGAGATACTTGATCTAAGGAGAGGACAACACTTCAACTGATCAGCATACATGGATCTACCTGATATACATTTTCTAGTATTTTCCAGTATTTTTTACTCAGTATCGTCTCGGAGTCTTACAATTCTGTTCTTATAACCGTAGGACAATCAGTTTATTGTACTTTTTAGTCTCATTTAATTGTTCTCTTTGATGAAACACCAACTTCAGATGTACTCTTAGTTTTGGTCTCATAGGCCACTATGGCCTCTTAGATTTCTCTGCTGGATACGTAGTAGAATCTATCACAACACGCCCTACTAGGCTTACAGTGGTATCAAAGCAAGATTTCTCTCGAGGAATCTTTCTTGGGGTGACAGAGCCACATGTCGAGAGTAGAGGGCAACCAAGGGCCTAATGAAGGGAACAACTATGAGGCCGATCCAGGACTTCAGGATGATAACCAGGGTCATCGATCCATTACTCATGAGACCGCGGCCATATCGTCAAAAGAGTACAATGATTTTCAACAATTCCGGAGTTTGCTCACGGATGAATAATTCCTTGCTTGGATAGCCAAGAGGGAACAAGACAAAAGAAGGACTAAAATGTTTGAAGACTTCATCAAAGATAGAGCCACCGAAGCCAAAGGAGTTGAAGCTGCAAAGCCTATCTTCGTGCCAAAGGAATCACCATTGCGGAAGGACCTAGAGCCACCGAGTCTGTTTCTTGTGGAGGAGGCAAGAAGGCTATTCCTAGCCCTGCCATCTCAGATTTAGCTTCTTCAGGACAAGCAAGAGAAAGGAAGACAAAGGAGCCAACAACAACCAGCAAAGTGGACTTCAAGCCGGGAGAGAAGAGTGTCAAGTTCAATGCTTTCTATAGAAAGCAAGATACACAAAAAGCTTTATCTTTTATTAAGCAATTTGATTCCACCTTTGGAGGAGAGGACTTCTCCGAAAAGTCCAAGCTTCGCATACACTTGAAGGATGCCGCCTTAAATTGGTGGCTAAAGGTGGTACAAGAAGGAACTCAGCCAGAGACGTGGACCGACTTCAAGGTTATGTTCAACAAGAAGTTTCTACCCGCAACCTTTGAAGCGGATGTGCAAAAAGAGTGAGATGAGGTAAAGCAGAAAGTCGGTGAGAATGTGGCAACTTATCTTAACAATTTTTCAGTTGTTTCATTGAAGTCTGCTTCTTATAATCCTATTTCACCGATAATGGAAATTTGTAAGTTTGTGAATGGACCTCAACCTAAGCTTATGCAAGCAATGTATATGGCTGGTCCGAAAATTTTGGAGGAAGCCCAAGACAAAGCTTTGCAAGCCGAGACTTTACACATGCCTTGGTGGGCAAAACGAAGAATGACAACCGGGATCCACCTCAAAAGAAGAGTTTGACGGATCCCAATCGAGAACCGGGACTCAAGAGAAGAAGGATAGGAGCGTAGACAAACCTCCTCCACTCTTTCAAAGGAAATTGCCCCACAAGCAACTTGAGGAATATGTCAAGGAAGGAAAGTGTTTTCAATGTGGAAAGAAGGGACACATGGCTGTAAAATGTCCCGACAAGCCAAAGCAAGAAGCCAAGAAAGAGACCCGAAGATCATCAAATTGACATCATGCTAGGAAGTTCATCAAGTGGTTTGCAGTGGTTGCTAGTCCATTGCATGATTTGACAAAGAAAGCCGTGGGATTTCGGTGGACCAAAGCTGAAAAAGAATCCTTTAAAGCATTGAAATTTTATGCTAGCAAAGAACCGATGTTGCTTATTCTAGATTTGTCAAAGCCTTTTGTGGTTGAATGTGATACCTCAAGAGATTGCATTAGAGCAGTTTTGAACCAAGAGGGCCATGTTGTGGCCTATGAAAGTCGAAGACTTCAAAGAGCCAAAAAGACCGCACCCACATATCAGAAAGAGTTGATGGCTATCATTCATGCAATGAAGATTTAGAAGCATTATCTTATGGGTGTTGAGTTTGTTATCAAGACGGATCATCAAAGTCTTAGGTACTTTATGTCCCAACCTAAGATATCCAAAAAGCTTATAAGATGGGCTAGTTATTTGGCCCAATTTCAGTTCCAAATTATGCATACTCAAGGAAAAGACAACAAGGTAGCGGATGCATTATCTCGGAGACCCATGAGCCATGCAGTTTCTATGGGATATCATATGGATTTTACTTTGATGAAAGATCTTTATGCTACCGATGAGGATTTCAAGGATATTTGGAACAAATTGCAGAATGGAGATTTGGTGACCTCCTATGTCATCAAGGAGGGTTTCCTTATGATGCGAACCCGGTTATGTGTGACAAAAGATTTGAGGCCAAAAGTGTTGGAAGAATACCATGCTCCACCCTACATGGGACATAGAGGCATCTTGACTACAACTCAAGCTTTGGAGAGCTATTTCTATTGACCCAGTATGAGAAAGGACATTGACCGATATGTTCGAGAATGTTTGAAGAAGACCATTCGCACACAACATATTGCAAGATTGTTTATTTAATAGATTTTCAAGCACCATGGATTGCCTAAGTCCATTGTGGGGGATAGAGATCCTCGAACTACCAGATTCTTTTGGAGAGCTCTTTTCGACAATATGGAGACAAAGCTGAATTTCTCTTCGGCTTATCATCCTCAAGCCTATCTATGGGCAAAGTGAGATTGCAAACCTCACTATCTTGGATATGCTAAAGTGCTATGCTCACAAAGCGAAGGATCAATGGGAGAAGTATTTGCCTTTGGTTGAGTATGCTTACAACAACACCGTTCATTCATCTACAGACAAAGCTCCTTTTGAGATCATCTATGGCAAATCATTATTGTTGTCCATGCTTAGAACCAAGAAAGACATCTTCCATGCGGATGAGTTTGTTCGAGATTTGGATACAGCTTTTGCACAAGTTCGAAAGGCTAGTGAGACATCTCAAGCCAAGCAAAAGAAAGCTGCAGATAAGCATAGAAGGAAGGTTTCATTTGAAGAAGGGAATTGGGTCTTGTTGAGATTTGAGAAAGCAATACTTAGAAAGTCTAACGCCAAGGAGCACAAGGACCCAAAGCTTGCTCCTAGGTATTATGGACCTTTTTAAATTACAAAGACGATCAACGATGTATGTTATCAGTTGGACCTTCTAGATCATTGGAGGATACATAATACCTTCCATGTGAGTTTATTAAAACCATATATGGGACCACCCCCAAAGAAGCCTTTATTGGAGGATCCACCAGAGGTGGAAGAGCAAGAAGAAATTTTGTAACCAGAACAGATTGTGTTTCATTCTATGAGAAAAAGAGGAAAGACAATGGTCAGAAAGTTTCTCTTGAAATTCAAGAATTATTTGCCATTGGATGCCAAACGGATGCCAGAGGAGTACTTCAAGGACTATCTAGAGATACTTCAAGTTTATGAGGAAGCAGTTGGTCGAGATGTATTTGAAGTACAAGCATAGACGTCTTGCAAACAAGACAGATTCAAGAGGGAGGGATTGTATAATCATTATTTTGCTTATATAATGGTTAATTGAACATGCTCTAGTTTGGTCAGTTGCTTACCAGACCACCCAAGAAGTAAGACTTATATTTGGGTGGAAGTAATGCTAGATGACCCATTGGGCGGCCTTTGTGCCAGATGCCTTCGATTTCACGATCGGGTGGTCGTGGTGACCTCGGGCGGTCAATGCGACCAGATGGCCCAGATGACTATTGATGAACACTCGGGCGGTTATAGTGACCAGATGGCCCTGATGATTGACTGAGCGGTTTCCTTGGGGAGCCAAATAGCTCAAGAGTGGTTTCCGATGAGACCAAATGCTCGACCGGGCAATCCATGAACACGAGGATCTTTACATGTGCATTGCATATTGATGTATGTTTGAATTTATTAGACTTTGTGTGTTGTTTTTAATGCATGGACAATGCTTAAATTTATGGCATGTGATAGTCCACTGGGCTCCAGACTACCTGGCCAATACTTGGAATACCCAATAGACGCAATGATGCATTCTTGTTTGTTGACTATATTGTGTCTAGTTTTTGTAGGAGGTAAATTTCTTTTATCTAACACAGGTCACGAGGAAGAACCGTCAAGGACAAAGCCATTGGTCAAAGATAAGACATTGAGATGTTGCCAGATGAGCAAATGACATCACAAATATGGGGATGTCCATATGCACAAGACTTGCCAGATGGGGCTAGTACTTGGAACGTATGCATATACTTGGTACACTTGTACTCCGCAATTGAGGACAACTCAATATAAGAGGGAGGAAATGTAACTATTTGGCCTTCCTAGCTCTATTCACATGATGGAACCCTTGCCCGGACACTAGATTGGTGAAAGAAGGCACGACCATAAGGTTAGTACATGAAAAAGTACCAGTTTTGGGTCAAAAAGTCAAACTAAGTTGACCGCAAGCCAAGAGCACCACTGGCAAGAGAGGATTGAGCAAGACCAAAGCCGCTTTTTCAAAAAGTAGCTCTATGGCCAAAAAGAAAGGCCCTAAAGCCGAAAAAGCAAAGCACAAAGAATTTGAGAAAAGCTAGCCTTATTTGAATAAGTATTTTATTAAAAAAAAGCAAAAGCAAAGTTTAAAAAAAGGAAAAGCAAAAGCTTGGCAAGCTTTTTGACAAAAAAGCAGGACCCCCCCCGCCCCCCCACCCTCTCCTCAAGTATAAAACTAGCATGAACCTCTCTTCATGATCATTATCGAAGTTTGGTATTTATCATCATCACCATGTTGTGTGCCGCCCACTGGATTGTACGATTAAGCTGCACCGTACCACCTACTGTACGACTGCAAGTGCCGCCACCAGCTGATCTACCAATGCCACCGCCACCTGCGATGCGCCGCTGCCGCCTGATTGTGCCATACGGAACTGCCACCTGCGCCTCATCTACTGACTACTAGCACTATACAATTACCTACTGTTCTGTTCGTACGACCGCTTTTTGAGCTGTTGTCCGTACTGCAACCTGCACCACGTCACCAACATGATGCCAATTGAACTGAGTGCCTACTGCTGCCATCAGTACCAACTGCTGTACTGCCACGTGGAACTGCTCCAGTTCATACTTCCCTGTGCGGCCTCTTTTGAGTTGTTTCTATTCCGGCTTGGACGACAGAATCTCCAACTCGTCATCATAAGCTGCATCATCTATCCATATCTCTCGATACCTCATCTACAAGTATCGGCGATGCACAAATCATGTAAATCATGAGAGAGCTCGATTGCCAACCCCTGGACGGGGGCAGACACCGACTCTCTATCATATTCCATCCTCGGTGCTGCACTCGAGGGAAAGGAGATCGTCATCGCGCCACTCCCTAGAGTGATGAAACACCACACAAATCCAAATGGGAGCAACCATCTCCTCGAACATAAGAGTTCCTTCCAACCGGTAAACATTGGAAGAAATTGTAATCCACTCGTTGCCCTAGAACCCAAGGGAGGCCTCCTCGTGACTCTAGAGGGAGAGCCCTCACTAGAGAGGCAGCGATGGTCATCTCTACTAGCTCCGAGAAACGATGAATCAGGCAGGCGGACTGAACTCGCCGCCTACCTCCGCTCCAAGTCTAGCGTGGCCGGAATGCTTCGAAGAGGCGGAAGGGGAGGGGAGAGAGGGATCCGAAGGAGTCGAATCAAAAGAAGTTGCTAAAGGGAGAGCTGAAGCCAAAGTTTCGTTTTTTTTTTTTTGGTGGGGGGGGGGGGGGGACGGGACCGCTGAGGAGAGGGAGAAGGAAAAGGAGGGGAGGAATCGACCTAGGAGGGAGGTCCCATCTGCCTGCATATGAAGCATTAGCTTGGGAGGCCAGAGTACTCCACTCTTTGCACGATAGGGGCTTCCCGGAGGCAAGCAAGGGATATGGCATGAGGCACTGTCTCCGGAGAGGCTACACAGATACAAAGGGATGGAATCCCGGCTGCCCGAGCAAGAACCGAAGTGACAATGGAGGGGGATTCCATCACTCTCCCGATAGCACCACCTATCATCTCTACACTTGGACATAACATGTACAAAGGGCCACACCAGAGGGGGGCAACCCCAAGACAAAACTCTAGAGCATTCCACTCCAAGAACTCAGACAATGCACCTAAACTTACTCCAAACCAAAAGACTAAGGAGGATAAGATTGGTGCTAAATTGAGTCAGATCTGAAAAAGACCAGTATCAGCGTGAAGGACACTATTTCTAGTGTCACGATGGGACATACATTGAAGACCTGTCCGAAGAAGACCCAGACCCCAACCCCAGCCCCTGCCTCCATAGCGATGGTGGTGAGTCAGTGGGGCATTGCCACCAGGGGACTGCTGAATAAATGCTCGAAACGGTTCTCTGATGAAACTATATCCTCTCACGCCCGACGGTGCCACTCTGCTCTGGAAGTCGGTTGGCAGCTCTGTCTTGGGCCAACGGTCTACTACTCTCCTACGTCAATGGCCGCCGGATCTTGTGCTCTGCTACCTGGGGGCCAACTTCCCTCCCACCCCCTGACGAGGATCTCAGTTGGACCCGCGGGGGGGGGGTACAGTAGAGGCGGTCCCGTCTGCCTCCATATGAAGCATTAGCTTGGGAGGCCAGAGTACTCCACTCTTTGCACGATAGGGGCTTCCCAGAGGCAAACAAGAGATATGGCATGAGGCACTGTCTCCGGAGAGGCTACACAGATATGAAGGAATGGAATCCCGGCTGCCCGAGCAAGAAACCGAAGTGACAATGGAGGGGGATTCCATCACTCTCCCGATAGCACCACCTATCATCTCTACACTTGGACATAACATGTACAAAGGGCCACAACAGAGGGGGCTGACCCCAAGACAAAACTCTAGGGCATCCCACTCCAAGAACTCAGACAATGCACCTAAACTTACTCCAAACCAAAAGACTAAGGAGGATAATATTGGTGCTAAATTGAGTCAGATCTGAAAAAGACCAGTATCAACGTGAAGGACACTATTTCTAGTGTCATGATGGGACATGCATTGAAGACCTGTCCCAAGAAGACCCCGACCCGAGCCCCTGCCTCCGTGGCAATGGTGGTGAGTCAGCCCCGAGAGCTAGAAGACACATGGGGGGGGAACAAAGACCAAAAGTATGAGCACAATGAGCTACTCAAGTGTTTTGGCTATATTTGTGGACAACGGTAGAACGGAGTACGTAATTACTAGGCAGGCTGCTCAGCGAGCCCACTTCACTTTATCTTTGGTGGAATGAGAAGTTTAGGGATTTGGCACAAGTATGAGCACAAGCATCAAAGTTGAAGCCATGCCAAGGTGGTCATTCAAGGCACAAAATTATCGCATGATACCAGCATTGTCATGTACATTCGTTAAGCCCGATGCTCATGGACATGATTATCTTTCCTAGCAAGTATCTAGACACATTTAGAGGAAGACTTGGACCTAATTTTGTGTAACATGCAGCGGAAGTATTCGTAATTGAGGATCCTGTCACACAAATGCTCACACCGTCTTCTATATCCTGAGTTTCGCGCGTTTAGCCATCCACTTTAAGACTTCAAACTTTAAGAGATTGAGAGAGAGAGAGAGAGAGAGAGAGAGAGAGAGATGAAAACTGTACACTGTATGGGGTCCCGAATTACCCACTGAAGGGCCCCCTATCCCGTTACCGGAATAGTATTTGCTTTATTTCTTTGAAGAGACTAACGGTGGACTGACGATAAGCCAAACACAAGATCTAGGAAGACCAAGAGTCGGGCTGAACTGTACACGGCTGTAGAAGCACCAATGATATCCACTCTCGAGCCTATGCACTCTTCCCAATGGAATGAGGAAAGGCTGCAAATCTGAGGCTAAGATAGGGGCTGTTTGGAACTGTTCTAGGCTATGTATGAATGCTGAAAATGAATATGAATGCTGAGTTTTACCTTCACCAATTGGCTGTAGCAAAACGATGAAGAGATGAATGCTGAAAACTGGTTGTATGCAGAAAACGCAACGTTTACTGATGGCTGAATGCTGTAGACTGCTGCGTTTTGCTGATGGGATGCTCATGCGTTGATACTCCTATAGCTGTAGGATGAAACGCTTCTCCAAAACGCTGGATGCTGAGGTGAACTATGGGCTGAATACTAAAACGCTGAAGTGCTTGAGGCTGATTGCTGAGATATGAGATTATATGAATGAATGAGCAAAGCATGCCTATTTATACTATACTGAGGACTAGTCGGTTGGCATTAAATGCTGGCCGACTGGATATAAAATGCTACACGACTGATAAATGGTGTTTAAATGCTGGAAATTGTGGTAAAAATGCCAGATAAATCCTAATAAGTATTCTAAGGCTACCAGATGCTATTTCAAGGCTTCTGCAATGATCTATATGCAATGGATGAATGATATGCAATATGCAGAGTGCTTTCTAATGCAAACCCTAAGGTTTCTACTGACTCTACATGCATGAATGCGTCTCTTCAAGTGGGTTAAGAGACTTGATTAACTGACTAACTTGCTATGGCTGAGGAATGACCTACATAGCTCGTGCCTGACTTATCCTGGACTAAGGATTACAATGGGGTCACGGCGTACGACAAATATCATCCTAAAAGGTGCTAATACTATACAATGTTGCACTCATGATGATGAGCTAGCTCGTCACCATGCACTACAGTGCAGAGTGCATGTGAGATTTTGAGGCCCTACAAGCGTCCAGAAGAGCCTAGAACATGTGACCATGGATTGGACACAATTTGGAGGCCAAATATCTTTTTGGACATTATTATGTAGGTCAAAAAGGCAAAACCGACCTGAACACAACTTTCCATCCTATCCCTATATAAAGGAGGTCAAAGGGCATGGAAAGGCAAAAAACAGATAGATCTCTCAAGCATCTCACAAGTGTTGGCAATAATCCCCGCATAGAGGCGGCCCAAAGCAACTCTAGGCAAGAAGGCAAGCATCTGGAGAGCACGACCAAGCTATGGAATCAACAAGTTTTTGTAAGCATCTAGATTAACATGCACATATTGGATCTAGGTCAAGATTCAAGATCATTGTACATATTCATGTTTGTATACTCACAAACTTTTCCATCTGAAGCAAAAGCTGCTATATCTGAAGAAGTGCCACATGGATACATACAGGTGGATATACCTGAAAGTCAAAGGATGATACTTTAAATCCTCACTTTCACATCAGGGCCAATTGGAGAAAAACATCACTCAGCACTTACACAAATAAGGATCCATACAGCAATCCAATAGACTGTTATGCCATGTATCTGGGCCCTGGGAAGTTTTCCTTGCAGATGGTTCTTGTTTTGGAGATGATGATGCTGCTTCTTGCCTGCAAAAATCTCACAGCACCACTCTAGCCTAAGAAACAGAGGAAAACCACATGGATGTCAGAATACACGAAATGAAATTAACTTGGGAGGTAGACTTAAAACCTTGAAGGAGGAGGACTTGATTCCTCATAGTAAATTGACTCTGAGTGCTCAAGGGTATGACATTCTTCTTCTTCGTGTTCTTGACTTGTTTCCAAAACCTCTTTCTTCACATCCAGATGCTTTGAGCATTTTGACTTTGAGCTGGAATGCCGTAGGCTACTCTTCTGAGGAAAAACACTCTCTGTGACATCTATTAGATGGTGAATGACATCAACCTGATCCATCTCATAACTTTCTTCCACCTGTTGAAGCTCCACTCTTAGCTTGCTGTTCTCTTTTTTGAGAGCATCATCAATGCTTAATCCTGGATAGCTTCGAGAAAGAGATTTCTCCAAGATGCGGGCATCTTTTGCGGTAACTTCTGTCTTTAAAACTGTCTCATGAACCTTCAACTCTTCTTCATCCAAGGTATACACTCGCTTGTCCTTTTCTATGGCTTGCAAGCGCTCCTGGAAACTACGATTGCACGGTTAGGAGCAGATGCATATTCATTCTCTCTCTCTCTCTCTCTCTCTCTCTCTCTCTCTCTCTCTCTAGGATGATGTACCTCATGGATATAATGTAACCTTTTGGTCTCATAGGTCATTTTGGCCTTTTGAAGACATTAATACAACTTTCTTTCTTTCTCTCTCTCTCTCTCTCATATGGCATGAGCACCTATGCCCCCCCTGTTCGCGTTCGCTGTGCTGATACACGCACCACCTCCGCCTCCGTTATCCCACGCACCCTGCTCAGGCCCCCAAGGCAGCAACTAGGGGGGTTTAGCCAGAATGCACCTACAAGAGCTGGAGGCATAAATTGAGACTGTGGAGGACAACACCAAGAAGGCGTTGGGCAAGCAGAAGAAGGTGCTGGCGGGGTCCTGAACCAACATGAAAAACAGTTGAAAGGCCTCCGCAAGGAGTTACAAGGCAAGAATAACAAGATTGAAGAGCTGGAGGCAAAGGTGAACCCCCAGGAGGAGAGATTCGGATGCTGAAAGAGACCCATATGCAACAATAGGCAATGCCAGAGGCCATCCCAGTGATAGGGGAACTCCGGGCAGAAATGGAAGCCCTAAAGGCTACTATCAAGGATCATAGGGTGGAGGAAGGGGAACTGAATATACAGGAGGGCCTAAAGACGGACCTGGAGCAACTGAAGGCTACGAGTGATAAGTTGCAAGAAGAACTGCACACCACCAAGAAAGAATGGGTAGAGGTGGTGAAGAAGCACAAACCCCATTAGAGCATCATACATGAGATTCTCGAGGAGGAGAAATGTAGGAGGATAGGTCCCTCCATGTGTGAGTGTGGGGGCTACAGGTGGGAGCTTTCCCCAAGGCAAATGCCATGACACTTTGTGAGATGATAGGAGTGGACGGGACCACCTCCCCCTTTGCAGATACGTGGAGGGCAGGGAAGGATATGACATGAGAGCAGCCCCTCAACATCAGATTCCCCGATGCCACCTGTAGACATAACTTCTTAGACAC
This sequence comes from Cibotium barometz, assembly GCF_041138505.1. Lineage (NCBI taxonomy): Eukaryota > Viridiplantae > Streptophyta > Polypodiopsida > Cyatheales > Cibotiaceae > Cibotium > Cibotium barometz. The sequence continues at coordinate 51,074,211 of NC_141079.1, read as the reverse complement.
GGGCTACCCTCAAGGGCATACAGATCTACATGGGGGATGATCTCACACCAACGTAGGTGGTACACTGACGTGAGGCAATGCCGCGATGGTGACAATTCATGAGGCACGTAGAGCGGGCAAGTGGGCTATCTACAAAGATGGCAAGGTCATTATCACTGTGAGCACCATCCCAAATATGGCAGCATGGAACTGCAATGGCACCCTGTGATTGAATCTAGGAGATTTGAGTGAGATTCTCACAATCAAGGATGTCAGTTTCTATACAGAGACTCATCAAAGCCCTGAGAGGGGTTTAGCATACATAGCTGGGTATGAGTGGGAGTCAACTTTCCGAGGCAAGATCCACATCAGGAGGAGATGCTGGGCTAAGGTAATGAGCGAGCATCTCCGTGAAAATCCATCTCTTGCTCTAATCCTAGCCAAGAGGAAGTTCTTCCAGTGCTCACCGCCCGAAAGAAAGCCTCGAACAATCAACTTGCCCGAAAGGGCATGGCTCTGAATGGAGGTGTCGATGATGCCCAAGCCCCCTCTACATCGTAGCTGAATGATCACTCTCCAAGCCACCTTGGTAGGGTAGGCCTCGCGTCGCCACCAGTCCACAGAAAGTTGCAGATCAACTATTGAACCTGACCAATACAAGCCCAAGAGAAGGCCCAACAGAAGATGATGTACCACATGGTGGTGAGAAGAACCTGGTTGGACACCAGGTCGAGCCAACTAAAGAAAGCCTGGCTAAACTCCAATATAGCTGCTTCTACCGAATGCTCAGAAGAAGAGGAGCTAGTTGTTGCTAAGGGGAGATATTGTAATTCCACCAGTCGGTGTGGAATGTGTGGTTGAACACAATGTTAATCAACACACTTAAATACACCAAGATTTAATGGACAACAAGCACAATACGAGATGTAATTTTCTAAATTGACAAGAGACGCACAATACAAGATGTAATTTGCTGAATTGACAAGAGACGCACAATAAGCCGGAATAGTCGGCCCCTACCTCAAATAATGTTTATTGATCTTGGAAGAATGAAGTACATAGTGTCATGGGCATTTCTGACCAGATTTCCATACCAATGTATATGAATATAGTTTTGCAAACAATATAGTCGTCGGTGAAAATCTGCAACTCACACTACCCTCTCAAGTGCCCATGTTCCCTACCCCATTGTTCCACCAACACACAATAGAAACAATCTGTAAGAGAGCACATAAGACAAGAGAACACTACACAGGGTATGTAAAAATGGAGTCCTGCTCCTTCCTCTTGCTACTTGCTTCCATTATCGAGCATTAAAGCTTACCAATTGCAAGTAGAGTCAATGACAATGGAAGTCTTCGCAATGGAAGCGTCTAGAGTGTTGAAATCTTCAATCTATCATGATCCTTAGCAACAAAAGTCGTCAAGTGGACGAAGGGAACCCTGGGAAAGCTTCCCTTATGGTTCAACTTGAGAATAGGCTGAAATTAGGGTTTTCAGCCAAAAGACCAAAAATTACAGCAAATATAAGGTCTGTTTTGCTGAATTTTAGTCATTGGGAGTAGAGGAGAGTGAATACCACATGGAAACACTCTTGGGAGTTTGGTTAACACACTAGCAAGCTTGGATATGGTGTTGGGAAGGAGAAAGTGCAAAAAATATAGCTAAAGAGCCTCATGAAGAAGGGCACCAACTTCTAGAAAGAGAAGAAAGAGAGAGATTAGATGTCCATCTTGGGTGTCAAGATGAGAGGGCAAGTGACTTGTGGTGCAAGCTAGGATGGACACATGGCTGGTTGCTCTCTTTGAACAATGGGCGGTGGCCATTGTGCTTTGTCCACCTCGGGATATCAGTGTGTGCGAACACAGAGCTAGTCATAATTTATAAGTGAGTTTTGGTCGCCCAAATCTAATAAAGTGTGTACACAGTGCACACTCACTTATATATTAATACTAGTCTAAGGCTAGGTTTTGACCAATACTTATCACCTGTCACATGCCACATAACCATGTCAGCAGACAGTTTCCGTTCATGGACAGGTGTCTCTTTACCCTGAACTACACATTGGTCAAGCAAACATGAGAATGGCATGTAAATTCAATTTGCAAGCAAGCACATAAAGATATTATGCCATGCAGCATTGGTATGGACAATCCATGTTCATAAGACTATAGCAAAATAGACGTGTTCTAGGTACCAAACCCAATGGAACACCAATCCTCCAAGCATTTTCAAGCATGTATGCACAGGCACAAGTCCCAACGGAAAGTCAAGTCCACAGTATCACATAAGCGGCATCAATCTCCAACATATGCAATTGTCATGGACGCCAGTTCAATGTACATACATAATGAGAACGCATGGGTTGACCCGTAACATGCAGCAGAATTATGTGTAGATGTAGAGTCCTGTCACACAAAGTCGCACACCACCTTCTTTATCCTTAGTTTCGTGTGTCTAGCAATCCACTTTATCACTTCCCAATTTGAGAGATGGGAGAGAGAAAGAGACATAGAGCTTTGTACACCTTATTGGGTCCCAAATTACCCACTGAAGGGCCCCCTCCAATTGCTAGGAGTATTTGCTTTATTACTTTGAAGAGAATGACTGACTTTGGACTGTAGATACGCCAAATGCAAGACCTTCCGAAGACCAAGAGTCTGGCTGAACTGTACACGGTTGTAGAAGCACCAATGATGTCCAATCTCAAGGCCAATGCACTCTTCCAAGGGGCTGTAGGAAGGCTGCAAACTGTGGCTGAGAGATGGGCTGAATTGAAACTGTTCTAGGCTGTGAATATGCAAGATGAATGCATGACTATGATGCGTTTACCTTCACTTGGGAGGATGGAGCAAACGATGATGTATGCGAATGCTGAAATCTGCTGCAAGCTGAGAAATGCAAGGGACTGAAGCGCTTCTTACTCGGTTGATTGATCAAGATGCGTTTTATACTGCTGAATGCTTCTATGCTTCAAGCGATGATGATCCAATGGCTGAATACTGAATCGTTGAAGGCTGAATGCTGAGATGATTGGAATGATGCAAAATGATTGCTATTTATATGGAATGGGTGGCTGGTTTGCTGGCTACAAAGCTGGCCGACTATAGCATTAAATGCTACACGACTAGGTAATGTGATAAATGCTGAATAATGAATTATGATGTTAATAATGCTAATAATGCTGAATAAAGTTCTGAGGCTTTTGCAATGGTTTACATGCACATGGGGATGAATGCTATGCAAATGCATACCATGAACTGATGCAAACCCTAAGACTTCTATTGACTCTACGTGCATGAATGATTCTCTCCAAGTGGATTAAGAGACTTGACTGAATGACTAACATACGTAGCTCATGCCTGACATATCTTAGACCGAGGATTACAATGGGACCACGGCATACGACATTTTCATATCCTAAAGGGTCCTACTGCTGTACAATGATACACTGATGATGAGCCATCTTGTCACCATGCACTACAGTGCAGAGTGCATATGACATTCCCTCCTGCTTAGCCTAGCGAGGACAGGTTCATGGCTTCCAAATAGTCCGCCAATAACTAGGAGTACTCTTGAAAGAATTCTTAGTCTAGTTCTGCTTCATCAACCACTTTTAGCTGCTATTCATCTGAAACATCAAAAACCTCTAGTCCAACATATGGTTTTCGCCAAGAAACATGGAAAACATCATGCGTCATCCAATTGTTAGCCAACTTCAACTTCATAGAGACATCACTTAGCTTCTTAACTGTAGGAAAAGGTCCAAAACTACGGAAAGAAAGCTTAGGACAACGTTTGCCCACTTGTTTCAATCTCGGTTTCATTATGCGCAAATACATCTCGCCTAGACTTATTTGCCTATCTATGCATTGGATAATAGCCACGCTCAGAATTGAGTGCCAAACTGTATTGAGTACCAAACTCTGTGGAATCGACATACTGATCTTCTATGCTATCCAAGCCTTTTCCAGAGATCTTGAGAATGGTAGAGAAAGACAATAGAAAAACTTGCTAGGAGGTTCTACCCCAGGGACCAAATCAATATGATCGTCCTCAGGACGAGAGGGGAGAAGACTAGGTGGGAGATCGTCCCTAAGCATAATGTCCTGGTGTCGAGACAGGAGGTCTGCTAACTACGAGACTGGAGATAAAGATGAGATAGCCGCTATTGATGAGGTAGAGGCTATTTGAGCACAAACATAAATCAATGCTCCTTCTGCTCCCTTGCGGATAGCTCGTTGGGCCTGGAGATGAGAAATCAAAAAGATGCTGAGAATGCTCCTATCCCCACGAATCATGAAGGGCTCATGAAAACCTTTACACATAGTAAAAATGTCCTGTCCCCAATCGGGAATAGATTCATTCTAGCAAAACCACTCAATTCCTAAAATCGTGTCACACTCCAAAAGAAGCGAGACAATGAGATCTTGCTGGAATGAGGCCTTTTGAACTTGAAAAGAAAATTGTTGTGCCTTTCGAGAAATGTGGGTGCAGAGACCAGGTGTAAACCCGTTCACATCCAAATAATAGGGCACTAATGTGCAGCTCATTTTGGTATCCAACTGGGGAGAGATGGTGTCCTCATAACTGCCCATGTCAAACAAGACTGCAAACAGACGGCCCTTAGCCAAGCCATAAGCTTGGATCAAGCTTTTCTGTGCAATATCACTCTCACCCTCCTGTTTAGCATCAAATACCACGGATAGCATAGGATGCATAAAAGGTAAAAGCTGAACTGCGTTGGTGATAGTAGGCGGTGTTGGAGGAGCAGGAGATGTTGTGGCAACTGTGGAAGAAGGTGGCTGGGAGGCTTGCTCTATTTGCCATTTCTAACAATCCTTCTTACAATGCCCAATGGTGCGACAAAAAATACATCAATTTTTTGAGTCGTATTTCTGTTGCTCCTCTAGAGGAAGATAGCCTCCAATGATGCCTAGTTTAGCCTTTTCCTCAGGGGTTTTCTTAGGTTCCTTATCCTTTGTACTCCCTGAACTAGAGCTAGAACTGACATCCTTCTTAGCGTCTTTAGAAGACGAATTACCTTTCCCAGGCTGGAAAGCAAATTGTTGCTGCTAGGGTTTGGTACTAGACTATGGTTGTTTTGGCTTGCCTCCGTTCATCTTCATTTCTTCATTTGGAGCAAGAGTCAAAGCCCGGTCATGTGTGTTGGGTCCAAAGTTACAAACCGTGAACCGAATGTTAGGATCCAATCCACAAGTTAATTGATCCATCTTGGCCTACTTAGATAATATATACCAAGATGAATCTAGGAACATGTCCAAATTCACCTTATAAGAAAGTGCAATTTATAACCTCATGGTAGTCATCCACAAGACAATAAACCATCAACTCCATCATGCATACCATGGACTAGATACTATGACATGTCAAGTGGGTCTACAAGACCAGGTATACGTCCAATGAGTCTGTGAAAGGAAAAGGCCAAACTTGTGGCTAAGGGCTATGCTCAACGGCCAAGTATCAACTATGAGGATACTTTTGCACTGACAGCTAGGATGACCACGATTCAGTCAGTTCTTGCCCTTAGCCTCTTCTCAACAATGGCCGGTGTATCAAATGGATGTGAAATCTACGTTCCTAAATGGTGACTTGCAAGAGGAGGTGTATGTTTCAAAAAGGTATGGTTTACAGGTTATGAAAGGCCTTGTATGGTCTTAAACAGGCTCCCAAGGCTTGGAACCAGAAGATTGATTCTTTCTTTCTGAGAAAGGGTTTCCAGAGATCAATTGCAGATCTGAACTTGTATCTCTTTCAAGAACGCGGTATGGTCACATTGATTATCCTCTATGTGGATGATCTTATTCTCACTGGCGGGTCATGTGGAGCACATAGCTGTGACAAAGGCTACTTTGTCAGAGGAGTTTGAGATGACGGATTTAGGCTTACTCCATTTCTTTTTGGGATTGGAGATTTGGCAGACCCAGAGGGTGTTCTTTGTTTCTCAGCAGCAGTATATTCATGAGTTGCTGGAGGCCTTTGGGATGGAGAACTACAAGCCTATTTCATCTCCGATGGACCCGAATACCAAACTTAATGTACATGATCCTTTTGAGCAAGTTGATACCTCCTTGTATTGGAAGCTTGTTGGTTCATTGATTTGGTTGCTTAACACCAGATTGGTCTTGAGCTTTCCAGTGGGGCTGTTGAGCTCATTTATGCAGACACCTTTGAAAACTCATTGGGACGCAGGATTGCGGATCTTGCGGTATCTACAGGGTACTAAGGATCTTGAACTTTTTTATAACACTGGAGGGGGAATGCAGGACCGAGTTAGTCTCCGAGGTTGGAGTGACTCTAATTGGGGAGGAGATCCAGACATGAGGAAATATACTTCAAGATACGGCTTTACCCTTAGCTCAAGAGCAATTTCTTGAAGCAACAAGAGGCAGCCAACTATTGCCTTGTCTTCTACTCTAAGGCAGAGTATCGGGCTACTTATGGTGTTGCTTGCGAGGTGGTGTGGCTGCGGAGGTTACTTGGCGAGATTGGGTTTCCACAGAAGGAACCCACAGTCATCCAGTGCGACAACCAGAGTTGTATAGCTATTGCTCGGAAGCCGGTCTTCCATGCTCGGACCAAGCACATAGCGATACAATATCACTTTGTTTGTGAGAAGATTTTGGCTAGTGACATCTATGTGCTATATATACATGAAGGGGCAGCCAGTTGGCTAGTAGGAACTGGGCCGACAGCCCTTGTGTAGGCCCACGACTAGGCTTGGCCTAGTCGGCCAGCAGAAAAGCCTAGTCGGCTGGCCCACAACCAGCACCACCTGGTCGGCCATGATGAGTCCTGGTCAGCCTGCAAAAAATTAGGCCCTCCTGGCTAGCAAGCTCCTACAGCCGAGCAAGGAAAAATAGAGCCCCCCACAACTAGCAAAATTGGAAAAATATGGACAATGAGGAAAGATGGAGAAACTCACACGGGCGGGCACACCCACAACATTGGCCCTTACTTCCTACAGTGTAATATGGTATAGACAGGTATAGACAGGAGATGACTGCTCACACCCCCTCTCAGCTCGTGGACGTGGAACCAACCCTAGTGAGCTGGAGTGTTGACGGAGCATCTGCTGAGGTAGAAGCTTCGTGAAGACTAGATGTTCCCCCCACACCAGTTCGTACCGGATATTGTGTATATAGTAGAGTTTATACAATACTTCTCTCTCTTGCATTTCTGTGCTTCTATTCTCTCAGTTGCTTGTCTCATTTCCACTACTCATTCCGATAGGAATTACCCTCCACTCGCACTTGGATTTCAATGGAGAGTAGTGACTATCGGTTCTAGGACAAAAGCCACACCAAATGGGCACAAATCCTCCCTCCATGTGAAGCCACTCTACCCAAGCTCTAGAATATGCATACTCCACCCGTCACACAATGCAGGTATATGTAGGAGGGGGGCAAGAGTATTACCACTGAAACATAAAGAAAAACAAAAAGAAGCACCTCCAGCTAGAGGACACCATATCCCCTTCTTGATCTCTGTGGCCCAAGCCACCCAATTCCATCCAAGCCAAGGACCAGAGGTGGGTAAGCACATCAGTGATACATAGATCATGCAAACGGTGTGAGAGCTCCATTGCCTACCCGTGACCGTGAATATAGCGGCAAACACGGACTCCATGCTCCAATCCGTCCCCGACGCTGCACTCAAGGGGAAGGAGAACATCGTGCCACTCTCTGGGGTGGATGGCCTAGAGTGATGTAACACCACACATATACCAATGGGAGCCACCGTCTCCTCCAACATACCAGCTCCTGTTGGAATTAGGGTTGCAGGAATGCACACACAACTTCAAGAAGATGAGAAAGCTTGAGAACAACACAGTAGTGTATTATGAGTGCCAAAAAGGAAAGATAACAAGCCCTAGAAGATAATGGGCGTATATACAATGCACGGGGGAAAAAACCTCCTAGTGAGGGAAAAAGTGCCCCGGCGGTCCTAAGTGTGTTCACACACATCACTACTATAATATGGTAACAAATCCCCCCTGGAGTGATGCGGTGAACAAGAGCTAGCACTCATGTATAGGGAAGTGTCTAGCTATGTGGACGAATCCACAAAAGGGAGTAAGCCCAAAGCTTTGCGAAAAGCTTCGAACTTCTCACGAGGCAGAGCCTTTGTGAAAAGGTCTGCAAGGTTATCCTGTGTTGGCACATAAGCCAAACTGATCTCTCCTGCAGAGAGTCTCTCCCTGACATAATGGTAGTGCACCTCAATGTGCTTCGTACGAGCATGGAACACTGGGTTCCGCGCAACTGCCAATGCGCTCTGACTGTCAGTGAAGATGGTGGTGGCAGATGGCTGCCCAACACCCAAATCAGCCATAAGGCGTCTGAGCCACACACACTCAACCGTAGCTGTGAAAGCTGCCCTGTACTCAGCTTCACAACTAGAAGTGGCCACAGTAGGCTGCTTCTTGCTCAACCATGATATGCATGAGCTTCCAAGCATGAAGCAAAAACCACTCGTGGACACGCGTGTGTCATAACAACCAGCCCAGTCAGAATCTGAAAAAGCATGTAAATCTGGCGGCAATGATCCCCCCTTGGGATAAAACAACCCAAGATGCCGAGTACCACTCAAATAGCGAAAGATACGCTTCACTGCCTGCCAATGCTTAATGCCTGGGCTATGCATAAATCTGCTCACCTGTGAGACTGCAAACTGAATGTCTGGCCTCGTAATGCATACATAAATGAGGCAACCAACAGCTGTCTGATAGAGTGTGACATCAAAGTGATCTCCAGCATCATGAAGACTCAACTTCAAACCTGTCTCCATTGGAGTAGCAATAGGCTTGCAGTCTTCAAGGCCAAATCTCCGCAACAATGTTTCAATATACTTTGTTTGACACAAAGCAATACCTCCATCACACTGCTTAAATTGTATCCCCAAATAATGATGCAAATGCCCCAAATCTGACATCTCAAAAGAGGCATTCAAATCAGCCTTAAAATCAGCAATATGACTCTCATTTGGTCCTGTGAGCAGCATGTCATCGACATAGAGAGCAATGATTAGATGTACACCATCCACACGTTTAGCATACAAAGTGCTTTCTGTTGGACTATTTTGAAACCCATGTGCAGTCAAATATGCATGTATTTTTTCATACCAAGCTCGTGGAGCTTGTTTTAAACCATATAAAGCCTTTTTTAACCTGCACACTTTGTTTTCCTGCCCTCTTTGAACAAAACCACGAGGCTGCGATACATACACCTCCTCATGCAAATCTCCATTTAAGAACGCAGTCTTTATGTCCAGCTGATATACATTCCAACCATTATGAGCTGCTAATGCACAGATGCTACGAACAGTGGTCATACGACATGTGGGAGCAAAAGTCTCATCAAAATCAATGCCCTTCTCTTGAGCATAACCTTTTGCAACAAGCCTAGCCTTATGGCGATCCACTGTGCCATCAGGCTTACGCTTCAATTTGTATACCCACTTAGTGCCAATGGCCTTCTTGCCAGGGGGCAAGTCACATAAAGACCATGTACCATTCTTCATAATAGCATCGTATTCTGCTTGCATAGCAGCCATCCAATTTTCTGAACTTTGTGCCTCATCAAATGAAACAGGCTCACTTTCATCGCACATACTAGAAATAGCCAATGCATAACAATCTGACGCATAAGAGGCACCATGAGAGCCAGAACGAGTGCGACTAGACAAAGGGGCATCCAACTTGCTGTCACGCAAAGTCTGCACCAGCCATCTAGGCATATTCCTAGAGCCTTCAATCTCTTGTCTCTCATCCTCAAGTGCATCATGCACATCTGCATCAGATATAGGCTGATCTGTGCCATCATTTAAAACCTGCATAGGCTGAAAAACTGCCTCATGAGGTATTGCACTTGACTGTGCACCACTGAAAAGAGGCAACAATGTATCATAGACATCACGTGAGCTGATATCTGTCTCCTTAGTACATGAAACCAAGGGCTGAACTGCATCTTCCACAAATACAACATCACGGCTAACCAAAATGCGCTTTGTCTGTGGATGATACAAACGATAGCCTTTGCTCTCAGCACTATATCCAACAAAAATACATTTGACAGCTTTGTCATCCAATTTTCTGCGATGTTGCACAGGCACTAATGCATATGCCAGGCAACCAAAAACACGTAAATGGCCAACAGATGGCTTGCGGCCATGCCAAGCCTCATATGGAGTGACAACCTGTAATGCTTTGGTGGGACACCTGTTTAGTACATAAGTGGCACACATGACAGCCTCAAGCCAAAAACCATGTGGTAGACTTTGACTCTTAACCATACATCTTGCCATTTCCATGAGAGACCTGTTTTTTCTCTCAGCCACACCATTTTGCTGTGGTGTATACGGCACTGTACATTGGTGTTTTATCCCACGCTCAGCCAGAAATGCATTAAATTCTGAAGACATATACTCCCCCCCTCGATCTGAACGGAGGGTGCCCATCTTACTTTCTGACACATTTTCAGCCATAACCAAAAACTGTTTGAAGCACAAAAACACTTCGGACTTTGCCTTCAAAGGATATACCCATGCATGCCTGGTAAAATCATCAATGAAAGTCACGAAGTAAAGGTAGTTTCCAAATGATGGAGTTTGCATGGGACCACAAACATCACTGTGAACAAGCTGCAATCTGCGTTCAGCTCTCACTGATCCATCTTTGGGAAAGGAAGCACGCTGCATTTTACCCAATATGCAGCCCTCACAAACATGCTTGACAGGTGCCTCAAGCTTAGGCAAAGAAGACACCATTTCAGATTTCTGCAGGCGCAGCAAACTTGCAAAATTCAGATGACCAAAACGTGCATGCCACAGTTTTGCATTTGAAATAGCCTGCGTATCCATAATAGCACATGCTGAATCCTCTACACATTTGCCATCCATATTGAGCTTATACAGCCCTCGACATAGTGAACCAGATGCTACAATGATGTCACCACAAGAGAGATCATGAACAGTACATCTGTCATCCACAAATTTTATAACCAAACCTGTTTTGGCAAATGCGGAGACTGACAGCAGATTCTTTTTGATCCCTGGCACATACAATGCATCAAAAAGTGTAAAGGTGTTGCCATTTGCAACATTCAGCACAATCTGTCCAACTCCTTCAACGGGATAAGAGGAGTTATTGGCACAAGTGACAGTATTCCCTGTGGGAGCAGACTCAAGGAAGGTGAATAAACTGCGCTGCGAGGTGATATGCTTAGTGGCACCACTGTCAAAGTACCATACATCTGAATCTACTGCAGACATACATGTGTCATGCAAAGATGGGTCATAACTGCACTGCGCATTGAATGCCCATTCTGTATCTAGCACAACATTAGCAGATTCATTGTTAGAAGGAGAGGCATCTGCAACAGCCATACCAGCCTCTTTCTTCTTAGCCTCTTTCGCAGCCAGCTTAGGACACGCTTTGATGACATGATCATTTCCCTTACAGTACTTGCAAAATGTCTTCTGTTTGTCACCCTTCTTCTCATCTTTGTCTTCCTTCTTTGGTTGCGCAGCATTTGCAGATTTCTGCTTACTAGAAGAAAAGCCAACTTTACCTTTCCCGCTTCTCTGACTAGCAACGAAAGCTTGATCTGCGACACGCATAATATTCCTGTTTTGCCTTGACTGGTCTTCTTGCAGCAAAACAGAAACTAACTCCTCAAATGATAAGGCATTGGGATTGCCTTTCATCATCAAGCGAAGAGTGGAAGCAAAACCCTGATAAGAATCTGGTAGACCATTCAAAACAGTCTGCACAAGTGAACTGTCTGACAGGATTTCATCTGCAGAAATGAGCTGCTCTTTGAAATCCTTGATCTTTGTCAAAAAGCTATCCATAGAATCACCTTCGTTCATATGCTCACTCTCCAACTGTTTTCGGAGATAAGCAACACGAGCCTCATTTCTTGCCTGATACAATGTGGCAAGTACATCCCAAGCATCCTTAGAAGTCCTGCAGGAGCGAATATGTGGGATAATGGTACGTTTGACAGACAGCGCAATCAAGGCATGAGCCTGCGCATCTCTACCATCCCAACGAATCTGCTCTGCTGAAAGTGGTGATTCTCGAACAGCTGCTACAGCACTTGTGCCTGCACCATCATCAACAGTACCTGTTTCTGATGTGTTTGCAGCATTCCCAGCCACAATAGGACGTGCATCAATACCCTGCACAATATTCCATAACCCCTTTGCTACCAATACATGTCGCATCATATATGCCCACAATGGATAGTTGGTGCCATCCAACTTATCCTCAGCAGCCAACATGCGGAATACATCATTGTTGTCAGCCATGGCCAATGACTGTACTACTAGATGTAAATGCTGTCTGTAAGAGGTAAACCTGTATAAAATCGACCTGTGCTATGTAGCACAGCCCAAAACAGACGAATGGGCACCTGTCCTGCAGATTTCAATCTTGACAGAAAATCTGCACAGTAGGACGATATTGCCTGCGCAGTACTTGGAATGCAAAAACGGAGGGCGAAATGACCTCAGATCAAAATTCTGAAACGACCAAGCCCTACGGGCTTTCCCAAAGCATATACTAACCTGCAGACGCTCGTGAAACCTCGTCGCAATCGGAGGAGATAAAGCGGCAGGTGCCGGTGATGCTGCCCGGGAGGAGGAAGCCTGCTCTGATACCAATTGTTGGAATTAGGGTTGCAGGAATGCACACACAACTTCAAGAAGATGAGAAAGCTTGAGAACAACACAGTAGTGTATTATGAGTGCCAAAAAGGAAAGATAACAAGCCCTAGAAGATAATGGGCGTATATACAATGCACGGGGGAAAAAACCTCCTAGTGAGGAAAAAAGTGCCCCGGCGGTCCTAAGTGTGTTCACACACATCACTACTATAATATGGTAACAGCTCCTTCGACGGGAAGGCATTGGAAGAAGTTGTCAACTGGCTGCCCTGGCACCCTTTGGGCAGCGATGGTCATCTCTACCAACAATGGTCATCTCTACCAATTGGCTGCCCTGGCACCCTTTGGGCAGCGATGGTCATCTCTACCAGCTCCATGAAACGAGGGATCAAATGGCAGACTAAACCGGTCGGTTGCCTCTGCTCCAGGTCAAGCACGACTAGAGGGCGACGGGAATGCTCCAAAGAAAGAGGGAAGAAGGGGGGAGGGGGGGGGTGTTTTTAGATGAAGGCGGAGCAGAGAAAGTTGCAGGGGGAAAGCCGGAGTAAAAGGCGAGGGGTGGGGGGTGGGAAGGGGAGATGGGGAATAGGCAAGAGCCGAGCAAGGGGGGCTAGGGGGGGATGGTTTCACCTACAAAGAAAGGGGGGGGGGGGGAGGGGGGGCAAGGGCTACGTGGTAGGGCCCGCAGCCTCGCGGGAATCTGAATGCTTGAAGAGGGGTCTCGACGAGGCAACGGTCTTCATATAGGGGAGGCCGGAGGCGAACTCAAGGGTATTGGGGAGGCCATCGCTGTTAGGGGCTGCTCAGATAAATGCTTGTAACAGTTCTCTGACACAACCATATCCTCATGTGTCTTGGCAGCTTGGCCGCGCCACTCTGCTCTTGAAATCTGTCAACGGTTCCACATCGAACCAACAGTTTGCCACTCTCTGGCACCGAGATCGTCCGAGTCCGAGTCCTGGGGATTGGAATCCCGCCCACCTCCCTAAAGAGGATCTGAACTGGGAACAGGGGGGGCGAGGACCACTGGAAGCGCCCTCCTTGGATTGACAACAAGGACAAGCTCTAGCGAGGTGTCCCATCTGTCGGCAGATTAAACATTGGCCTAGGAGACCAAAGTACTCAACTCTCTACAAAGTAGGGTCCCCCCGAAGGCAAGGTGAAAGAGTGCACGGAGCGGAAGCAAATAAGCACTAGAGTGTGCTGAATAGAGAGTGCGAGAGAGAGAGAGAGAGAGAGAGAGAGAGAGAGAGAGAGAGATATGGAGCAACTATGCTGAATATATTGAAGCAATAAGCAAGAGACAGAAGTAGTCTCATAACTGAAGGAGCAAAAGATAGGCAAGGCAAGATGAAAAAGTGAGGCCAGCCCACCTATTTATAGGTGGGTGGCCGATTGGAACTGTATAAGCTAGCCGACTGGACATCCATAGCTGGCCGACTCGGAAAAAGGCATCCAGGCTCGAAAAAATCCCAGAAAAATATATAAAATAAGGGTGGCCAGCCCACAATCAAGGGCCATGCAAAAGGGACCAAAAGGACACCAAACGTGGGCAAAAACTAGGGATGAATGTGCTAACACCCCCTCTCAGCACCAAATGCTGAACAAACTCCGAGAAGCCAAAGATGAGGAGCCAAGGAAGCCTAAGAAACCGGCTTGGTGAACAAATCTGCAGCATTCTCCACTGAAGGACAATACTCCAAACGCAAATCTCCAGCAAGAACCCGTTCACGAACATAGTGATACTATATCTCAATGTGTTCCGTACGAGCATGAAACACAAGGTTCTTGGCGATGGCGATGCAACTCTAATTGTCACACCAAAGAAGAGTAGATCCGATAGGAGGATAGCCAAGCTCCTCCAATAATCTCCGCAACCAAATCACCTCACATGCAGCATAACAAACTGCACGATACTCCACCTCTATAGAAAACAACGCCACAATAGGCTGCTTTTTACTGCTCCATGAAATGGCTCCAGAGCCGAGTGAAAAAACACAACCAGTGGTCGAACGCCGAGTATCTGGATCTCCAACCCAATCTGAATCAAACCATCCAACAAGAGTGCATCCTTGGCCATAGAAGATGCCAAAGTCCAGAGTGCCACGCAAGAGTGCACGCAAGTACCAAAGAACTTTGAGAGCACACCGCCAATGCTATTGATGGGGTTTGGATGAAAAAGAACTCAATAAACTGATTGTGAAACAAATGTCCAGGTCAACCAAGCCAAACAACTGACGAGAACCCGATATTGTCCCTGATCAGTCCCTAGAGAAGGAAGCATCAAGTAGAGAAAGCTTCTCACTAGTATCCATAGGAGAAGATACTGGTCTGCATCCAGTCATCTGAAATTTGTCAAGAATCTCTCGTGTGTACTTCTGCTAAGAGAAGAAAATGCCCTTTGAGGTCTGCCAAATCTCAAAGCCAAGAAAATAATGCACAAGGCCAAGATTCGTCATCTCAAACTCTGTCTCCAAAGCATCCATGACTGAACCGATTTTCATAGAATAAGAACCTGTAAAGATGAGGTCATCAGCATAGACCACAATGATAACAATCAACCCCCTCTCAAGGAGGATATAAAGGTTCGAATCTGCATGAGAACGGCGCAGGCCGAGCTTCTGAAAGCACTCATCAATCCACTGGTACCAAGCCCGCAGAGCCTGCTTCAGACCATATAAAGCCTTCTTCAGCCGGTACACCTGATCTTGTTTGCCTGGAACAACAAATCCCAGCAACTGATCAACATAAGCCTCCTATGTAAGCTCTCCATTCAGGAAAGCCGACTTGACGTCCATCTGAAAAACGGGCCATCTATGATATCCTGCAAGAGCAAGAACAGTGCGAATGGTAGTCATCCGGGCCGTCGGAGCGAAGGTCTCATCGAAGTCGACTCCAGGGCACTGAGCATAACCCTTGGCAACCAACCTCGCCTTGTGCTTGTCCAAGCTGCCATCAGCTCGGAACTTCGATTTGAAGATCCAACGCACACCGCGAAGGAGACCGTCAATGACAAACGACATCCCTCTTGCTGACTACGCGCAGGTGTGGAATGATGACTTCCAAACTAGGGGCGAAGCTCATCCAGTACATCCTTGCCTGCATCAAAGGAGCAAAAAATCCTTGCCCTCGTCTCATTCAACACTTGCTCCGAAGCACGAGCCCTTGTAGATTCCAAATCTGGAATACTAGGTGCTCGAAATGCCAACTCTATCTTGTCAAGACGGGTAGATAAAGCCGCCAGCGTGTCCATGGATGCCTTCACACTCAAAAGCACATCTGTGTGTTGCATGCACGGAAGACTTGCTATATTGATCCATAGCCCTAAGCTTGATTAAGAATAAGATGCTGATTTAAGCATGATTAAGACAAAGGAGAGAGAAGAAGAGAGAAATTGGTATCAGGGTTTTTCTTGTATTTCATATGGTACAAAAAAGTTGGTTGATTGACTTTACATGGTTTAGGCCCTTGGTCAACCCCATAGGGGTAACCTCTGGCCCTACATGACTTCTACTAATGAAATGATGAATGAACTTTCTTCGCTGTTGAATGAGGACTTTATGCTTATATATATGTGCTAAGGTGTTGGTCAACCTACTGCCTTGCTGTCGGCCAAATTGCTGGACACAACATTCATGAAATATGTTCCTTTAATGCTGCCCTTACTTCTTTGCATGCCCCATTGCTGGCGAACTCGACAATGTTGGCCAACTGGCTGCCTCGATGCCAACTCTTGTATGGATGCTGATGCTGCGACTACTGTGATAACTCTAATGATGCTCATGATGATGATGCTAATGATGCTCTAAATGCTGTCCTAACTACTATCCTAATCAGGGATTATGATGTTCCTGCTGAGAATTATGCCATGGCACAAGTGTGCACGTGACGTAGTGAGTTGTGAATCTATGGCAAATATCAAGTGATCAAGGACTAGGTGAGGGATTTAAGCCCTACGCGATGAGGTAAGGGTTTGGTGGGGTAGGGAAGAACATTATACCATAGTCACAGGAAACGGTCGTTTCAATCCCGTTTCTCCGTTTCAGGACCACATCTGTTTCCCATGGCCGTTCCTCGTTTCCCAATTGATATTGTCTCAGGACACGGCCGTTTCCATCCTCATGTGGTGATGCGAGTGTGGGCAAGGGCCACGAGGTTGGGGGCGTCGGGCTCTGCATAGCTCGATAGCTCTGCCAAGTGTCACTATCTAAAAACTCATTTTCCCGTTTCCATTCCTCAAACCTTTCCGGTCTCGTTTCTCATTTTTGGTGACTATGCAATATACCCCAATCAACCCAGGTGCATTGACACAGCCGTTTCCATCCTCCTGTGGTGATGCGAGTGTGGGCGAGGGCCGGGGCGTCGGGCTCTGCATAGCTCGATAGCTCTGTCTAGTGTCACTATCTAAAAACTCATTTTCCTGTTTCCATTCCTCAAACCTTTCCGGTCTCGTTTCTCATTTCTGGTGACTATGCAATATACCCCAATCAACCCAGGTGCATTGAAGAGAACCCAAATATTCACTTTCCCCAAACCGGAACTTCTACACTTGGAAAATAGGTGCTCTACCTTATCCACACAGTCAACACACACAAGTGTCAGAAAAGAAAAGAAATTTGCAAGTTTCCTAGGCTCTGATGCCAACTGTAGAACCCTTGTGCTCTTCAATGTGGTGATGAGGTTCTCGTAAAGCTCTTTAGCCATGGACTTTGAGTACTGCCAGGGCCACATCATCTTCAACTTGTACCTTTAGACCTACAAGCTCGTTCATTAAGGACAACATCGTGTTCACATGAGCATCAAAGTTCTCATGTGGTTGCATTAAAAGACCATAGAACTCTATTTGCAAAGAAACTTTTGTCATGTGCAAGAATTGCCATGGACATTCTCTGGAGCTAGTCCAGAAGGGGTAGCCAAGGAAAAGATGATTAGAACCAGGCCTTGGAGCATAAAGTGCAGAAGTGGCAGTGTTGGACTTGGAGCAGGGCATGGAAGACAAGGAAGGGTGCTGTCGGCTGCACACAGGGGAGTAGGCTGTCCCAGAGGAAGGCGACTGCAGGCGCTTCAGCATTTATGGAGAAAAATGCCAGTCGAGTTAGTCATTCACTCCCTTATGGAGTGGGTCCTTAGTATAGGACTGTTTTTGGTGTTTTCCACCTTTTCAAGAAGGCAGCCTATGGCTGTAGACTTAGGGTAGCTTTTTGTACCATATGAATATACTGAATTTCCAGCCATCTCTCTCTCTACTCTCCCTTCTTCTACGTTTTTGCATCAGCATGTTCTAAGTGGTGTTTAGGGCTGAAAGAAGACTCTCAGAGCTTCCGCGTGTTACAACTTTGGAGTTCTTTGCCTGAGCCCCAAAAAGCTTATCCAACTTTTCATAGGCTTCTTTGGAGGTAGGGAGATCTACAACATGGTGTGTGAAATTATCAAAGAGACCAAGGGCTATGAGGCCAAAGGCTCTTTGATCCCTGAGCTTCCATGCTTTTGAGCTGCATCTTCACTCTCGGTCATCTTCTCTTCTCCTTCAATGAAAGGCCATCTCTCATGAGACTAAATTTTAGTTTAGTCTCGGGCATCTTCTCTTCTCCTTCAATGAAAGACCATAGGCCATCTCTCATGAGACTAAATTTTAGTTAAGTCTGCCATGTATGGAAACTTTCCCCATTGAACTGGTCAATGAACATTTGGGTAGCCATGATATGCTATGGATCTGGGAAGGTCTTAGCAAAGGGGAGTTTCCAATGCCAGCGTCTAATCCCTTACAAAAAATGCCCTCGAAAAATTAGGGTTTCCAAACAAGGGGGTTTTGAGAAATGATGTTGTAGCATCCTATAGCAACACTTTAATGCTTGATTTGTATCCTCAATTTTGAGAAATGTTGGAGTAATTAGGGCTAATTGCTCCAATTAAGAAGGATTTTGCTGAACAATGCAAAAAACTTACTAAAGGCGGTTGACTATGGAATGCCAAACGCAAGGATGAAGTAGACTAAACATCGACTGAACCATCAATCGGTATGAAGCTACATGCTCTGTTCTCCAAGTGAGTTAAGGGGCAGACACTGACACATAAGGCTTGGAAAAGACCTACATAGCTCGTGCCTAACGTGTCCTTGGACTAGGGCTCACAATGGAGCCACGGCGTATGACAAACAAAATCATTTAAAAGGTACTAATGATGTACAAATGTAGCACTGTTGATGAGACAGTGTCACATAGCACCTCAATGCATAGGTGCATATGACAATGGATAACATAGCATTTGAATCTACCATCTTCAAACAACTACAAAGACTTTGTATCAGTCTAGCATTTGAATCTACCATCTTCAAACAACTACAACGACTTTGTATCAGTCTAGCATTTGAATCTACCATCTTCAAACAACTACAACAACTTTGCATAGGGATCTCTGGCTGGCACAAGTTTTTAAGTGAGCGCTGAGTTCATACATATTTCTGGTCTTTTTTTTCTCAAATATCACTTTTGATCACCCAAGCAGTCAAGGAACCCTCCAAAGAGACAAAGTAGGAACTGGGGAGGGTGGTTCCCTACATGGCTGGCCGCTCTCGGAGGGAAACTACCTCATGCAATGGTTTTGGGGGGGGGAGTGTGGGGGGGCCTCTAATGCCAAGTGATCTCACCGCCTACACATGCAATCCCCATTGTGGCCGCCAAGAGTATAAATGATATCAGTCAAAATGGAGCGAATGTACTCTGCTTGAGAACAAGGGGGGCGGGGGGGGGGGGGGGGGGGGGGGGGGGGGCGCTTAGTGGCCTTGCTACAATGGGCCCACAATATACGCCAAGCAGCAACGCTGCTGATGATCTCCCAACCACCTCTGACTAGTGCCTGGTAGTGACTTCACTACTCTCTCTACACTATCTGATGATAACATGTGACCAAAGCAAGAAGATGAACAGCAAAATACTCACCCGGTTATTGTCCACCAGAGTGATGAGAGGGATTAACCTCAGCAATCTGTCGATCTCCGCCTGGCGTTCTTTGAACTGGGAAACTGTGGTCCAGCCTAAGGCAAGCAGGTACAGGTAACTTTTGTCTCTGCAGCTGTTGACAAGGAGATATGCTCTCTTGAGGGCCTCTTCAAGCTCCTCTAATGGCTCCCGGGTTTCAGGCCACTCCTTGAGATCTGACAGCTTCAGCTGCTCGAGCAGATTGCCTATGAGCTTGAGGTGCTGTGCAAACTGCTTGCAGTTCTTCTTATGCATGCGTGCATTGTTGGCGGCCTTCACGATCAGAGCTATGAGCTTGACAGAGTCTAGGCCAGTGAGCTGTGCTGCAGTGGCCACTTCCCCTATATGGTTCCAGTTAAGGTAAGGCATCTCTGTGCACTTTTAATCGGCTCAAAGCTACAGGTTATTCCATCGGAGCAAGTAAAAGGGCAGATTTAGTAGCATTTCGGACATGCTGAAAGTGAGCTACATCTTACTCAATGAGCTAAAGCAGCGAGAAAGGAAGACCCATTACTGCAAAGAGGTTTATTATGCAGAGAAAGGTGGCAAGAGGTTTACTATGCAGAGAAAGGTACATTGTGGCAAGAGAGTGAGATCCGTTGTATGCATGGAAGAACCCATAATGCGGTAGGATGGGCTGGTTGAAGCTGGTGACCGAATGGTACAAAAGGAAGGCTCAGCAGAGGGTAAGGTGCGAGAAAAGAGAGAGGGGGAGGGTGAGCAGAGGGTAAGGTGCGAGAAAAGAGAGGGGGGGGGGGCTATGGACGCGTCAAGAGATTGAAGAAGAGATTCATTAACGACAGCAGACTCTAGAGAGAGTGCAACAGCGAGAGAGCGAGAGAGAGAGAGAGAGAGAGAGAGGATTTTTTTGTTTGGGGCGCACAAAACTGAAGGAAAGATGCATTGATGAATGCAAAAAAGTCGTTGAACACCTACAAGGCAGAGACACGCACACACAGAGAATTAACTGTCTTGAAACTGAAGGGAGGATCCATTGATGCATGCAAGAACGAGAGAGAAAGAAGACCATGAGCAGTCGAGAAAATGAAGGGCAGCAGACTTGGAAAGAGGGTTTTGGGGGAAAGGTGAAACTTTGCCTGTACCCAAAAAGTATTCCTTCCATCACAAGACAGCTGAGAGCTCCCTTTCAACAGAAATTCGCCCATAGGCAAGTGTTCCAGAGTCCCCTTAAGGATTGTTTGATGTCAGCCAAAAGAGTAAAGGACTCCCAAGGATGAGACATATCTGCCCCACCCACTTTGCTTCCTTCACACATAAGAAAATTGCACTACCCCTACACTTTGCTACTCTTGTCATCATCACATCTTTGTATCCACATCAGTAGTCATCATCAACATCCGTAATTTGCCCACTCTTGTGGCAACAATTAACTGAGCCTAATTGGACTTAGTTGGATTGGGGGGCTTCATTTAACATGGCCCCCTTGCCAGATAATGAAGCTTCAAATTGTTTTTTTCCTTTCAACACGACACCTTGGACCATCGAAATTCGAATATAATGCTCAAAATTTCCATATATTCCCTTCATTTAATGCTACGTATCTTGAGTCTTTGTAAAAATGAAGCCTTCTGGGACCTCCACCTACGTATCTTGAGTCTTTGTAAAAATGAAGCCTTTTGGGACCTCCACCTATAGCATCATTGCCTTTCCACACAAATGTGGCTTCATTGAAGTTCCAAAACCATCAAAGGTAAATTCTGAATTAAACATTTTAGGGGTCTAGTTTTAGCCTAGTGGGATGCAGTTAAGGGTAACATGTGGCACATTTGGACTTACAATGCACAAGCACCCAATGTATCCTTTTCTTTAAGCTTAACCTTGATTTCATGTCATTTAAAGGCATTGTTTATATAGTGGGAAGATGGGTTGATCATTTGTGCCATCTCCTTCATTAAATTTCACCCAAGGGTTGGGCGAGAACTAGAACAATGCCAACACTGCATGGTGATTGGTTACAGAAAGTATGGATGATGGATGGCGAATGTTGCCCCAACTATATTGATAGTGGATGGGCGCTAGAGATCTTTCTCTTTTATTGTTCTATGGCAAGTGTGTGGATGCCTTAGTAGCTCTATCGAACAATCCATATGTTCACATGTAAAGAAGAGCTTTTCCCATCCTTGTAACTCACAAACTCATCTATTCAAAGAAGATAATAGGCAATCATTCCCTATCTTGCTTCCTTTTCTTCTTGCGTATACTTCCTCTTTCCTAGTCAAAAAATAACTAATAAAAGCAACATGTTTTTACTCTCACTTAATCAGTGATTATATCAGTCATTGTATAGAGTCTCGTACTTTGATATCTTGTTCCAAGTTAGTAATTAGTATGTAATGAACAACTTTGTTGGCCACATAAGGAGACATGTTTTGCATGGTGTACTTGTGTTCTTACTTTATATTATGGGCCACTATTTGCTAGAAACAATCAAAAGAAGTATGTTAAAGATACATGACTGGATCCTTTTTAAAAGCATGTAAAATCTATCTTTTTCTATACTACTTATTTTTTTCATCTTAATCTCTAGTATGAAATTACATGGACGTCGTTCATATCATGTGAATGGGACTTCATTTTTTACAAAACTTTGCAAACAAATGCTCTTCTTTAAATTTATGTATCTAAGAATAAATAGACTAAAAATCTACTTTTTTGAAGGTATATTATCACCTCTTAGATTGCCTCATCCAAATATAATGCACATTCATAGCTCTTTTATAAGTATGGCCTTATGTGCTCATAGAATCTAGCTATATATGCCCTCATTCTCCATATGTTGATTTTACTATAAACCTATTAATAAAAGGTGGAGCTAACAACGTGACTTAATATCATGCTTGGGGACATGCACAATAAATGCATGTCCACACCAACAAAGAAAGGGACATAAAGGGTAGTCCAAACTTTTTCGCACCCTTATGTCGCGATTAAATAGTTACAGAGCAACATATAATCGGCCACAAAAAAAGGGCAAATGCCTTTTTCATGCAGCAAGAAATGCCCTATTAACAGTTCTCCTCTTTTATCAATAAAATGGGCCACAAAACAATTAACTTATCTAAAGGAAAAAAAACAAATAGCAAATGTATGCTCCCAAGAGTAACAACCTTATCCTTTAAAGGAGACTTATGTTGGTGGGAGAGGAGAAAGTAGTAAGAGCGGTTAACTTGTATCATGCATGGAATTCATGAGACTTATGTTGGTGGGAGAGGAGAAAGTAGTAAGAGCGGTTAACTTGTATCATGCATGGAATTCAAAGTGAAAGAGGTAAGTAGCATGCATGTTCAAATGCTCTCTCTCTCTCTCTCTCTCTCTCTCTCTCTCTCTCTCTCTCTCTCTCTCTCATAAGTGCACATTATGTGAATGCCCTAAGTCTTGCTTAATCTTGAATTCTTGTAATTATCACTTTGTCACAATATGGAGGAATTTACTTTACCAATACAGTGGGACTAAATCTCATCATGCATTGCCTTGTTTTAATTATTCTCCTCGAGAGAGACAAAGAGATTATACTAATTACATGTTTTAAGTAGATTAGGCTACAACATGTCCATGTTGTGGAGGGAAATCATAAATACAAACACTGCCCCGCAACATTCTTGTATACACCAATGTCTAGAAGGAGTTGAGTGTATTGGTTTCTTCTTCACTTATGTAGTACATTTGTACATAAGGCCTAATTACATATGCATAGGTCTTGAATATGGCCATACATAATGCTATATATAATCTATGTCTTGAATATGGCCATATATAGTGCTATGTACACATAGCACTATATATGGCCTTTGAAGGAGGGGGTTGGAGGGTGGCCTAGTGGCTTGTTCCAATCACTCCTAGAAGAAAGGCACTTTGACACACAAGAGACCATTAAAATGGAGTATCCTTCTTGAGAAGAGCTAACATGCCTAACCCCAAAATGGGTTTTCTCCCCTTCCTAATGTTGATCGTGTCCTCACAATCAAGTAGCTTATCAAAGGCACTCTGACACATAGGAGACCATCAAAATGGAGTATTCTTCTTTAGAAGTGCTAATAAGGGAGAAGCGGTCTTAGCATATCGGTGGGTGGTATCAGATACCACCCACCGATATGCTAAGACCGCTTCTCCCTTATTAGCACTTCTAAAGAAGAATACTCCATTTTGATGGTCTCCTATGTGTCAGAGTGCCTTTGATACCACCCACCGATATGCTAAGACCGCTTCTCCCTTATTAGCACTTCTAAAGAAGAATACTCCATTTTGATGGTCTCCTATGTGTCAGAGTGCCTTTGATAAGCTCACGATCAAGTAGCTTATCAAAGGCACTCTGACACATAGGAGACCATCAAAATGGAGTATTCTTCTTTAGAAGTGCTAATAAGGGAGAAGCGGTCTTAGCATATCGGTGGATGAAAATTTGATACCACCTTGTTAAGCTTAAGAATCCTCTAACTTCCTTTATCGCTTTAGTTTTGATCAATCATCAATTTAATAGCTTGTACTTTTGCTAAGTCAACCTAATATTCCATCCATTGACACTTGAATCCAAGATATTCAATGAGATCAGTAAAGAAGGTACGCTTACTCTTCTTGGCAAAAAGTTTGTGCTTTTTAAGGGTTTCAAAGACCTTGTGCACATGCTTCTTATAATGGCTAGCATTTATATTATGACTAGCTTTAGCACTAATCATCACTGCTTTTTTATGTTCAACATTCTCTCCCATAGGGAAATCTAGCCAACCTTTAATACGCACCTCAAATAGAATCATAGATGTCTCAGTTTCAATTTTCCATTTACTTTCAGATGGAAGCATTGAATCTTTATCCCCTGACTTATTCTCCCAAGAGTTGGTCTAAAGCATAGTTTTTCTCATTTTGGCTCTCAATATTCTTAAGAGTACCCAATATGGTGCTCAATGTGTATAAGGGCACTATAGGTCCCCTTATTATGTTAACTAAGACTTGTTTAGAAGCTTGTGAATTCCTTGGAGGTTCACGTGCACCATTACAATACCCACATTCTCCTCTACCCATTATGTATTCTTTTGCAGGTTTTTTGGCGTTTACTTACACCTTGGCTTGCAAATGTGTAAATGTGTGAGCACATTTAGTGGAATCATGGACAAGTTTCCATCTTGCACACTTAAGATATTGAGAGTTAGGTATTACAAGGTAGCTTACAATAAAGTATCTCTTCTTGGGAAATCTATGAACATAAAGCATCTCTCCTCATGCAATCTATAAACATTGTTCACACAAGGATTGTGTGGTGGTGGCAGAAATTGTAGGTACATTATTCCACATTGGGCAGTTTGTAACCTTGTGTGGTCCATGATAATAGAAATGCATTGTTTATCTAACTGCTTCCTTATCCTAGGTTTTTTTTTTTGCATGAGTGAAAGAGACTGGATGCGTACACATGGGGCTCCCGGTTTTGAGATGACAGGGCTCCTTGGTCTTCACATGATTGTGCACCTGTTGCATGTGAATATAGACATTGCAAGATGTCATGAACAAATGCCTTGCAATGACTATAGTATAGAAAGACTAGCTTAGGGTACATGCAATGTGAATAAAGATGGTGGTAATTTAGCTCACCCACTTTGTTGGGTAAGATGGAGGATTCTATGATGGCATTCTTATAAAGTTATAACATGCCGCATACAGAGGGAGGGTAAATAGCCGATGTGAGTGTGTGGACATTGGAATGGTGTTATGGATGGAATAGGGTTGGACTGAGAGCAAGAACAAGAATCAATGAGGAATTCAAGACAACCGGATCAAAGGCATCCATGCAAAGTGTTGCCATAGGGCATGGATGATACGTGCAAGAGTGGGATCCGATGTTGATAAGGTGTGGTTGATCGACGAAAAGGTATGAGGGGTGCTACGTGCAAGAGTGGGATCCGATGTTAGAGTGCCTTGATAAGGTGCAATGGAGACCATGGATATGATCGGCAAAAGGTGTGAGGGGATGGATTCTGGATGGACCATGAAGTGGAAAGGACTACATAGGTCTAAGTTCCTAAATGCCATGGCAAAAGGCATGAGTGCATAGATGGGTTCTAGATGGACTATAAGGTGGGAAGAACTGTGCAGGTCAAAGTCTCGAATCGATGTGAGTGAAGACAGTTGATTGCACCTGAAAACTTGCGAGGGTTTTGTGGTAGCGGGATTTTCTTTAGGTTTTGCAAGTGGTTTGGTAATTGGGCTATTCAACGATGTACCTACAAACAATCCCAACTGTACCAGCTCTACCCTCTGTGGTGGGGAGCACTCTACCCCCTCAATGGGGAGCCAAAATATGTAGGAAAATGAGGATGAATTGTTTTACTTGCACTTATAAATTTTTCAAGAAGAACGTGGACGTCGGCATTTCCTTGATCGCTTTTGCTGGATTGCCGATAGTGGCCATATGAGGGCATCTTTTTGCCGATTGCATCATGCTAGTGGCTTCTTGCCAGTAGGGCGGGCCGTAGTGGTGTTGCCTTATTGTCGTGTTCGGGTTGGTGGATCGATGTTCTTGTGCAGTTGTGCCATTGTGTCGGTCTTTGTACTACCAAGGGGCGGGGGCATAGAACTTTGTCAGGGGCTTTGAGGATGTCGATTGGTGGCTTTGGCAGTTGTTATGCTAGCGGCATGTGTGGCAATGCTTTGAGATTAGCAACGTGTATGGTTTGCTGATTGTGGACTCCACTCACACACACCTTTGGCTCTCAGAGATAAGGCAACATAAGTATCATGTGATGGCATCCACATCTAGGTAGGTTACTCCTTTGATAAATGCTAGCTCTTGTTATTCCAGATGTGAACCGTAACTATTTCCCAACATTGTAGGTCCAAAGTTAGTCCAGGAATGCTTGTCTCCTTAATATTTAAGAAAGCTTGTTATCCTACTAGCATCCTGTTAACCCTTACCGGAGACCTCTATGGCATCGACGTTGGCCATCATATTATTTTCACTTCTTTTGGACCACAAGCGTCAGAATGGCTGGGATTCACAGGAAAATCATGTATTGTATATTTTACGTTGTATACACCGCTTGTCTATTAAAGGCATACCACAAGATCCTAGGTTGAGAGTTCTAGATCTAGAATAGGTGTTTACACTAGCTAGAGTGGCGAAATGAGCCTGAGGACCATACCTTTAACTTTAGCTTCCCAAGAGTGTGAACCCTAGAGGTCACTGACAAAACCTAAAATGTAACTCTCATGACTCATTCTCTTATGCAACTAATAGAGTGCTCTTCTTCTCTACTCTCTCTCTCTCTTGTGTCTCTTGCTTGCCTAATTCAATTAGAACTGTTATATGCTCATTGTGTATGTATGAGTGTACGTGAGAGAGAGAGAGAGAGAGATTGAGTGAGAGGAGGGTCGAGCTTCCTTTGAAGTGTGGCAGCGGACTGGAGCTTTGGAGTGTGGCTATGCAGCAACATTATCTCCAATGAGAATCTGAGCTGCACAAGTATTGACGAGGTGAGTGACACACCTTGCGCATGAAATTGTGAGCTAGGTGATGGCATATTGGCTTCTCGATTGAGCTGTTTTATGCTCCTCAGTGTGGTTGGGCAAAGCCCCACGCCATCGATTTGTTCTTGCACTCTTTCTATGGTGTAAGGGCTTTCCACCATAAGTGGTGTCACTGTTGCCAGGGAATAGCCTCACTGCATAGCCATAATCCATTTTGAATGCGTGTGTATATATGGTCGATTTTTGTTATATTTCCATTTTTTATTTTTTCAAGAATGGAAGAAATGGAACTCTTAAAATTTGTCCATTTTGCATTTTTGTTGAAATCTTAAGAAATTTATGTTCAATTTTTGCATGTTCTTCAATTTTGTTCAAATCTTAAGAAAGTTATGTTCAATTTCTTTATTTTTTGCATGTTTTTCAATTTCTACATGTTTTGCATTTTCTGTGAGTTCTACAATTTGTGCATTTAGGTTAACTCTTCTCTCACTTATCATTTACAAGTTCAATTTTTGGTTTTCTATATTTTTCAATTTTAAAAAGAAAAAAAATAGTCAATTGAACATGAAATTAAAAGAATTGGGTTAAATAGACCATAAAATCGGTTTTCTAACATAGTATTTATCTCAATTTTGACTCCTTACATGGAGAAATCAGGATAAAAATAGAAATTAGGGGAGGATTTACAAATAATTTTTTTGTGTTTTCTGCACATTCTGTGTTTTGGCATTAGCGTAATTAACACGAGTTAATTAAGCTTAATCCTCTCTAATATGGGACATCTTGACTAGCTGTCTGCATTTAATGTGTGTAGGCTTTTAGGCCACTAGCCCAAAAAGTCCAAAAGCCTATCAATACCCATCTTTGGGTGAGTTTTGATGGGCTGGCTGCATTCAATGCAGCCATGCTCTTAGGTAGGCCCCAAGTCAAAGATTATAGGAAAACTCCTTTTCGGTAAAACCAAAAATTGAAACCGTAAACAGTAAATCGAAAACATTAAAAAATAAAAAATTATATAATTTTTTTGAAAAGTGCATGCACAAACTTGCCTAATATATGTTCTAGGTTGTTGTTGTGATTGTGCTGATGCAACGTATGTGACACCCCAAAACTTTGCATTCTTACATAGTTAAGGAGCGTCCTTAACTATGGGAGCAAGCACCCGTAGAGCGTTTGACTGACACCAAAAAAGTACACTCTTTTTTGGGCCATACGGGTTAAGAAACACCAAAAACGTGTTTCGAAAAAACTTTGGATGATCTAAATTTTTTGAAATTTTTTAAAGAAATGAAAATTTTAAAAAATTCCAAAACTTGTCTGGGGCATCTGTAGGACCTTCCAACACCCCATATTCACATGCACCTATGATCTAGGCGTGTATTAGAGGCCTATTTAGACAATACTACGTCTATCAAGCTACGTGCATACCAACCTACACTAGGCTTAGGACCTTCGATCGGAACCCAATTTAGTATTGTACAAGAACCTACACTAGGGGCCCATGATACCTTGTCAGATTTCGAGTCAATGGATGGATCCCCAGTCCCAAGAAGTGAGAACCCTTCCCAAGCCTCACCAATCAAGCCAGCTACTAGTCATTTTGACTATGTAGCTAGCTACCTCAGAGGTTCGGGCGCAACTGCTACTACCTACTATGAACCAAATCTTACTATATACAAACCCTATGATGAAGGAGTTGAGGTAAACTCTAGGGAGACATCTAGTGTACTCTGTTGAAGGCATAGTTCTCTTAAGTCAGAATGTTGCTAAGTTGGATATGTAGTAAGTCGGATATGTGCTGTCGGATATTTGCTGAGTTAGATATTTGGTAAGTTAGATATGTGCTAAGTCGTAATTATAAGGTGGTATTTCTTGGGATCTTGGAAGTTACGATATGTAATGGTTACTCAAGAATAACGTTTTGGGGAAAGAGAAACGTTTTTTAAGCAACGTAGAAAAGAAGGGGAAGCAATGTAATGCGGGAAGAGAAGAGAAAAAGAGGAGAGGAGAATGAAGCAGATTTTTAGGGGTTTGGACTTTGCTATTGGCACAACTTCCACCATGAATGTCGGTGTTGGCGGCCTACCAGCCCGTTTGGCTGCCACCAAGATTGCTGCTGGATTGACTGTAGTGTAAAGAATCAGGTCTTCTTGTTTTGTAACTGTCACGTAGGCTGTAACGCCTGTGACCGACGGCGGCAGACCGGATGGCTATATCCGGGGTTCAGTGGGAGAGGACGCCCATGCGGAGTCATGGGCGGCCAGGCTAGTGTGGACGGCAGGCCACACACTATATAGCATGGGGGATGAGGGGCAATCCTCATTCTTCCTCTATGGCTGGTGGGTGGTGAGCCAGAGGCCGTCCCCTCTTGTGGTAATGCCCGTTGCGGCGTTACGGGATTGTAACACTGGTATCAGAGCGTGGTTCGAGGGAATCGTGAGAGGCGTGAGAGCCCACTCGATGGTTTTCATCCACAATCTCCTTATCCTTATCTCGAATGGAGGGTGTGGAGGGAGACAGCCATGGAAGAATGCAAGGGAAGAACTCTATCTCTCTCTCTCTCCCCGTCACACACAGCAAGGAAAATCAAGTAAGCAATTTGTGTATTTTGCTGCGTTGAAGCTTGTGTGCAAAAGAATTAAAAAAATTTTTTTTTTCGTTTTCTGTGTGGAAAGGGCGGTACAGCCCCGCTGTCTTGAGTGTGGGGGAAAGCAAACAGCAGCCCCGTACCTCAAAGGGGGGGAGGCTTGCCTTGGAAACGCTAGACTGTGTGTTGCTGCTGTCGAATGGTTGAGAAAGAATTGAAACCTGTGTAGAAATGGGGGGGGCGCACTGCGCAGACAAACCCCACGAAATTGAGGTGGGCGTTGTGCCTAGTGAACACGTCTATGACCATAGCACCTCGAAATGATTCGTGCCGTAGTGCACATGCTTTGCATTCATGGTGTAGTAGACGAATATATGTGCCGTAGCACACTAACCCCCCACCAACACTTGGAGTTATATCTTTGGGAGAAGTGTGGCACAGTCGTGCCGTAGTGCATCCTGGCCATTTGTGGCATAACGCACTTGCTCGTGTGGTGCACGTACGTCTAAGGGTGCCGTAGCGTGCCCATGTCTGCTGAACCATTGACAGTCTTGCACACACGTCATGTCATGGCGTGCACATGTTGGTGTCACGTCGTAAGTGCACTCATACCCACATTGTGCCGTAGTGCACTAGAATTTTTTTTAAGGTGGCAAGAGGAAAATCGATGGTAATGTCCTCGCGTAGTTCGAGAAGTATTCGTTGACAATACATAAATACATGATATAAATTCTCTCTGTTAGTGGTTTAACCATGTGGTTTACCACAAAGTAATATGAGAGCAGATCAGACACATTGTTCTTGTTGAAAGTCCACAAGAAGAAGTTCGTGGCTCCAATGTGCTTAGACCCAATGAAAAATGTCTACTTGGATGTGGTCCATTGTGACGAACAAATGTAGTCCGTAGAGACACTTTTGCAAGCGCAGTCTTGCCATGGTCATGACTTCTAAAATTGGTCAATGGCATTTAAGATAGCTGGGATTGAGGTCGCGTTTGTCGATTACCTGCTAGTAGCCTTGATCACATGACCCCATTGGCAACGTACTCTCTAGACATGACTAGTGTTAGACTTTGGGAGCGTAGCCTCGCCAGATTTCAATTTCCACTTTTGCGAGCGTTGTCTTGCTAGAGTTAAAGTTTTGTTCGGACAAATTTGTGTTTGTTTTGTAGTGACGAACAAATCTGAAGGGGTATAGTCTTGAGATGTAATGCTCAATGCCCTTATCGAACTTGATCAAAGAGAACTATTCTTAAACTCACTAGCATGGTTTTCTCTTCTTTTTATTGCCATGCATCGACATCCCACTGCTCGAGAGTTTGTGGTGACCTTTCGAGGGGGGAAAGAGCCTTTTTATATGTCACATCAGTTGGTTGGGTGGTAATTTGATGGTATGGGACATCAAATTCTCACGGAATCAATTGTAGTCTGGGTGGAATGGGACGCCAAGGCTTGTGCATGTAACTTGACTCTTTGGCAGGTTTGTATGTACACTTGTCTGTAGTGATAAAGTGTGCAAGATAAAATTTGAACTTGGACAATTACAAATATAGCCATGAGTTGGGATAAAACCCAGTTACAGAGTTCGGAGAAGCTCTAGGTAGCAAGACCATGATGGTGTGCTAGTGCTAACAGAGTGATTTAGTTCCGGAGTGATCTAAATCTAGAGGTTAGCAGTAAGACTAGTTTGGTTGGACAGTTTCATGCATGGGGGACGCCCTATAGCATTTTGCAAGCGTAGTCTTGCCTATGTTCAACATAAGTGTGCGATTGTGAGCACATTTTAGTTGTTACCATATGAATTTGGGAAATATATTACTTTTCTACATAAGCAATTGTAATATTGCATGACAGGCTATTTTGCTTACAAAGTTCATGTGCGTGTAAACCCTATAAGTTGTATGACCCCTGGGGAATGAGTGGAGCATTTCTAGGATTTAATAAGGTTTTACATGGCAATAGTGAGTAGTATCTCACTCCAGATGAGCCTGGTTGTTGTTAGTATCGGATCCGACATATGTAGTGTACATAAACTCGGGCTGAGTTAGGATAGAAGGCTAAGCCGGAGAGCTTAGTGGTAAATCCTACTGTATCTGGTGAGTTTTGACTTAACCGGAGTGTTAAGAAGTAAACTCAAAGTCTGGGGCTGAACCGGAGTGTTCGGAGGCAAACATATCTTTTGTTAAATCGGAGAATTTAGCAAAAGATGAGCTTGGGGTGAACCATGGTACCCAGGAAAAAAGCTCTTCACACTAAAATAGTGCACAATGATTTTAGGGTGATAAAAATCCATCTCGTAGGAATGTTGTACAACTTTCCATAGATGATAGATGAAGACCATGTACTTTACGGAGTTAAAGTACATAGGTGGTGACTTCGGCGCCACATTTTTTTGTAGGAAGTCACCAGTGGTGTGGTTAGGTCAGCCGAGACTCCACAAGACCTATGCACTAGTTTTTAAGTTGACCTCTATGATAAGGACGTCCAAAAAAAATTCGTGTTGTAATACCAGAAATTGTACTGCAATGTGCAATGGAGGGGTCAATTTGTGTAGTCACTTCTTAGCATAGCAAGTGACTTAATCATCTTGTTATAGATGGTTGTATATGGTACTCCCACTCGGGGGAGGTACGCCATGGGTACGGAGTTACTCACAGACTAGTATGGAGCTACTAGTGTAATGATAGTGGGTACGTAGTTACTCACTACTAATACATAACTGCTAATAAAATTCAGATCCTCGAGTGAAAGAACTCTAGATCAACATTTTAAATTACCGAACCACATTCATAAGTATCGAGGTACTCATAAATATGTTCACGTTGCTCAAATCGAGGGACCGATTTGTTCGATGGTATGGAATAAGCAAGAGACTGGAGTAACTTAAAAGTTACACATCACTAGTCCTAGTGAGTTGTCGAGGTCATTCGTAGTTTGATGATCTCCTCTACCTATCAGATAACATTCAATTTTGCAAGCCCTGGCATTTAATCCGTAGTGATTATGAGTTGGGTGTGAGATATGGTTATGAAGTTCTTACAAGAGTACTCGTTTATTTGCTAGTCATTGGTTATAGCTTGGTAGAGATTGCCACCTGTGATGGGTAGGTAGCTTTGCCGCTATAATGAGGAGGCAGCAAATAATGTTCTCATAGTTATACTTCATACCAACACCAAACAGGGATAGGATGAAATTCCTAAGTTCATCATCACGAAGTACTGTGATGTTTGCATTTATATTGAATGTATGATGTAATGAGACATTGAATTGTGTAATTACCATCAATTATCTAGCAACCTATGGCTTCGCAGCATGCTCAGTCATTATCTGTGGATTGATAATGTGGTTATTAGTAGTTTGGAATTTTTCTTGATAGATGGTACAACCCACCCAAATGATTCATAAGTGTGTAACCGCTTATGAAGGGTAATAATATGCAACAATGAAGCACTTTGTTACAAGTGTGAAACCACTGATCGGTTGCAAAGCAGTTTATCAATAGTACCACCATATGTGCGTAGACACTATACCACATCTTCATTGCAAGATGTTTAAAAATTCTTGGAAGGACTCAAGAATATAACATATGATACTAAACACGGTCTAGATTTGTTCTTGGACCTATGACACTAGCGCGTAGTCCGCTTGAGAGTAAATTTTTGAGGACAAAAACCTTTCTTGAGGGATATACTCAAATATCACATAAACTGGAATAGTTGTGTGAGTCCAGACAATACTTGAAAGGATATATCTGGTAATAGCAACAAAGAGTTGTAAGTGAATGGATGTAATTCCAGACACCCGTAGTGGTGCAAAAATCTTTATCAAACATCTCCACATACTATATGATCTGCTCGCATATATAGTATGTCATAAGAGATAGGAAGTTTGATTGTTATATTTGAAGGGAAATCTTTAAAACTTACATTTACTCTGAGTTAGAGTGGAGTTTAACCATCCGTAGATTGATGGTAGTTAGAAACTCAACAAGATTCTAGAGCATATGCTTGTGTAAAGATGTTACTCTAAGAGAGAAAGTATCTCTCAGCTTTAGAACTAATCCTTGTGATGCATGATTAGATTGGCTCTAGTTTATTTCTCCTATGGTGGCCGTAGAGCTTTCCAACGAGAAGTTTTAACAAGTTGGTGATGCAACATGGTAGCGTAGTCTACAAATATCTAGTAGCATGGTCTGAGAACTTGCGCTACTAGAATGCTCTCCAGTACATTAGCTTCTGTGCTAATGACATGATGCAAAATCAAGGCATGAAATTTGCCTTAAGGTTTTGGTTGAAATACCAAATCATGGCTTGTGTGAGCATGATCCTGTCTTTACAGAGGTCTGGCGTGCTGTACGCGTACGCACTTTGTCACAGCCGCGCCCACCTTCCTCACCGACACGTAATGCTAGTCCGGAGAGACTGGCCGTAGGTGCGGCGGGTAGCGAGGCGAGAGTTAGTCCGGAGAAGCTAGACAAGTCTTCGGGGTATAGTTTCGATAGTCCAAGTGCGGGTCATCTTGGGATTCAGAAGACCTATGCACTAGTAAAAAGACGGTTTTATTGGCCTACTTTGTTTAAGAACGTCCAGACTTATGTGCTGAAATGCAGTAACTGCCAGGTCAATAAACATGAACGTCTTAAGGTTGGAGGACTACTCCATCCGCTGGAGATTCCTCAAGGGAAATGGGAAAGCATTTCCATGGATTTCATTACAGGTTTACCCAAGACGAGTCGAGGGAATGACTCGGTGTGGGTAGTAGTGGACAACTAAACTGGCAAAGTTTATTACCACGAAGAAAACTGTAAAAACGCCAGAGTTGGCAAAACTCTTTATTGAACATCTCTACAAGCTATATGGCATGTCCGCAGATATAGTGTCGGATAGAGATAGAAAGTTCAACAGTCATTTTTGGAGGGAAATCTTCAAAAAGTTGGATACTACTCTGAGTATGAGTACGATAGATCATCCGGAGTCTGATGGTCAAACTCAAAAAGTTAACCAAATACTCGAGGATATGTTGCGTTCTTATGTAAGTAAGAAGCAATCAAATTGGGAAGAATATTTGCCCATATTGGAGTTTGCTTATAACAACTCCAAGCATTCAGCGACGACGACTGGATTTACACCATTCATGTTAATGTATGGATTCCAGCCGAGATCTCCGATGGTTGTAGACCTAGAAAAGGAGAAGATTCAATCTGTCAAGGAGTTCCTTGATAAATGAATGATATGCTCAAAGCTGCACGCAAGAGCATCCGTAGCGCACAGGATCGCGCTAACACATTTGTCAATAAAGGACGCATACAAGTGACCTTTGTAGAAGGTGACTGTATTTTTAAAGGTTCCTGCGTAGTCAACAACCATGAAAACGGGAAAGTGTGATAAACTTTCTCCTAGATATTGCGGTCCTTTCAAAACCTTAAGAAGATTGGGGACGTAGCCTACAAACTTGAGTTACCGGAGAGTTCTCAAGTTCATCCTGTCTTCCATGTTAGTAAACTGAAGAAATCAGTTCACGGGTTAGAGAAATCAGTTTTTCTAGATATTTTGGTGGAATTGATCACTCCACCAAAGATACCACATGAACCGGAAAGGATTCTTGGGTATCGAGACAGACAAACCCGACATAAAGTGTAC
This sequence comes from Cibotium barometz, assembly GCF_041138505.1. Classification (NCBI taxonomy): domain Eukaryota; kingdom Viridiplantae; phylum Streptophyta; class Polypodiopsida; order Cyatheales; family Cibotiaceae; genus Cibotium; species Cibotium barometz. The sequence goes on along the minus strand of NC_141079.1, from coordinate 51,038,868 downwards.
CAAGAGGTACTTTTTAAATGGACAGATAGGGATGAGGAAGTGGCAACCTGGGAACGCCGTAGTGCAATTTCCAAAAGGTTTCCCCAGTTTGTTTTCGAGGACGAAAACTCTTCTTAAGGGGGGGGTAATGTCACGTAGGCTGTAACGCCTGTGAGACCGACGGCAGACCGGATGGCTATATCCGGGGTTCAGTGGTGGGAGAGGACGCCCATGCGGAGTCATGGGCGGCCAGGCTAGTGTGGACGGCAGGCCACACACTATATAGCCTGGGGGATGAGGGGCAATCCTCATTCTTCCTCTATGGCTGGGTGGTGAGCCAGAGGCCGTCCCCTCTTGTGGTAATGCCCGTAGCGGCGTTACGGGATTGTAACAGTAACAAACTTGTAACAACTTCTTGATGAACGGGTAGTACCTGTTCATGTGATGGAAGACAAGGGGCGATTTATCAGATAAGGGGATTTAGGAGTGGGAGTGACTCCAGTCTTACCTGGCTAGTGTATCACTGTCTAGATAGAGAGAGATGTTGAGTCTACTTAGGCTCTGAGAAGAGGAACAACACTAAATAGGGACACTGAAGAAATGAGAGAGCAAAGTTCTTCTAAGGCATTGTACTGTAATATTCAAGAACGAATTGGGTCTTGTCTCACTATTGCTTTCTATCTATTCATCTCTATCTGTGTTGTATTCAATCTTGTGTTACGTTATTCTTGTCTGAATGTAATAGGTTGTTTGGAATTTGGATAGCCATAGGAACTAACTTGCTTGTATTCATGCTCAATCTACCTACACTTAGGCAGACGGTAGCTTAACATTCACACGTTGGCATTAGGGCCAAAAACGTCTCAAAATGGACTGTGTAAGGAATTTCGCTAACTTGCTAATTAGTAGAATGTTGACGGTCAAAACGGCTCCAAATTTAGCCATTTTGGATATTTAAAGCATATCTATATGATTGAATACGTATCTAAGTACATATTTTAAAATCTAAAAAATATATCGTTTTCATGCTACTCTTTAATGGCTCGTCTCGAAATTTGTCCTCTTTTAGTGACTGCGCGGCAAAATGACCATTCCCTCCAAACGCGCTCTTATCCATTCTCCAAAAAAATTTCACTCCTGTGCTTCTCTAAAAATTTCACAAGCTACATCTCATTCTCATTCTTCTGTGTCTCTCATGTTCTAATAGCTCTGCTTATATTTTTAACTTTGTTAGTAATGAGTGATACATCTAATCGCAAGTTTCATTTGAATATCAAGCTCAACCAAGAGTATGCAACTACACGGAGTGTCTACCAAAGTTCCCTTTCATGTGCAAATGAAGCTCAACATTTTCGCAACGAAGGAAAGAAACATATTGACCTATGGGGACAGATGGAAGTCTATATCCACCGGATCCCAAAACAGGAAGGTATCCTTCTTTTCACACACCACATGATTTGATTAGATTTGTTGGTGATGGGGTGGATGGCTTACTTGGTTATAGTTCAAGACTATCTCAATCACATAGCAGAATATACTACATATCTTCAAAATACTTCATCTTTGAATGCAACAAAAATTATAGAACTTGAAAACAAAATAGTGTCTTTGAAACAAGAAAATGATCAATTGAAAACCTTAAAAGAAACTCCAATAGGGTTAAGAGCACGAGTAAAACGAATGCGGGATGTAGTTAACTTAACAGAGAGATCTGGACAAAGAAAAAAAAATTGAAACTTGTAAGAGATCATGTTACTAACCTTCTAGGATTTGACGTCTAATGCTCAGGAAAGGGTAAGATTTTTGAATGAGCTTATGAATAGGTCAGATATCTTGAAACTTTTGGAACTTCCTGAAAATCAAACTAAAAAAAAACTAATCTTTCAACATCTATTAAAAGATATGGACTTATTAGTCCAGCCTTCCCAAATGCAAGAAGTTTGTGACACAGTGGGAGTGAGTAGAAAGGGATACAGAGCCATCTCTAAAACCTGGTTCAGGGTCCTTAAGTATTACAAAATCAAAGCTTTTGGGTTGCCTAGACCTCACAATGTTGGGAAATATAGAACTCTGTTAAATGAGGAAATTTCTAAACATTTCGGAGAGTATTTCCATATTGAGGGAACAATGCCATATGAGAGACAAAAAAAAAATCATCTTTTGAATACAACGTTTATAATAATATTTGGATGAACATTAGAAAAGTCCAATCTTTTATGGTGAGATATTACAACATAAGAGAAATAGATTGTGAAGGAAAACTTGTATTTGTTTTAAAATTAGATGAAGCTCAAATCCAAAAATGTCAAAAAATGGAAAGAATATCTATATCCCTAATGAATAAAGCATTGGACTATAGTCAAGGTAAGCTTGATTCTCCATACCACAAAACTCAATCAGAAATGGAGCTATGGTGGATTGGATCAGCTCAGGTACCAGTAGAGAGTCATGAAACATTAAAGTGGCTCTTCTCACAAACAGACATTCCTTCAGTTATTCAGAGCCAAAATACAGGTGAACACCTTCATGTAGACGACATAGGTGATTTCATTGTGGAATGGCATTTGAGTGCCGACCTCAAGGCGTTGAAGTGTATGTTTGGTGTATGTGGAGGAGCAAATACCAAATATCCATGTCTTTATTGCATGGCAAGCACAGGGACAAGAGAATGGCTTGCAGAAAATGAGATTGGAAAACCACCATCCAGAAATAATGTGAATGTTGTCGATTATCCAACTTCTATTAAAATATGGGATCCAATTCTACCAATACATTTAAAAAATGTGCATATATGTACATTGCATGCAGAGATAAGAATCTTGGACAAATTGCTCAGACTTCATCTGGACTATGCATATTCTATTAAGCCGACTAAACTTGCAGATGAGTGCATAGAAAAATGCGAAGCCTTGCTCTCTCAAATGGGTTTTCATGGTGGGGAAGTGCATCTTAAAAAAGATCCTGTTCTTTCTGGAGGTACAGGTGATGTTCTGCAAGATGTTTCAATGGGAGGAGCAAAAGCGAGAAGATTTTTGAGCAACCAAGACACCAAACAAGTCAATGCAATGTGGAACTGTTGGAAACAGCTATGTGTCATCACCACAAATGTCAAAAGTAGACCAGATGTAGCCTACAAACGTATGGAAGTTTGGAAAAAACTCGACAATTTTTTCAAAGTCCTTAGACAACAAGTTGGTTCAAATACTTATGCAGATGATTTCAAAAAAGCAATAAAGCTTTTGATAAAAGCTATCATAGATGCCTGGGGAGAAAAAGACATAACTTATTACTTGGTGAGTGTTCAGACTTATCAAAACAGTTAAAATATAAGTGTAATTTCTTAAATGTACTAACAAAAAATTGTCTTTGTAGCATATTCTTTACTTGCATGGACCATATTTTGCTACAGAAGGACCCCTTGCAACATGGAATACACAAGGAATGGAAAAGTCTCATTATCAAGCGAGAACTTCCTTCTTTAGATGTACCAGAAGAGGAGGAGGTGGTCAAAGAAGAAGCAATGCACTTAAAGAATTATTCAATTGGTTCTACAGGAGGCAATTACAAAGGATGAGATCAAAGACCCAGCAATCTGAAACTACACGAACACCTCAAGACAGAGACTAATGATTACTAACACATTTGTACCTCTAACAAAATATTTGCTGAAATATAATGTCCTTGCAAAATATTGTGTACATTAGTTTTTGATTCTCTTGGGACTACTTGGCATGTCACCTTTGTATCTCAAAAATTTTCTCCTTCTATAACCTCCAAGAAGATTGATATCTGACACCTCAGCTCTGCAGCTGCATAGCTAGAGTAAGTATCCTGCTCTTGAGGCATTGAAACCTGCAGCATATCCAAAGATTCTAAGAGCAGCAGCTCTCTCCAGAAGCAAAACCTTGTTAGCATTATTTGAAGGGGAGTGTATCCCATGAACCTTGACAACACCTTCAAGGCAAATATTGGCAACTCAGCATCTTCAGAGAAGTTCATGTGGAATGCATAGAACACAGCCTTATCCAATGTAGGCAAGTAGCGCATGAGAGTAGATGAAGGCCTTCTTGACCTAGTGTCTGTAGATTTTTCACTCTGCTGCCTCTAGCTCTTCCCAAAAAATCATCCTTATCAAGCAATTCAATCTGCAAGACAAAAACCTCAATTTAAAAAAATTACAATCACAATAACATTTTACAAAATATTAAATGGAAGCTACCTTCTGCAACTCATCCTCAATTACTACTTTGTCTTTCATCAAGTTGCATGAGCCAACCCTTTCCACTTTCTCAGAATCTGCCTGAAGCTTGAAATCTCTGCCAAAAGACTCAATACCTAACTCAATAAGCCTGCTCTCAAAATCCTCATCTCTCAGGGAAGGTTTCCCCTCATCCACTTTTTTAAGGCACAAGGCAAGTGCATCAGTATAGCAGGGATAAATGAGTGGTCAGATGTTTGCAAATCAAGTGCCAAAAACTCTTCCTTTGACACTACTTCTGTATCAATAAAGTCTTTGGCCACTTCACAAGCTTCTGAAATTGCAGCAATACAGTAGTCTTCTCTGATATTGAAGAGACATTGAATAAAGGACAGAGGAATAAAATCTTTCTCATTGATATAGAAGAAAGGAAGGTTTGGAAGAGTAACAGAGGATTCAGATATGCTTGCTTCCTCTGAGGGCTCTTCAGTAATAGTGAAAGCCCTAAATTCTGCAACATCAAGATTGGCACTTTCTCTCTCCTCAGCTTGAACATCAATTTCTTCCTCTTCTAAAATCTCACTTTTCTCTAACTTTGAGACTGTGGTGACATTTAAGTTTTCTTCCTCATTCTCTGTATCAATTTCTGGTTGTTGCTCTTTATCCTGTATTTCTGCTTTCAAAAATAGGAAGAAAAGAAAGGAGACATCCTTGGGGACAAGGTTGCAATGCTTTTTATGGATTGGACAAGAAATGGATGAAGGGCATGTGAAAGAGGTTCTTTTTGAAAATCTACTGAACCTCTTTGTTACTTTGGCTTTCTCCATTGACAGCTGTGTAAAATCTGTAAGGTGACAAAAATCATGGTCTCCGATACGAAAACAATGATCTTCAATTGACATTTCAAATTGTTTGTACTCATCTTCAAGATTGTCCTTAAGCTTCAACAAAACATCTGAAAGAGAAAACCTTGGATTGAATATCTCCACTGCATCAACGTATATCTTCATATCATGACCATCTTGCAAAATAGCATTCAAGAGTTTTTCACTTGGGCTTTCTTCATGTTGACCCGCAACACTTTGACTCATTGAGATATTTGAGAAAAATGCTTGAATAATTCTGATGAGCCCGAACTAAGCGAAAATGAAAGGTCCAAAAAAATTGGAATTCCTCTATCGCTTGGTGCGGGCAATGGCAATTCCAAGGTCCCAGAAAAAGAAACTGAGTTTTGCAAAATAGGGGTAGGAAGACAGTACGGTGCACTGCTTGATTTGACGCGAATAAGTGGCCCAAAGCATGATAAAAACACCTTAAATAGTGACCGTTTATGCCACGTGGCAAAAATGATTATATGACACGTTATCCAACGGTCCTTTGTACGACAGATTCGGGGTATAAAAAGTTAATTTTGTTGAAAATATTCATATTTTTCACCGACACTGTATCAAGCAAAATCAGGCCACCTTATTTCCACAAACGTACTTTTTCATATCTTTCCCATATCAAGCGATTGCACCTTTCCAGGACATTCGGAATCCTTCAATCGCTTCGTTCCGTCCTTTTCTTGATTGCCCGAATCAAGCGATTAACCTCATCTGACATTTTTGGATTTGTGTCATCGCTTCGTTCGGGACTCCTGCATTTGTGATTTCCCGAATCAAGCGATTATACCTTTCCATTATCTTTGGATTCGCTCTATCGCTTCGTTCGGGCCACCTTATTTTCTTGTCTTATTATACAAATCTCTTCATCGTGTCTCTTTTTTTAAGCTTCAATGGCAAGGACAAAACAGACCGCAAGGAAAGTCTACCCACCTTTGGAGACTGAAAAAGCTGAGGACAAACCAGGACCTTCCAAACAAGAAAAGCCTCTTCCAAAGCCTCGTGCGAGGGCGACAGCAAGAAAGAGATTGAATTATCAGGTGAAGTCCTTAAGAGAGATAAGAGCAGCACAGAAGTCTACTAGTCTTCTCATCCCTCGACTGCCATTTACTCGGGTTGTCAGGGACATATCAGAAAGGTTAGTTGGCAAAATGAGAAACACAAATCTTCAGAAAGTGCGATGGGAGACCCAGGCCCTCATGTGTCTTCAAGAGGCTGCTGAAGATTTTTTAATCGACTTTATGAATGATGGTGGCTACATTGCTGCTGCATTTGCTCATAGGATCACTCTTATGAGCAAAGATTTTGTGCTTGTGTCCAGACTTAGATATAAGTTTGACAAAGCTTTGGAGCCCATTCCAAGTCAAGATATGAGAGCTTTTGAAATTCTTAATATCCCTCCAGCAAGGCAACCCAAACAATCAGTTGTTATTGAAGATATTTCTCATACTTATGATACAAGAAAAGCTCAAGATATCAAAGAAGAAGTTGAAAAAGAGAGAGAGCAGGAGAAGATTACAGAGGATGCCATTCTTTCTCAGCCAGCTGAAATTCTCCATGCATCCAATTCAGAGCTTTATCAGAATGTGACAGGTCAAATGATAGTAGATGTGTCCATGCATGGAGAGGATGAGGTTTATTGTGACATTGCCCCTGAAGACACAAGTATGCTTGTGAATCACAATATTGAGATATCTGACACAATCCTCTTCATCTGTCTGAGGTTTGTGTGGATTTGCTTTTGTTTTCTTGATGAATTTCTCAGGCTCTAGATATTTTGTTGACATGTTTTGTTTGTGTCTCCAGATGTCTTATGAGGGATCTTCATGAATCAATGGCTGTGCAAGTGACCATTCTTGATCCCCTTGTTACACAGTGCCTTTTCAATAGGCAAGGGGATCTTGCAAGTTTTCTCAAAAACTTTGATATGCTTACCTGCAATTACATTGTATACCCTTATGTTGAAATGTAAGACTCATACTCAATTATCTTTTGTCTATAATAGACATTACAATATTCATAACTAATTGCAGTATTCATCTTATCACAGAGGCCATTGGAGTCTTATTATCTTCAATCTATTGGATAGAGATGTGATCTTTATGAACTCTTTAGCATCCATTCATGGGAGAAGTAAAATGTAAGAATCAACTTTTCCATGGTTTATGTTTCAGAACAACTTCTTGTTTGTTTTCAATTATTTGGTTGACCCTCAATATTTTATGCTTGCAGTGCTGTCAAACTTATCTTGAGTTTTCTAGGTTCTACCTATGTAGACTACAAACTTGAAGATTTTAAGTACTACAATCAGGAAGTTCCTTTGCAGAAAGACTCAACATCTTGTGGATGGATGGTGCTTGCTAATGCTTGGAGATATCTTGAGTCAAGATTTAGAATGACAACACTTACTGTAAGTTCATGAATGAAAACCATTGATTGATTTAGTGAATACATTTAGTGACCTATTTTCTTACTTTCTTATTTTCTTTTGTCTTAGTTGCATGAGTATCCAGATTCTTGGGTAAGTTGGGTAAGGGAGAAGGCAGTGTCCATGGTTTTGAGCAGATCCATCAATCCATATGATCCTGATTCTCCCTTTCCACCTAATAAAGGAGCCAAGGATACAACTTCAAAGAAAAGGAAAAGGGAAAAGAAGGAAAGCAATGTCAAGGATGACTCATCCAAAAAGGAAAAGACCTCTGCCAAAGAGAAAAAGAAGAGAAAGAAGAGCCCTACTAAGAGCAGATCTTCCAAGGGGAAAAAGAGCCATTCTAAAGAGAAGACCCATTCTAAAGGAAAGATCCCTCAGGCTATAGAGAAGAGCACTACCCCTCCTGCTAAAGAGAAGAGCCCTAGCCCTCTTGCTAAAGAGAAGACCCCTAGCCCTCCTGCCAAAGAGATGAGCTCTTCACCAGCTCAAGGGAAGACTCCTATCAAAGAGAAGATCCCTAGTCCTCCTGCCAAAGAGAAGAGCTCTTCTCCAGCTCAAGAGAAGACCCCTATCAAAGAGAAGACCCCTGTCAAAGAGAGGAGTGCTTCTAAAGGTCTTCTGTTTCACTCACCAGTGAGATTTAAAATTCAGAAGCGTCGTTTATTCAACAAAGGTAGTAAGAGGGCAAATGTTGGCTCTCCATTAAATTACTTTTTCATGTTCCCCAAGAAAACTGCCAAGTCTCCAAGGCCAACCTCCAAAGAACCTTCTCCAAAACCAGACCCCACTGCCAAATCTCCCTCGCCAACACCTGAAGGTCTCAGAGAGGAGCCCAACTTACCACCATTAGAGGAATTCACTCTAAAGTCTTCCTCTCCAACACCTCAAGAGCTGAAAACTCCAGAACTTGAACCTCAATCAGCAAAATTTGATCGAAGCAAACAGAAGAGAGAAAGATTCTCTAAAGATGCAGGGTCATCTCATGCCAAAAGGAAAGTGGATTTTGTTGAGTGATTCCACAAATTGGCTTTTGTTTTGTTCATTTTGTCCATATGAACACACCCTTTTAGGGACAATATTCTGTACTTAATTAAATTCAGTATCAATAATTTTATATTCAACTGTTAAGTTCCTTGTTCTGTGTTGCGAACAATATGTTAACCATTTTTGTGAAGAAGTCAAGACGAAATCTAGCAAAATATATTGATTACATTATTGGAGAAATCCTTTTCAACTATACAAACTTGCCCTTGCAAGTGGCTCAAATACAACTTTTTTTGGGGGGAGACATGTGATGCATGAGGTTACACTCTCCATCCTTGTATTGACAACAATATCATCTACTTTGAATCTATATTCAGGTGATATTTCATCCAGAAACTCAAGCGACTCTCTTACATGTTGTAGTCGCCAGTTTGATATTACTATGAGTTTCCTAGGATCTATGAATGGATGGACTATGATGTTAAATTCAAACTCTGGACAATTCTCTTCAGAATCCAAAGGGACCCAACTACCAAGCTTGCTTTTCCATCTCCTATAGTCATAACCCAAAACTAGGGATTGGCGACACAGTTGGTATGAGATAGACAAAGAATTTGGGCTTACTCTACAACTGATATTGTCCCCCATATGAAAAGTTTCCTTGGTACTCCATCCTTCTCCAAGTACAGTGTCCAGATCAGTCAGAGATAGTCTTCTATTAAGCCACATCGTTCTTGTTCTCTCCAATTCCATTGTTTTGAAACATGCCACAAAGACATGTATAGGCAAGAACCATTGAATTTTTATCCTTCTTGAAATCCTTCCAGGAGACATAGCTTTAAGAATATCATCTTTGATTTTGGATTTGAAGCTTGTTATGGTATGTGGATTAGGAACTTCCCATTCTAGTGACATTAATGTGGGAATAGGTATGTCATATAATTCTCCATGAACACCTTCTCTTGATGGAACCCTGTATTCTGCAAAATACACAAATAAATCCACTGATTTGTAAAATGAAGGTGGTTTGTCTGCGTACATGACATCTGCAATCCCCTTGTGAATTGCTTTGAATGTGCCACTTAAGCTCTCAACAGGCTGCCACTCCACAGCTGTTGACGGAAAAATAACTGAAATTAAACAAACAACAAATATATCAGAAAGAGAAATATTGTGTTGTATCAAATAGATAATGTTTTGTTGAATTACAGTAAGAATGGAGAATTGGATGTTGTTGAATTACAGTAAGAATGGAGAATTGGATGTTCATCCAAGTTCAACACCGTGTCTTTGGCCATGTAGACATGTTGAACTTTTGCAAGCCAGCCATTGTCGGTCACTTTGAATGCAAGAACACGACCTTTCCAATGGGATTTCACTTCATTTCGCTTGGTTCTTTTCACCCTGTGGCACCTTTGCAAGAGGGAAGCATTGTTACCCAATCATTCACACGAAATGACATGGGTTTCCAAACACCATCTTCTCTTGTGTTATGAAAATCACAAGAAGTTATATTATGAGAAGGACGACGTGAGGACGCCATAGAAGCTCACAGATGAGAGAAAAATAGTGAATCTTTTGAATAGTGAATCTTTTGAATAGTGAATCTTTTGAAAGTGCAAAGAAAGGAGAATAAACCATATGCTAAAATGAAGGGAAGGTGGAAAGTAGACGTTTGAAAAAATTTGGTGTTTTGTCATTAATAGCGTTGTTTTCAAGGCCTGAAAAGAGGATTTCGTATCTTCATGCTTGATTTTTTGAAATAAAAAATGGAACAAGATGTCACTATTTTGGACCCAAACTTTAATGTTAGCCATCGTAAACGTCTAAATTTAGCCGTTTTAGCCGTTCGCCACTAAAATAGAACCGTTAAGAAGACATTTAGAGGAGACAAGAATGCCACACTTTTGTATACGTGTCAATTCACAATTGGACTGTTTGTTAATCCTTAGATTAACAAACAGCTCTTTTCTAGCCGTTTTTGGCCCTAATGGTTTATCGCATTGGGCGCATGTACATTAGTCGTGTCTCCTTCGGAGAGCCAACTAGGTGGTCAAGAACCACAGAAGTGTCAGGTCCTGACCAGACACCGACACACATAGACCATTAAGAGTCCTTGTCTTGGAGTTATGGTATAGTTCTATTCGTCAACGTTGTTCAATTGGCATTATTGTTGTATTAGAGTAAATTCGTGAGGGATAAAAAGTAATTTAATTAAAAACATGATTATAAGTGTATTGTATAATTGAATCCTAAACAACAATAGATCTCCGTTGTATTATGCTAGTTAGAATTAGATCCCCATTCAAACATAGCTTTGATAATGAGTTCAAGATAAAGCTTTAGCATTTATGGAGACTAGAAGATTTAACACCACGATAAAGTTTTATACAGATCTATTAAAGTTAAATAATTTGAAGCTTAGGTGAATGAAAGTTAAACGAGTTAGAGCTATGGTGAATGTGTAGTAATAAATATTACAAAAAATGCTAATAAGTGGAGAATCTAAGAGTGGCACCACAAGTATCAAGTTGGTTACACAAGCATTATTCCAACCAGGGGTCTTGTAAAGGTCTAGTGGATTTGTAAACTTGCTTGTCTAAGACCCTAGATGTTGAATATTGAAGAATAGTATGAATTTTACATTGAGCTTGTATATATTTTAAAGGAGCCTATGTGGTCAAAATAGGTGGATAACTTAGAGTAGGGTATGTCAGTTGGTTGATCTTAACTTGACAAGGGAGTTACATCCCTGAACCGCATCCTTGAACTTTGTGAATAATGATTCTCAAAATCCATTTGAAACATCCATTTGGAACATATCTTTAACTCATTAAATAAATAGATTGGGAGACATACATGCAACTTAGTTTTTTTAATTGAATTTAAATAAAACTTAGGTTTTAACATCAAATTGGGACATCAAATTGGGATTGATTTTGAAGGAGCCTAGGTGGTTAACATTGGGTGGACATCCTTGGACTAGGGTGGATTTGTATGTTGGCTGGTTGACCTTGACTTTAAGAGAATGGGGGGGAGACGTAGAGCTTGGGTTCCTTGCAAAAACAACAAGTGAACACACACACACACACACACACACACACACACACACACACACACACACACAAGAGAAAGCAAGACACAAAAGAGACATGGGTGGATGGCTAAAGTTTCTTCTATCTTCTTCTCTTCTCTATAACCATATACTAAAGAGATAAGAGTACATACTATATGGGAAAGTACTTTCCTACTATAACATATAATGCTCAGTGCATATTGTGAACCTAAAGAGACATGGGTGGATGGCTAAAGTTTCTTCTATCTTCTTCTCTTCTCTATAACCATATACTAAAGAGATAAGAGTACATACTATATGGGAAAGTACTCTCCTACTATAACATATAATGCTCAGTGCATATTGTGAACCTAACTAGATGAGCTGGCGTTATAACTATGCCATAACTCTAGTAATCCAAAGTGACTATCACAGCCTATCGTGGTCCACTAGTAGCATAACCATAATCTCACCAACCATGTCAGCAACATGCTCAGTGCAGAAGTTATCGCCCAGGTGAGACATCAATGTCCACAGCACTAGTTGAGCTCGATATTACAACACTCCTCGAGCTTAACTCCACACACTACACTCCAAGTAAGCTCCTAAACCTATGAAGCTTCTTTGTGCCCACTGCCTTCGTAAAGATGTTAGCCACCTAATCCTCTGTGTTGACATATACTAGATCTACATCACCTGTCTAGAACCTTCTCCTGCATAAAGTGCATAAAGTGATAATGCACCTCAATGTGCTTTGTTCTAGCATGGTGTACTAGGTTCACAATAAATGACAACACCTCTATTAATGGGCTCACCCATATCACTACGTAGCTTTTGAAACCAATTTACCTCGCAAGATGCCATATTAATAGCGCTCTTGTACTCTACCTTTGTACTTGACAAGACAACTGTCGATTACTTCTTGCTGCTCCAACTCATAGCACTACTCCCAAAAGAAAACATAAAGCCACTGGCAGTGTTTGTGTAGCACTACTAGCCTAATTAGCATCTATGTACCTATGTAGTTGTATCTCTGTGCCAGAATGTCCATAATCAATGTAAACTTTATGTACTTGAGAATCCATCTAGCCATATCTAAGTGTGGCTTCTTGGAGGCTTGCATAAATTGACTCACAAGTCCAATAGCATGGCTCAAGTTTTCCTAGTAATGGTCATGTAGATCAAGCTACCTTGGGGTCCTCCAAAAGCTCACATGTATCTACAGAATGCTATTCTTCTCCAATGGCACTGAAATAGACTTATAGCCTATCATATCATACTTGGATAATATGTCTAAGCCATACTTCCTCTGTAATAAGAAAATGCCATGACGTGATCTCACCACCTCTATGCCCAAGAAATATTGGAGCTCACCTAAATCCTTCATCTCAAACTTCTACTTCAAAAGTCTCCTAACATCACGTATGTCATCATCACTATCATCCAGGTTAATCAAGTCATCCACATAAATTACTAATAGCACAAGAGTGTGATAATTTAGGGAGCTTCTCATTTAGAGATTTTTCCACAAACAAACAAAAAGTTAGAGCTTTTTTAAAACATTCCCACTCCCTCCATAAAAAATAGAGTGAGAGAATGACACTTAGAGAGAGAAAGTGGGAGAGAGAGAGAGAGAGAGAGAGAGAGAGAGAGAGAGAGAGAGAGAGAGAGAGAGAGAGAGAGAGAGAGAGAGATGTACAAGGTGAGAGAGACAAATGCTGCATTGATTCTCTCCATAACAAATATACATATATCACACCTGAAGGTAATTTTTAGGCCAAGTCAAACCCCTAGAAATGAAGATGGCTTTCTACAGAGACCATATTCTTCATGTGATGGAGGACGGCTTCATTATACACCCATACTACATGGAGACACATCTCTCTTCTTAAATCGTCAATCCTTCATGGTGGCCAAAAAACCTTCTAGTTCTTCAAAATCTTCAGATGCTTTCATTCCATATCTAGCATTGTTCTCTCCATTGAGAACTTTATTCATGCATGTGAGCATTATATCATCCAAATTATACATAACCTGTGTCAAGTGATCTCAAATTTCTATAGAAAAGCTTTTTCTTGAACGCATTATCAAAGCTATATTTAAATGGGGATCTAATTCTAACTAGCACAATACAATGGGGATCTATTGTTGTTTGAGATTCAATGACATAATGAGGACATAATATCATGTTTTTGATGAAATGGTTTTATCTCTTGTGAGAATTTACTCTGATATAACAATAACACCAATTGAACAATGTTGAATAGAACAATACCATAATTGATGCCATAACTGAGAGAGAAGGAATCTCCATGGTTTATGCGTTAAAAGAGTGTCACTATGATCTTTTGGCTTCCGAGTTTATTTTTTTGGTAGACCATCAGACCCTTTTGTATCTAGTTAATGCACCCGGCCTTCTGATCTAACTTGAGTTTGACGTCATGTGAGGAAGGATTTACAATATGTGCATGCCAATCATTTATTGTGCATTCCACACATGGAGAACATCCTAGAGGAGTAGAGCTCACTATGTCACTATGTCAAACTCCGCATTAATCATGAAGAATGGGATGATGAGATAATTCACTTTCCAGCCAATATACCAATTTAGGAATTATGGAAAAAATTCATGATTTTGAAACTATTTTCAAATGGCTTGGAACTTGCACACTTGAGTACTAGAACTCTCAACTTTGAGAGTCATAGAGATTTGTGAAATTGTGCGAGCTCACAAAATTACTAGTCTAAGACATAAAACCTCACACATGAAACCTTGGCCTATGATTGTTGTTTCTCACACATTTGATTTTGGAAAGTGAGCTTTGAACTTGATAATTTGTAATACCCATCAGTCCCAACAACTACTAGAGAACTGCAAATATAAAAGCGATTCAACTAGAGAAGTGCAAGTAAGCTTTGAACTTGATAATTTGTAATACCCATCATTCCCAACTACTAAAGAAGTGCAAGTAAGCTCTGAACTTAATAATTCGTAATACCCATCCGTCCCAACTATTATAGAGAAGTGCAAGTATAATGTGGAGCCGTGCTGACAAGGTTTGAATCACATGAGTTAAAATTTTTTTTCATTTGAGCACATAGTTCCTCATCACGTAGGTCAAATAAGAAATAAAACAACTCCATATCATGTAGGTCAAAGAAAAATGAAAATTAAAGATGTAACAAATTTCTTGCTTAAAATATATTTAGGATGACTCCCAGAGGTCCAAGTTCGTGAAGATTACAATCCCAAGTGGATGTTGAAAATGAGTTTGTGTGATCTTATATATGAAATTCCCCAGCTTTGAGCTTTGTTACGTGTGTGTCAACCTTGACAAAGAATTGGAGTACAGAGATTATGGTTCAAGAAGTAAGAACAAAGGACTTGGAGAGAGTTGGTGTGCAAGGACTAGGTATGGGCATGTATTATTTATAAAACACAAAGGGATTGTAAGCTACCTGAATATAAGATGATGGCTCAAACTTGAGCTTGAGCTTTGCTGAGAAGAAATGCTCGTCAAAAAGCCCCAACTTTGTTGAGAAGAAATGCCCGTAAAACTTACTAATGGCGACTTTAAATTGAAACGCTGCTAGGAAGAAATGCCCATGATTTAAAACTAACATCAAAAGGCCTAGCTTTGCTGAGAAGAAACGCTCATCAAAACTAATGGCGATTTTTAAATTGATCGTCAGCATGCCGTCTAATTTGCCTCCTCTCTTTTTCCATCTGCACTAGATTTACATGCAGGGCCATCCCTTGTACCTTCATCACTCTCGTGGATGCTTGAACTTCAGCTTCTCTAGATCGCCACCCCTCCTCTCTTCATCCTTCTCTGGGTCTTTGGTGAAGGATTTAGCCAAAGCCACAGTCTCCCCATGGCCAATGAGGATGGGTTAAGTAGAGAAGTTCTGAGAGTATTCAACTTTGTCATTCTCTTCTAGCCATTTGTCATTGTAAGGGGATGGTTTGGGGTCCACTTGAGATGCAGAGACATGACCTTCAACTTGCTCATCCCATTTGCTGCTGCCGAAAACCTCGAGAGCACGCGAGAGGTGGGTGAGGCCAAGGGAAGAGCAATCTTTGGAGTGAACTAGGAGATCCTCTTGAAAAAAGAACAACACAAGCAGAAGAAGAAGCCATGGAAGAGCCATCGCACCCACCTAATGATGCACTTCCTCTACACTAACATTTGTTGATGTTGCTTCTTCAATCGTTACATTTGATGCCATCTCAAAGGCATGCATTTTTCCAATCTTTCCACATTCAACATGGAGAAAGAAGCGGTCAACCGTACTGCCTTTATTAATTATAAGATGATATTGTGCAAGATACAAGGATTATGCCTCCTCTCTCTCTCTCTCTCTCTCTCTCTCTCTCTCTCAACACACACACACATGGGTGTTGTGCTTTAGTTGTTTGCTTTGTTAATCCTTGTAAATGAGTGCTCTTGTGAGCTAGCATGTGGTCTTCCCACATAGCCCTCTTTGTGGTCATCTTCAAGCAACAATGTGCATTAGCCCCGCACAGCCCTTTGTAGTTGTGCTTTCACCTTTCTAGCTTCCCATGAGCCTCAAGTGTGAGATATGCTTGTGCATAAGTTTTTGTATTATAAGGCTGCAAATACACAGATGGGCATGAGAGAACTTACATTTAAGGAAAAGATGTGATGAAGAAGGTGACAAGCATAGCTTCTTCTCATGTTGCATCAGCTTCATGGTCAAGGCAATAGCTTTGTGGGGCTCTTTGTGAAGCTTCATAGTAGGCACTCTGATGCTCTCACCATCCGCACTGTAAATCTCCATCTCCACCTCAACACATTTAGCTTTGTGTTATCACCACTAGTGCTTCATAATAGCAGGTAAATTCTTGCTCTACAAAATAGTTAAGAACTTTATCCATTTTCACTTGACTCTTAAGTTTCTATCTAGGCTTTGAGACTTGATCTTGAAATTTAGCCTTAGGCTTAAACACAAGTTTGAGCCTATGTGTTAGTGCTCAAACTTGATGTTCTGACAAGGTGGCCTATTAAAGCTTCCTTTTGAAAGGTTGAGAATCAAACTTAAGTTTGAGCTTGAGAGCCTTTTAAAAGGTCCCTTTAGAGTTTTAGGCTCAAAAGAGGCCTTTGCTTCAACTCACGTGGCAAAGGTAAGTTGCCCAATTCAATTTGAAGCTTTTGGGATCAAGGTTGAAATTTGAAGGCTTACTTTAATCTTCAATTTGAAGGCTATGAATTAGGTTGACCAAACATAGTTGACCTTCAAAATATATATGTTTATGCTGAAAACTTAGATAAATTTTCAAAACAGTGGCCTTCCTAAGGGCATGCCCTTAAATTTGAGCGATACAAAATGTAATACAATTGAAAAAAAGTGGACCTGGGATACAAAATGTGCAAAGTATATATTTCAGGCGTTGAATTATACGTTGATAATGCAAAAGCGAGCACATTTAAAACCTGTTATACAAGACAACCAGTTTAAGATAAGCTATAATGGCTGTCGATGCATTGCAAAAGCTTACTTACAGCCTAGGTAGGTGCTCACTGCTAATGATCTAATCTCATACGAATCCAGGGACTCTATTCCCTCGTGCGGACAGCTTTCTGAGCAAGTCTGTGCACTGTTGATGGTAGGCGTTGTCTTCACCTTCCTTGGCAGGCCCTTGTAGGAAGTTCTGCACTGCAGCCTGAGGCCCATCTGCGGCAACAGACGAAGACGAAGATGAAGCATTATATGCAGCATGGTGCCTCTGATGATGATCTACTGATAGCTTTGTGCTACTGATCTGTCTCGTGCGAAGCTTTGGGCGCATCCGGAACCCCCTTATTCCTGCACCCTTTGGATGACGGCCGGTGGGAGGGGCCGTCTCCTGTCTGCTGCCATTCCCACGGTTATGATCATCAACGTAATCAAAATTACTGCTGGTAGGGTTGACTATATCTAGAGCTCCATCTTCACCAGTTGCTTGGTCAAGAACGCGGCTATACTTCCGTCGCCCGAAGAGCTGCGTTACGCTGCGCAACTGCAGACCCATGGCGGTTGTAGTGTATAGACCGAGAGAGAGATGGCGATGGCAGTTGCAGCAGAGAGAGGAAGAAGAAGACGCTTTTAACACGACTGACACAATCAACTGTAGTCGCGGGAGAAACAAGAAGGCGAGGAGGCTTGTAATTATCTGTGACAGATACAAGCCGATGCTTCTTTACGCTGCTTCCATCGACCTATATTAAGGAAGTCAATGACCCAGCTCGTGGTTGTTGACTCTTTCAAAACGCGTGATGCGAAATTATAATTGCTTGCCGAGTCCCGATAAAATAGTAATATTTGCCCGGCCTACAGCGACCTGTCACCTAACGTTAAAAAAAAAGAAAATCAATTAATTAACTAGGATATAAAAAAACATTAGTTAATTAGAAAGGATAGAACCTTGAACAAATAGCCTTATTAAACGTTATACAACTAACATATATATCAAACGTTGTCTCTCTCCCCTCTCCCCTCTCTTCTCTCTCCCTCCCCTCCGCTCAATTACATCAATGTACATTGTTGTGTCTATCTCATCCATGCCATTTAGAACAGCCATGCTCACATCCGCACCTACTTGGTCGCCCTCTCCTCTTGCTTGTCAGGCTACCTCGCCTAGTTCCTTGAGAGTCATGCACACACACGAAGGCCTCATCGCGCAAGCTACCTACCTAATTATCTCAAATCACTAGAATCACATCTGTCAACAACCTACGTATCTCTCTCCCTTTTGCCATAGCCGACAAATCTCCCTCACAAACATCAAGTCTCTTCCATAGAAAATTTCCCCATGTACAAGTAAAAATATCTTTGGTGGTCCTTTTGTGAGGGATCCAATAACTTGGAAGATTGGTTAAGACTACTAAAAGAACGAATACTTGTCTTACCTTGTTCTACAAGGGCATGCCAATTACATTCCAAATTTCATGGGCTAAAAATGAGAAATCTTGCCCTTTACAAAGGTAAGACAAATAACATGGGCTAAAAATGAGAATGTTACTTAGTCTTGCTGTTTATGAAGGCAAGCCAAATAACATGTAACATTCTACATTACATGTAATATTTTAGCTTACATTTTAGTACTAAAATTCACGTATCCGCGTTGTCTCTTGCCCAATAAATTGCCATGAATCATGTATTTTTGTTAAGTGGATTTTTACATATTGTCTCTTAAAGTCACTCAAAAACATGTAAAATATAAGATGCTTCCACAAGAATGTGTTTGTCAATATGGTATATACACAAGAATGTGTACGTCAATATGTAAAATATTGTCAAGATTCTTGCAGAAGAATGCGCTTAACATGTGTAGACATAATATTTACATGTTCAACACAGAGATATTTTGAGTAGTCTCTTGTGTATTATTTTGCTTACAACACTGTTGCAAGCAAAATAGGTAACTGACGAGGGTTACCTAAAAGATTCCCTCCCAAAATGTGTGAAATCTCAAAAATGGCTTAAAAACATAGTTTTTTAAAAACACATCTAGAATTCCATGTATAAATTTAAAAATTACATGAATTTTGCTATTTTTTTCAAGATTGAGAATGCATGTGACCTTCGTAGATTTATAAACTGCTGTTGTTTGTGACATAAAAATAAACTTGACTTACAAAATGACATAAGAGTCTACATAATTGAAAGAAATATCAATATTTTTAAATAAAAATTTATTTTATAAATTTCATGAATGTAAGACAGTTTTTTTAATGGACTTTCTTGGGGCAAAGTCTACCACTATGCATAATTATGCACATTATTTGACAAGCACTAAAAAAATATTAGAATACATAACAATATAAACTTCATAATTTATGAAAAATTCTACAAACATCCTTGAATCTATTTCTAGACCCAAATAGCAAAGTCTTTAGTATATACTTACCTTGACAGTTTGCATGACATAATTATTTGCTCTATTATTTATAAGCAGATAGTGGGCATGATATATAACCAATGCTAAGAGTTTAAAGAGGTCAACTTATAGGTGTGCAAAGGTAGACTTCTATTCATATATATATATAGAAGATGGTAACTATGGAGGCTCTAAGTAAACCTAAGCATGTTAAAAGAGTAAAAAATTGAAATATTTTTTCGACAGGACAATTTTAGAGACAAACATCATATAGCCTATGGGTGTAAATTTTGACCCACATAGGCATTTGTTTTCATGAAGGAAATTCTTGTTATGCAATATGGATAAGGGTGGGGGGAAGAAATTGTAGCCTATATCATGTACATATGTGGTGGTGGCGAAAATTCATAGTATGCATGTGTTGATGTTTGATCCAAATAGCCATTATCATGAATGTAGGTGATCGTATATCTAAGAGTGGTGTAGGAATGAGCTCTAGTTATAATTATTTAGAGTACATGTGAAGGATGTTGAGAGATGGTATGTCTAAGGGTAGTGTAGAATGAACTCTGGTAATAATTATTTGGAGGACATGCAAAGGATGCCGAGAGTCTTTGTGTTCAAAGAGAAAAGAGAGGAGCTTATGGCTTCTATGGTGGTAGAGAAGAGCTTGGAGATTTCATTAGATGACAGTAGATTCAAGGTCCCATGTGCTGGAGAGCATACTACTGCACACAGGCATGGCAAAGTCCAGGCTCACATGCACCCCCCTCCTCAACATAGATGGTTCCACCACATGTATTTGCTTATAGTTCTTCAGCTTTAAAATTGAATTGTAGAACAAAAATCACGATTGGCAAATCAATCGACTTGTGGTTTTCCAAATCAATAGAGCCTTGCATATCTAGATTAAAACCAATGGATTAGAGGTCATCATGGATTATCTCATCTAGCTCTTCTTCTATCATGAATTTTTGGCATCTACTATCTAGCGATATTATTTATGATACAAAGGTTACATGGTTACATAGACAAGCATTTTTTTTAATGACCTCCTCTCAAATTTGTAGTCAAAGGTTGCGACCATATGTGTTTTTTAGGTCCTTAGCCCTAAATCTATGTTCTACCTATATCACCTTATCCTAGGCATTTTTTTAAATTCTATGATTTATAAGATTTTTTAAATTTTTTTTAGATTTTATTGGCTGCTATCTACTATTTGGAATGATATTTTATAGATTTATTGGTGATAAAAATAAAAAATAATTCTCATAAAAAATATAAAAATATTTCAAAGTTAAGAAAAATAGCCTCCTAAAAATTGATGAACTACATCAAAGTTGATGCAAAACATCAACTTTTCCACACAACTCGATGTTTTGCATCAAAGTTTATGCAAAACATCAACTCTACCAAAAAACTTGAGATGCTCCGGAGGAGAAGAAAGTTGGAGGATCGGAGCTCGATTTTAACAAACAGCCTGTTTTAGCAATTTTGTCCGTGCTAGCATGCTCAAACAACCTATGCCACAAATTTTGAGTACCAACGCGACTATGTTTCAATGCGATGTATAGATTGCACAAAGCGATTTATGCAGCGCACCGAAACATAGTCATGCTAATACTCAAAATTTGTGGAAGAGGTTGTTTGAGCATGCCAACACGGAACGAAATTGCTAAAACAGGAACAGGCCATTTGTGAAAACCAGCCTTTGATCCTCCAACTTTCTTCTCCCGAGCATCTGAAACTTGATGCAAAACATCAAGTTTTGTGGTAGAGTTGATGTTTTGCATCAACTTTGATACAAAACATCGAGTTGTGTGGAAAAGTTGATGTTTTGCATCAACTCGATGCAAAACATTAACCTTTCCACAAAACTTGACGTTTTGATGTTTTGCATATAAAGTTAATATTTTACATCAACTTGATGCAAATTATCAAATTTCATAAAAGTTGATGTTTTGTATCAAGTTGATGAAAAACATTTACTCTTACACAACAACACAAAGAAACTATAGACGCGCTTGATAGACGCGCAAAATAGCGGGTGCGTCTATAGGCGTTGCTTGAATTGAGAAATTACGGGCGCGTCTAACAGGGCGTCTAATAGCGCGTGTATTGATGTGTCTATTAGGGCATCTACACTGAGAATCTAACATTGCATCTAACAGCGCGTCTATTTACGCGTGTATTAGCGCGTCTATTTACGCGTGTATTAGAGCGTCTATTAGTGCGTCTACACTGAGAATTAGACGCATATTTAGATGCAAAATAGAGATTACAAAAAGAGAGATTTTGGTCTAGGCTGGTAAATGTACATCACTGCTTTTCAAAAATTGCCCATGATTACCAAAGCACATAATTTTAACAAAAACATCAATCCTTTTTTGCAAACCCATATATACAAAAATTAAGTGAGGTGAGGAGAATGAGACAATATGTAAAATAGTTTAGTCAATATCAATGATGGGCTACGGTTCAATCTCATCCTCAATGAGATCAACCCTTGCCAAACTATCTACTTCAAAATCCAAACAAGTGTTTAGATCTACAAATACATTCAACCCACTACTACTTGTGCTACTCATGTGCTCATCGAAATCAGCATCACCAATGGTAGGCTCGTCCTCACGGTGTTGTGCCATGGCACGTCTATGGTGTGAAACCATGCATGTGAGGCCATTAAATGCAAATCCCCAGATGCATGGGATTAAGTGCCACAGTGTACATAATATTTCGAGGGCTAGCAGAAGTCCCTGTGCCCGTGTACAGATGGGATGCATGGTGTGCAATAAAACTTTGCCCTGAATGCCCTGGCAAATGTACAGAGTGGGTGGTTTTATGGTTTTTTTTTTTACGAGCTGATGGTGATGCCTGCACGTGAAAGTGTTACGGGAACTCCGAATGTGATGATGGTTGATCAGTGTGAGCAGATTCTGGATGCAGAGATGGCACTCCATTTTTAGCAAGCATGTGACGATGATCGAAAATGCAGGGCACAGGTGGCAACTATCGGGTTAGAGAAGTTGATGCTGCTGATAACGAGACTGTGGGCACTTCTTACATCTATTCTGGAAAACGGAGAGTGACGGCCTCAGGGTAGCAATTGAGAAGGTGTGGCTCTCTGGTTTTGGAGAGATGCATGCAGGTAGGAGGCAGACCAGTGTGCAGAGCTAAGAGGAGAGGGCAAGTACGCCACAAAAGAAGGCGCTGCAGTGGCTTCGAAGAAGGCAGAGGGAGCCTGTGAAGTTTGGGTGCAGCTGGCAGCCATACATAGAGGGAAGCCAAGATCTTGTGTTGTGGATAGGTAATTTTTTTTAAAAAAAGGAGTAATGTATGCCTAATCAATTGAACTGTAGCCAAAACCCTGGTGCAATGGTTAGTACTTCTATTTGATACTTTTATTGCCCAAACTCGGTGATATTGAGGGGAGTCTTGAAATTATCGAGCTCGAAAGCTGTGTAAATATACAGGAATTCAAAACTGGATGGAGAAATACACGCATGAATGTAGTCTACAAAACAGTAGGGCTTGATGAATTCAGGGAGGCTCATAGAGGCTGATTTTGTGGGTTATCATTATACAAGGATGTCTATAATGATACTTGGCAGGCCCAAGATGGAAATTGTTACTGCAAGGATCATAGGAACACAATACCATGTGGAGTTGGATTTTGGAACCATGTTGGCCATGAGTCTTGGATGTATATGCCATGAGTTGATTTTCTGGAGTGCAAAAACCTATGAGATGTTTTTCTGGGGTTTGATGTTTTGAGTTTTATGACAGGTTATAATGTTATCAACCTTGGATTTTGGTTTGAACCATGATGCTTATGATGGTTTTTGGTACAACTCATATGTCTTGCTGAGATTTGGTTTGTAAATATTATGGTTCCAGCCTCTGCTGGTGGTTCCCATTGAAGAGATAAATATTCTGTTTCCTTGCTGGGATTAGAAACGACTCTCATAGCCAGAAGTCTCGCACTTGCCCAGCAATACCGCCCACGTCACGACAGCTTTGGTGAACCTGACGTGAAACTGCTGGGGTGAGAGTTAGTGGTGAAATACACAGTGCAAGCTATGGCTGAGAATCCTGAGGGACAGGGGGTTCATTTTGACCCGGGGTTATGCAAATGTTTCAGATGTTTACTATGTATATGCAAGGGACATGACCACAATGAAAACTCCTTTGGGTTTGGTAAGGATGTGCACTTACCCACAGGGAGCCACCAACTCAGTGGCGCATATGATGAATGGAATGAATAAAGTCTTACGAGACTTCATACCACAAATAACTATGCCTTTTCTGGATGATGTGCCCATGAAAGGCTGTGATGAAAAAGATAAAGATGGGGATTTGGATTCGAAAGGGTGCCGCAAGCTTGTGGCAAATCATATAAAAGATTGTGATAAAATTCTATCCAGGCTTGAAGAGGTGAATCTTACTTTGTCTGGATTGAAATCAGTGTTTGGGGTTGGTGAAGTACTAATCGTGGGGCATCTTTGTAGTACTAATGGGCGCAGACCTTGTCCAGCCAAGATAGATGCGATACAAAGAATGAAAGAGATATGCATTAATGTTACAGAGGTGAGGAGATTTCTTGGTGCATGTGTCTTTTATGTTATATGGATCCCACATTGTGCACATGTAGCAGATCCTCTCTACCAACTTTTGAGGAAAAATCAGAGATTTTTATGGAGTGCAGCACATATTAAAGCTATGCGGAAGCTAAAATGTCTGCTCCAATCATCACCTACTCTAAGGAAGGTAGATTATGAGTGTGGCAGGCCTGTGATTGTAACAGTTGATACTAGTCCTACTGGGATAGGATACGCAGTAGGGCAAGATGATGAGGATGATCACAGGTATGTAATTAGGTTTGGAGCAAAGGTACTGAGCATTCTCGCCAGCGAAATTATCCGCAGATCAAGAGGGAGTTATTGGGAGTAGTCACTGCTCTAAAATGTGAAAAAGAATATCTTATTGGAGCATTCGTGCTTGTGGAAACTGACTGCTTGCCACTCCTTGGGATGATTGCATGCTGCACCACTCCAGATATCGCTATGCTCAGGTGGATTGCCTATATCAAGTCACTAAATCCTGAGTTTAAGCATATTGCAGGGAAGGACAACCCAGTTGCAGATATGCTATCAAGAGCCAGGTATGAAGATGAAGAAGGGATGATTAGTGACATTGATGATGTAGGCACAAAGTTCTATACTACTGCACATGCAAAAGGGGACCATGCTTGCTTATCAAATGCACTTGAGTCTTTTACTGAGGAAATATATGAAGGAGATTGGTTGCTTATTGGCCAATACTTGAGTACCTTGACAAGGCAGGAAAATTGGTCTGACTTAGAATTCAAGAGGATCCGTAGAAAGGCATATGGGTACCTGTGGAAGCATCCGTAGAAAGGCATATGGGTATTTTCTAAAGAATGGGTACCTGTGGAAGCATCCTAAGCAGATATGCCACAGAGAGTTATATGTGATAAAGAGACTCAAGGGAAGCTCATGAAAGAATTCCATGAGAGTCTCTGGGCTCTGGACATCGAAGTGTGTGAGCCACCTTTACCAAAATAAAGGAAAGATATTGGTGGAAAGGAATGTACAAGGATGCATCCCAATATGTGGAAACATGCATGGTATGTCAAATGTACTCGAATGTGCGACATCGTGATGGCCTGCAACAACCAACCTACCCACCTGCCATGCACTACAAATGGGTAGTGGATCTAGTTTCCTTGGGAATCTGGCAGATGCGGTACGTAGTACTTGCAAGAGAAGACCTGACAAATCAGGTGGAAGGGCGTGCTCTTAGAACAAAGAGCATGGAAACAGTATGCAAATTTCTCTTGGAAGATGTGATTTGCCGGTATGGTTGTGTTGGGAAAATAATAGCTGACAGGGGTGAGCTAGATGCTGAAGAAACAAGGGAATTCTTTTCTAGAATTGGCATCAAATTGGCCCTAACATGTGCTTACAACCCTGAGGGCAATGGTAAAAGCGAGCGAGGATATCCTCCAATCATTAAAGCTTTGGCTAAGGCATGCAGAGGAAGAATGCAGGAGTGGCCAAGGCTGCTACCATATGCTTTATGGGCTGACCGTACAACTCATAGCTCAGTGAGGATACATGCCTGCAGAATTAATGTATGGTCAGAAGTCGGTAATGCCAGTTGAAGAAGTAGTCCCAACTTGGAATGTATTACCCTGGGTGGAAGAATTGAACAGGGAAGACCTCCTTGCATTGCGAATGAGGCAGTTGGAGAGAAGGCCTGAAGATGTAGAGCTTGCTAAAGCTCGTTTGAAAGATGCAAGGTTGAAAAATAAAGAAAGATTTGATAGAAGACACAGACTCCGGCCAAAACCCATTGAAGAAGGTGATTGGGTCCTAATGTATGATAGTAGTCTTGACACCCAGTTCACTGTGCAAAGGAAGTTTGCAAAAAGATGGTTTGGTCCTTACATTGTCAAGCATGTGCATGGAAATGCCACGTATACCCTGTGTGAGCTTGACGGAACAGAGATAAAGAATCCTATAGCAGGCAAAAGGATCAAGATGTTTAAAAGAAGGCAAGACAGTGATCCTTTTGATTCACAGGAGACTCAAGATGAGAGGCTTGATAGTGATAGCATGGATATGGTTGAAGAGGAAGAGGATGATCTTCCTGGTAATGTAGAAGATGAAGACAACATCCAGATATATGTGGATCTTAATGATGACTTGGCACATACCGTGGCACATACCGGAGGATGTGCAAGTTTAGAGGGGGTGGATGTCGTGCCATGGCACGTCTATGGTGTGAAACCATGCATGTGAGGCCATTAAATACAAATTCAGATGCATGGGATTAAGTGCCATGACTTGAGTCATTATATGATGCCCATGTACATATGTTCATATTGTAAATGAGGTTCAATAAGATGAGCTGAAGCTGATGAGCCAGGTCTCGAAGCCTCAATACATGAGTGTGGTGTGAATCGTGGAGTTTTTTATACCTATGGTGAACCTTGGGGGCTAGCAGAAGTCCCTGTGCCTGTGTACATATGGTGTGTGTGGTTTATGAATAAACTTTGCCCTGAATGCCTTGGCAAATGTACAGAGCGGGTGGCTTTGCAGTGAGCTGGGCACCGACTGGGATGGTCGTGTTTGGTAAGTTGATGTAGCTGACGAAGGCCATGAGCAGCTCTTGTACTGGAAGCGTGGCGCCATATATCAGAATGAAGCAAGGTAATGAGAGCCATTGTATTGTGTGGCTATTATGAAGCTTTAAAAAAATAAATGAAAAATATACTATATAATGTGGCCAACTTGTGGACCACGTGGAAGAGATTGTGGTTGCCAGCACGTAGTCTAGAAGCAGGCGAAAAATCGAGAAGGTGGCCGCCTAAAGATGAAACCGCCGGGTAGAGAAAAAAGAGGCGTGCTGAGGTTGATCCGGACCCATTGATCCGGACCCAGTGATTTGCAGATATGGGAAAAGGATGAAAAACACATGCGGAGTCTGAGCTATTTACCAAAAAAATCGCTCTTCTGTTCTGTGCTTCGGCTGTGATGAAATGGCTTGCTAAGGTGCTCTGGCGACAGTGGAGATCTCACGACTATAAGGGTGGCTGCCTTGGGTACGGGTGATGCTGTGGGCGAACTGCTATTAAGATTCTTGTATAGGTTAATTTATCTTGTTTTGGTACCCTATGCATTCCACAAATAGGCCATTGTACAAAATGAGGATTTGTATATAAGACGTTTTCCTGGAGACATCGACGATAGGCTTGGCTGATGATGCGGGTAGCGAGGACAGAGCCGACACACTGTGGGTTGGTGCAGAGGCTGGGCGCTTCTCGGATGAAGAGCAGATAGCGCTGCTGCTGCCGGTGAGAGAAGGGGGAATCGCCTGGGAAGAAAATCAACAGCAGCTGGCGAAGAAGAAAAGTAGTCGCCTTGGGCTGGTAATACTGCGGGGGTTGATGAGCAGAGACAAGAGGGTCGTCTACAAGCGCAGAGCAGAGGCGTGGTGAGATACGGAGAGTGACGGCCTTAGGGTAGCAATTGAGAAGGTGTGGCTCTCTGGTTTTGGAGAGATGCATGCAGGTAGGAGGCAGACCAGTGTGCAGAGCTAAGAGGAGAGGGCAAGTACGCCACAAAAGAAGGCGCTGCAGTGGCTTCGAAGGCAGAGGGAGCCTGTGAAGTTTGGGTGCAGCTGGCAGCCATACAGAGAGGGAAGCCAAGATCTTGTGTTGTGGATAGGTAATTTTTTTTAAAAAAAAGGAGTAATGTATGCCTAATCAATTGAACTGTAGCCAAACCCTGGTGCAATGGTTAGTACTTCTATTTGATACTTTTATTGCCCAAACTCGGTGATATTGAGGGGAGTCTTGAAATTATCGAGCTCGAAAGCTGTGTAAATATACAGGAATTCAAAACTGGATGGAGAAATACACGCATGAATGCAGTCTACAAAACAGTAGGGCTTGATGAATTCAGGGAGGCTCATAGAGGCTGATTTTGTGGGTTATCATTATACAAGGATGTCTATAATGATACTTGGTAGGCCCAAGATGGAAATTGTTACTACAAGGATCATAGGAACACAATACCATGTGGAGTTGGATTTTGGAACCATATGATGGTTGGCCATGAGTCTTGGATGTATATGCCATGAGTTGATTTTCTGGAGTGCAAAAACCTATGAGATGTTTTTCTGGGGTTTGATGTTTTGAGTTTTATGACAAGTTATAATGTTATCAACCTTGGATTTTGGTTTGAACCATGATGCTTATGATGGTTTTTGGTACAACTCATAATAATGTCTTGCTGAGATTTGGTATGTAAATATTATGGTTCCAGCCTCTGCTGGTGGTTCCCCTTGAAGAGATAAATATTCTGTTTCCTTGCTGGGATTAGAAACGACTCTCACAGCCAGAAGTCTCGCACTTGCCCAGCAATACCACTCACGTCACGAGACAACCGGTACTTTTGTAGTATAATCATATAAATAATTTTTTATAGTTGCACTCTGTAGCACATCCTTAATCATGCTAACATGGCAGATGACCCAAGGATTCTAAGCTTCAAGTGTGTATACATAGAAGAAAAAAAATGTATTTATGGATAGTGAAGAAGCGGAGGCCTCGTCTACCTTCTCAAGGAAAGGCACATCAACTAGTGATGGTGTAGCAATGATTATGAGGAACCATAAGGTATGTGTTTAGAAAATAGCTTCTTTTTACAGTTGTATCATTTTTTTAATGGATTGAAGATGGAAATAATAAACATTGTCTCTATTTTGGCATGTTTTTAAAAAACTTATTGTTAGATTTTCAATTATAATCTCAAAAAGTAAGCAAAAGGAAGTCTTTTTTTTTCATGTCAATTTTTGTAAGAATTGTGTAAAGTGCCCAAAATATTATTGTTTTTTGGTAGTGTTGTATGCATGCATAGACAACTTTTAAAAAGAGGTAAAAAACTGAGCTTGAGACTAGAAGTTTTAACACCGAGATAAAGTTTTATATAGATCCATCAAAGTTAAATAAGTTGAAGTTTATTTGAATAAAAGTTAAATGAGTTGAAGCTGTGGTGAATGTGTAGTAATGAAGATCACAAAAAATGCTAAGTGGAGAATCTAAGAGTGGCACCACAAGTATCAAGTTGGTTACACATGCATTATTCCAACCAAGGGGCTTGTAAAGGGCTAGTGGATTTGTAAATTTGCTTGTCCAAGACCCTAGATGTTGAATATCGAAGAATAGTATGAATTTTACATTGAGATTGTATAGATTTTGAAGGAGAGCCTAAGCAATCAAAATAGGTGGATACCTTAGAGTAGGGTATGTCAAGGTTGGTTGACGTTAACTTGACGAGTTGCATCCTCGAACCACATCCTTGAACTTTATGAATAATGATTCTCAAAATCCATTTAAAACAACCATTTGAAACATATCTGTATCTCATCAATAAGTATATTGGGAGACATACATGCAACTTAGTTTTTTTGAATTGAATTTACATAAGAGTTGGGTTTTAACATCAAATTGGGATATTGATTTACATAAGAGTTAGGTTTTAACATCAAATTGGGATATTGATTTTGAAGGAGCCTAGGTGTAACATTGGGTGGATTGGACATCCTTGGACTAGGGTGGATTTGTATGTTGGTTGGTTGACCCTGACTTGACAATGGAAGTGTATCCTTGATCGTTTGCGACAAGCGCTCAATATGATCTATGAGGGAAATGGTGCGGGAGATTTATATTCATCTCATTAAAAAAATGATATGGGAGATTTATATGCAACTTAACATTTTTCTTTGAAAGTATTAAATCGAAATTTGAGATCAAACTTGGGATTTATCTTTTTTAGACACTTGAGTACGAGACCTTGATTTCTATCATATTGTCTTCAGATTTCACGTGTATAATTGCTAGAAAAAACTTCTTCTTCAATAAAGAATATGTCTTTACCTCGGTTTATTTTTTGTTCAAAATCATATACATAAACTAGATTTATGATTTTAATACTCCTAAAACATTAGCATTTAGTTACATCCATTTTTCAAATTTAAGGGGTGAAAAACACATCAAAGGATGATAAAAGGATCTAGATTTTGATGAATTTCACTCCAATTGTTAAAATAATTATGGCATGTAGAACTTATCATTCTTAACATGTCCAAACAATTGATGGACTTTATCTTTTGTTAACCATTTTTTTGGGGTGCAAATAATAAAAGATTTATCGGCCAATTAGTATGCCAAACTCCATAAACACAAACTACATTTCTTTCATTATTGTCAAATGAGTTCAAAAGAGTTATTACTTTTCTTTGGAAATCTCTTGTGAGTATGGACACTTTTGGGATCGATTTATAGAACCCGTATTGTGAGCCAAAAAATACACAAGAGACTATTCAAAAATATCTATTTTGAACATGTATATATTATGTATAAACATGCTAAGTGAATTCTTGTGCAAGAATCTTGACAATACTTTACATATTGACAACAAACACATGAATTCTTGTGTATATACCATATTGACAAATGCGTTCTTTTGCAAGAATCTTATATTTTACATGTATCTAGGAGTTTTAAAGAGAAAATGCAAAAAGAAACGTAACAAAAATATATTATTCATGGAAGTTTATTGGACAAGAGACAACGCGGATATGTGAATTTTGGTACCATAAAACATAAGCTAAAATATTACATGTAAGTAATGTGGAATGGTGCATTGTATTTGGCTTGCCTTTGTAAAGGGCAAGACTTCTCATTTTTAGCCCGTGAAATTTGGAATGTTATTGGCATGCCTTTGTAGAACAAGGTAAGACAAGTATTCATTCTTTTTAGTATTCTTAAAAGCTAAGACTAAGTATTCATTCTTTTTAGTAGCCTTAAAGGGTGAATAGTATTCGTTTTTTTTAGTAGCCTTATAGGCTAAGACTAAGTATTCATTCTTTTTAGTAGCCTTAAAGGCTGGTAGAAAACTATCAAGTGGAAATTTTTCCGATCTTTGTCTCTCCAAAACAAAGGTAGTCCTTAAATTTCTTTGGGTTTGAAAGAATCCCACCAATGGGGAGAAAAAAACTTCAAAGAATACGTGACAAAGCTTAAGTAGGTTCACTCTAGAAGGGTTCAAATTGTGTGTACATAGATATAGTATATATATGTATTTATTTATTGAGAAGGAAAATTTTTCCATCTCTTTCTCTATGCAAACAACAAAGGTAGTCCTTAAATTTCTTTGGGTTTGAAAGAATCCCACCAATGGGGAGAAAAAAACTTCAAAGAATAAAACTTTAAGACAAAGCTTAAGTAGGTTCACTCTAGAAGGGTTGAAATTGTGTGTACATAGATATAATATAGAAGGGTTGAAATTGTGTGTACATAGATATAATATATATATGTATTTATTTATATACTTAAGCTTTAAGACAAAGCTTAAGTAGGTTCACTCTAGAAGGGTTGAAATTGTGTGTACATAGATATAATATATATATGTATTTATTTATTGAGAAGGAAAAACACACACTCTTTCACTCCATTTTGTAGAGTGAGGGGGGGTCGGTGGGCTAGAATCGAAGTCGACCTAAACAAGCCCCTTTCAACGGGACAAATATTACAAATTTAAATTTAGAAGTAGATTAAGACTCGGCAAGCAATTTTCGATTTTTTTTCCGAAGGTACATGAATTTTTAGAAACACACACACACACACACCCACCCTCCGTAAGGTGGAGGCAGCCCTGCCGGGATGAGGGCTGGTGAACCCATCGTACATGCTTATAATCAACCCATCAAGGGTAGATACCTAACGAGGCCCCCAAGACTTGAACACAAGACCTTAGGAGTAGAGACCAACGCTCTACCAGATGAACTAGCAATTTTCTTATTTTGCATCACGTGCCTTCAGAGAGTCAACAACCATGATAGCGCTGGGTCATTGAATAATAGGAGACTTCCTTAATATAGTCTTGTCACACATAATCACAGGCCTCCTCTGCTTCTGCTTTCGCTCTGGGCATGTGCTGTCTGTCACGTTAAAAGCTTCTTCTTCTTCCTCTCTCTGCTGCAACTACAATTGCCATCTACTCTCATCCTATTCACTACAATTGCCGTCTCTCTCTCGGTCTATACATTACAATCGCCATGGGTCTGCCGTTGCTCCACATAACGTAGCTCTTCGGGCGACGGAATTATAGCCGCGTGCTTGACCAAGCAACTGGTGAAGATGGAGCTCTAGAGACAGTCACCCCTACAGCAATAGTTCTGATCATCCTAGTTATGTAAATGATAATTGTGGGAATGGCAGCAGACAGGAGACGGCCCCTCCCAGCGGCCGTCATCCAAAGGGTGCAGGAATAAGGGGGTTTAGGATGCGCCCAAAGCTTCGCACGAAACAGATCAGTAGCACAAAGCTATCAGTATATCATCATCAGAGGCACCATGCTGCTATCGATGTGTCTGCACGTGTATTTGTGTATTTCAGTGTGTGTATGCATGTATATATATATGTAAGTTTATATGCATGCATGTGTATGTGTGAGGTTAAGTAAGTGTGTGCGTGTAAGTGTGCATATTTGTGTATGTACACGTGCATGCGAGTGTGTGTGCATGTGTTTTTTTGTGTGCATGTGTGTGTTTTTTGTGTGCATATGTGTGTGTGTGGTGCGTTGTGTGCATGCACATGCATGTGTTTATGTTGGCATACATATAGATCTATTTATATATACATATATACTTATATACATACCTATAAATACATATATATATGTACGTGTGTGTGTGTGTTCTCTCTCTCACACACGCACACATAATATAATATTATGTGTGTGTGTGTGCATGTATCTATGTGTGCTAGGGAAAACAAATGAGCAAATGAGAAACTCTCTAATATGTGTGTGTGTGTGTGTGTGTGTGTGTGTGTGTTTATATATGTATACATATATAACTCATTCAATGAGCAAATGAGTTGATGGTGGTGACAACTAATTGTGAGCCCCAATGCACCTAGGCTTGTGGAACGTTCCTTTTTAAAAGTTCAAAAATGTGAAACTCTCTTATACATACATATACTCATTCAATGAGCAAATGACTTGATGGTGACAACTAATTGCGAGCCCCAATGCATGTAGGCATGTGTAAACAATACTTATAAAAATTAAAAAAAATTATCCTTTCTCCTTCATGTGAAAGATCTCTCCTTCTCTTGCCAAGTGGGGCTCTCCTTTGCTTGTCACATAGCAGGTTACAAGTAATATATTTATAGAAGAAGCCTCAAAAGGCATTTCACTAGTAGAGTGAAGCATTCCACTAGTAGAGGGAAGCAGAGAGAAAGGGGTAGGGGATACTCATTTACTAAGGTTTTATTAATTAAATGGCAGTCGCTTGCTTTGACAAGTAATATATTTATAGAAGAAGCCTCAAAAGGCCTTCCACTAGTAAAGGGGGTAGGGGACACTCATTTACTAAGGTTTTATTAATTAAATGGCACGTTAATGACAGAGTCAACAACCATGAGCTGGGTCATTGAATTATAGGAGATTTCCTTAATATAGTCCCGTCACACATAAGCTTGTGTCTGTCACGTTAAGAGCTTCTTCTTCTTCCTCTCTTTGCTGCAACTACAATTTCCATCTACTCTCGTCCTGTTCACTGCAATTGCCGTCTCTCTGTCGGTCTATACATTATAATCGCCATGGGTCTGCCGTTGCTCCACATAACGCAGCTCTTCGGCCGACGGAATTATAGCCGCGTGCTTGACCAAGCAGTTACTGGTGAAGATGGAGCTCTAGAGATCGTCAGCCCTACCAGCAATAATTTTGATCATCCCAGTTACGTTGATGATGATAACCGTGGGAATGGCAGCAGACAGGAGACGGCCCCTCCCACCGGCCGTCATCCAAAGGGTGCAGGAATAAGGGGGTTCAGGATGCGCCCAAAGCTTCGCACGAGACAGATCAGTAGCACAAAGCTATCAGTAGATCATCATCAGAGGCACCATGCTGCATATAGCTCTTCATCTTCATCTGTCGCTGCAGATGGGCCTCAGGCTGCAGTGCAGAACTTCCTACGAGGGCCTGCCAGGGAAGGTGAAGACAACGCCTACCACCAACAGTGCACAGACTTGCTCAGAAAGCTGTCTGCACGAGGGAATAGAGTCCCTGGATTCGTATGAGATTAGATCAGTAGCACCAAATTTATATATTTTGAAAATCAACCTAGTTTCTGCCCTTCAAATTTAAAGTTAGGGTAAGCCTTATAAATTCATCCCTGATCGGAGCCTACCTAGTTTTCTCAGCAGCAGCAGCAGCACCTCCTCCTCCTCCTCCTCCCCCCGTCTCTCACCACCACCACCACCACCTCCTCGTCCTCCTCCTCTACCGACCGTCTCCTCCTCCTCGTCTACCGACCGTCTCCTCCTCCTGGCACAACTACAGACTCCAAGTCTACTTCATAGCTATGAAAGCTATGAAGTAGGCATCCTTGATATTGCAATGGTGCAAATTGGGTTCTTATTCGGGTCTTGTTTATGGTTGATACCATGAACCATAGGCTTTGCAATATACATCCAAGCATTTCCAAAAGGACTGTACATACACTGTTCATCAATATGTATTAAAGCATTTGCCATCATCTCCAAGTTGTTGGAGAGCCATTTGTCCCTTTCTATTTGGAAATTGGATACCCCTTAGCATTATGCCTAAATTTATATCTAAACCAACCAAGCTAACAGTTGACTCTAATAGTAAATAGAAAATGTGCTAGCATGTATCCCTATCTAATAGATTTTTTTAAACGAAAAGTTCTCTAAGAGTTGGCCATTGACTAAGTTTTTGGCAGTGGCATGTGCAAATGGTAGCTGGGTTCTTAATAAAGAATTTCTAAACCCATAAACTTTATTGATTAGGCTATAAAAAGTTTGTCATAAGACTTTGAAGTCCTTTCAGGTATCTTTGAAGTCCATAATGAAGAATTTTCCTAGACCCATAGACTTTATTGATTAGACTAGTTTATCATAAGACTTCGAAGCCCTTTTTGGTATCTTTGGCCTATGCAATGCCTTTAAAAAAAGAGATAACGACAGCAATAATACCCTTTTGCTCATCCATGAACCAAGATTTCATGTGTTTTGATGGTTTCTAGAGAGAGCTTTTACTAAAAAAATTCAAGTGCCATTTTTCAAAGACCTAAGTAAACTGTGTCAATTTTTTAAATGTAAAATAAAATAAATATTTCTTTTTGAGCTTGTAAATGTGGTTGTTTTTATTGTTTAATCTTTATCATGCAAGACAAAATTTATGAAAAAAGCACCACAAAGAAGTGTTTTTTACTCAAAGAAATGGGATTTGAACATTTAATTTAGCGAATCAAATTGTAATTGATTCTTTAATCAATTGAACAATGTAAAGCATTTTACAAGTTATTTGAAAAATATTCTAAGTTCATGAGATAAAGAATGCCTTTAACTTTGTTTCATGGAGCTAAGGTTCAAGTGCCATTTTTCAAAAGGTGATGTACATTCTTATATTTTCATAAAGAAAAGTTGATGTGAAAGCCCTTTTGAGTTTATAAGTATGACAGATCTTTCTAATAAATGTTGATAAGATTGAAATTTATGTTGCTAATTTCGTCACATCGCCTTTGACATAAACTAACAAGATTGGATATATTTTTCTCAACTTTTTCAAATAGTCATGTGGCATGTGAGTTTGGAGCCAATAAATCAAGAACCTTGTGCTATTTAAGGAAAGATGGGAAATTCTTATGGCCAAAGTTTTGAGCCATGCATGATTGAGCCTAAAAATCATGAAGAAGCCTTCTTATATCCTTGCTTAAACTTGTGAACCCAAGGCTAAGCTCCATGACCTAGGCTCAACCTTAAAATTCAAGCTCAATATCATGGGGGGGGGGGTGGGGTCTCTTAAAAAGCCAAGTCTAAACAATATTTTATGTTGCCTAGGACCCTTGTTTAAACTTAAGTTTGAGCTTAAATTGTTTGAGTCCCAAGCCCCATGCTCAAACTCTGAATCTTGACGTATTTTTGTAAGGCCATGTCTAACAATAAAATTTAAGCCTAATTTCTCAAGACCCTTGCTAAAACTTAAGATGCTTGAGGCTAAGTCCTAAGCCGAGGCTCAAAGCAAAGTTTGGGCCTAAACCTCTCTAGGGAGCTCTGATAGGCCCTCAAGCTCAACCTTACATTTGATTCTCGACATTTTGATGCACGGAGATATAATAGGTCTTCAGGCTCAATCTTAAGTTTGAGCCTCAACCACTCAAGGATGCTTAATTTTGAGTCTCGACCACTCAAGGATGCTTTGATAGGTTACTATTGCAAACTTGAATTTGAAAATTAAGATCTAGGCTCAAACTTAAGTTTGAGCCTAAAACTCTAAAGGGAGATGTTAAAAGGCTCTCATGCTTCAAACTTAAGTTTTATCCTCAACCTTTCAAGGAAGCTTTAATAGGCAACCTTGTTGGAACATCAAGTTTGAGCACTAACACCTAGGCTCAAACTTGTGTTTGAGCCTAAGGCTAAATTTCAAGATCAAGTCTCAAAGCCTAGATAGCTGTTACCATATTATAGTAGTGATGTGTGTGAACACACTTAGGACCGCCGGGGCACTTTTTCCCTCACTAGGAGGTTTTTTCCCCCGTGCATTGTATATACGCCCATTATCTTCTAGGGCTTGTTATCTTTCATTTTTGGCACTCATAATACACTACTGTGTTGTGCTCAAGCTTCCTCATCTTCTTGAAGTTGTGTGTGCATTCCTGCAACCCTAATTCCAACAATTGGTATCAGAGCAGGCTTCCTCCTCCCGGGCAGCATCACCGGCACCTGCCGCTTCATCTCCTCCGATTGCGACGAGGTTTCACGAGCGTCTGCAGGTTAGTATATGCCGTGGGAAAGCCCGTAGGGCTAGTTCGTTTCAGAATTTTGATCTGAAGTCATTTCGCCCTCCGTTTTTGCATTCCAAGTACTGCGCAGGCAAAATCGTCCTACTGTGCAGATTTTCTGTCAAGATTAAAATCTGCAAGACAGGTGCCCATTCGTCTGTTTTGGGCTGTGCTACATAGCACAGGTCGATTTTATACAGGTTTACCTCTTACAGACAGCATTTACATCTAGTAGTACAGTCATTGGCCATGGCTGACAACAATGATGTATTCCGCATGTTGGCTGCTGAGGATAAGTTGGATGGCACCAACTATCCATTGTGGGCATATATGATGCGACATGTATTGGTAGCAAAGGGGTTATGGAACATTGTGCAGGGTATTGATGCACGTCCTATTGTGGCTGGGAATGCTGCAAACACATCAGAAACAGGTACTGTTGATGATGGTGCAGGCACAAGTGCTGTAGCAGCTGTTCGAGAACCACCACTTTCAGCAGAGCAGATTCGTTGGGATGGTAGAGATGCGCAGGCTCATGCCTTGATTGCGCTGTCTGTCAAACGTACCATTATCCCACATATTCGCTCCTGCAGGACTTCTAAGGATGCTTGGGATGTACTTGCCACATTGTATCAGGCAAGAAATGAGGCTCGTGTTGCTTACCTCCGAAAACAGTTGGAGAGTGAGCATATGAACGAAGGTGATTCTATGGATAGCTTTCTGACAAAGATCAAGGATTTCAAAGAGCAGCTCATTTCTGCAGATGAAATCCTGTCAGACAGTTCACTTGTGCAGACTGTTTTGAATGGTCTACCAGATTCTTATCAGGGTTTTGCTTCCACTCTTCGCTTGATGATGAAAGGCAATCCCAATGCCTTATCATTTGAGGAGTTAGTTTCTGTTTTGCTGCAAG
This sequence comes from Cibotium barometz, assembly GCF_041138505.1. NCBI lineage: Eukaryota > Viridiplantae > Streptophyta > Polypodiopsida > Cyatheales > Cibotiaceae > Cibotium > Cibotium barometz. The sequence goes on along the minus strand of NC_141079.1, from coordinate 51,001,139 downwards.
AAGACCAGTCAAGGCAAAACAGGAATATTATGCGTGTCGCAGATCAAGCTTTCGTTGCTAGTCAGAGAAGCGGGAAAGGTAAAGCTGGCTTTTCTTCTAGTAAGCAGAAATCTGCAAATGCTGCGCAACCAAAGAAGGAAGACAAAGATGAGAAGAAGGGTGACAAACAGAAGACATTTTGCAAGTACTGTAAGGGAAATGATCATGTCATCAAAGCGTGTCCTAAGCTGGCTGCGAAAGAGGCTAAGAAGAAAGAGGCTGGTATGGCTGTTGTTGCAGATGCCTCTCCTTCTAACAATGAATCTGCTAATGTTGTGCTAGATACAGAATGGGCATTCAATGCGCAGTGCAGTTATGACCCATCTTTGCATGACACATGTATGTCTGCAGTAGATTCAGATGTATGGTACTTTGACAGTGGTGCCACTAAGCATATCACCTCGCAGCGCAGTTTATTCACTTTCCTTGAGTCTGCTCCCACAGGGAATACTGTCACTTGTGCCAATAACTCCTCTTATCCCGTTAAAGGAGTTGGACAGATTGTGCTGAATGTTGCAAATAGCAACACCTTTACACTTTTTGATGCATTGTATGTGCCAGGGATCAAAAAGAATCTGCTGTCAGTCTCCGCATTTGCCAAAACAGGTTTGGTTGTAAAATTTGTGGATGACAGATGTACTGTTCATGATCTCTCTTGTGGTGACATCATTGTAGCATCTGGCTCACTATGTCGAGGGCTGTATAAGCTCAATATGGATGGCAAATGTGTAGAGGATTCAGCATGTGCTATTATGGATACGCAGGCTATTTCAAATGCAAAACTGTGGCATGCACGTTTTGGTCATCTGAATTTTGCAAGTTTGCTGCGCCTGCAGAAATCTGAAATGGTGTCTTCTTTGCCTAAGCTTGAGGCACCTGTCAAGCATGTTTGTGAGGGCTGCATATTGGGTAAAATGCAGCGTGCTTCCTTTCCCAAAGATGGATCAGTGAGAGCTGAACGCAGATTGCAGCTTGTTCACAGTGATGTTTGTGGTCCCATGCAAACTCCATCATTTGGAAACTACCTTTACTTCGTGACTTTCATTGATGATTTTACCAGGCATGCATGGGTATATCCTTTGAAGGCAAAGTCCGAAGTGTTTTTGTGCTTCAAACAGTTTTTGGTTATGGCTGAAAATGTGTCAGAAAGTAAGATGGACACCCTCCGTTCAGATCGAGGGGGGGAGTATATGTCTTCAGAATTTAATGCATTTCTGGCTGAGCGTGGGATAAAACACCAATGTACAGTGCCGTATACACCACAGCAAAATGGTGTGGCTGAGAGAAAAAACAGGTCTCTCATGGAAATGGCAAGATGTATGGTTAAGAGTCAAAGTCTACCACATGGTTTTTGGCTTGAGGCTGTCATGTGTGCCACTTATGTACTAAACAGGTGTCCCACCAAAGCATTACAGGTTGTCACTCCATATGAGGCTTGGCATAGCCGCAAGCCATCTGTTGGCCATTTACGTGTTTTTGGTTGCCTGGCATATGCATTAGTGCCTGTGCAACATCGCAGAAAATTGGATGACAAAGCTGTCAAATGTATTTTTGTTGGATATAGTGCTGAGAGCAAAGGCTATCGTTTGTATCATCCACAGACAAAGCGCATTTTGGTTAGCCGTGATGTTGTATTTGTGGAAGATGCAGTTCAGCCCTTGGTTTCATGTACTAAGGAGACAGATATCAGCTCACGTGATGTCTATGATACATTGTTGCCTCTTTTCAGTGGTGCACAGTCAAGTGCAATACCTCATGAGGCAGTTTTTCAGCCTATGCAGGTTTTAAATGATGGCACAGATCAGCCTATATCTGATGCAGATGTGCATGATGCACTTGAGGATGAGAGACAAGAGATTGAGGGCTCTAGGAACATGCCCAGATGGCTGGTGCAGACCTTGCGTGACAGCAAGTTGGATGCCCCTTTGTCTAGTCGCACTCGTTCTGGCTCTCATGGTGCCTCTTATGCGTCAGATTGTTATGCATTGGCTGTTTCTAGTATGTGCGATGAAAGTGAGCCTGTTTCATTTGATGAGGCACAAAGTTCAGAAAATTGGATGGCTGCTATGCAAGCAGAATACGATGCTATTATGAAGAATAGTACATGGTCTTTATGTGACTTGCCCCCTGGCAAGAAGGCCATTGGCACTAAGTGGGTATACAAATTGAAGCGTAAGCCTGATGGCACAGTGGATCGCCATAAGGCTAGGCTTGTTGCAAAAGGTTATGCTCAAGAGAAGGGCATTGATTTTGATGAGACTTTTGCTCCCACATGTCGTATGACCACTGTTCGTAGCATCTGTGCATTAGCAGCTCATAATGGTTGGAATGTACATCAGCTGGACATAAAGACTGCGTTCTTAAATGGAGATTTGCATGAGGAGGTGTATGTATCGCAGCCTCGTGGTTTTGTTCAAAGAGGGCAGGAAAACAAAGTGTGCAGGTTAAAAAAGGCTTTATATGGTTTAAAGCAAGCTCCACGAGCTTGGTATGAAAAAATACATGCATATTTGACTGCACATGGGTTTCAGAATAGTCCAACAGAAAGCACTTTGTATGTTAAACGTGTGGATGGTGTACATCTAATCATTGCTCTCTATGTCGATGACATGCTGCTCACAGGACCAAATGAGAGTCATATTGCTGATTTTAAGGCTGATTTGAATGCCTCTTTTGAGATGTCAGATTTGGGGCATTTGCATCATTATTTGGGGATACAATTTAAGCAATGTGATGGAGGTATTGCTTTGTGTCAAACAAAGTATATTGAAACATTGTTGCGGAGATTTGGCCTTGAAGACTGCAAGCCTATTGCTACTCCAATGGAGACAGGTTTGAAGTTGAGTCTTCATGATGCTGGAGATCACTTTGATGTCACACTCTATCAGACAGCTGTTGGTTGCCTCATTTATGTATGCATTACGAGGCCAGACATTCAGTTTGCAGTCTCACAGGTGAGCAGATTTATGCATAGCCCAGGCATTAAGCATTGGCAGGCAGTGAAGCGTATCTTTCGCTATTTGGGTGGTACTCGGCATCTTGGGTTGTTTTATCCCAAGGGGGGATCATTGCCGCCAGATTTACATGTTTTTTCAGATTTTGACTGGGCTGGTTGTTATGACACACGCGTGTCCACGAGTGGTTTTTGCTTCATGCTTGGAAGCTCATGCATATCATGGTTGAGCAAGAAGCAGCCTACTGTGGCCACTTCTAGTTGTGAAGCTGAGTACAGGGCAGCTTTCACAGCTACGGTTGAGTGTGTGTGGCTCAGACGCCTTATGGCTGATTTGGGTGTTGGGCAGCCATCTGCCACCACCATCTTCACTGACAGTCAGAGCGCATTGGCAGTTGCGCGGAACCCAGTGTTCCATGCTCGTACGAAGCACATTGAGGTGCACTACCATTATGTCAGGGAGAGACTCTCTGCAGGAGAGATCAGTTTGGCTTATGTGCCAACACAGGATAACCTTGCAGACCTTTTCACAAAGGCTCTGCCTCGTGAGAAGTTCGAAGCTTTTCGCAAAGCTTTGGGCTTACTCCCTTTTGTGGATTCGTCCACATAGCTAGACACTTCCCTATACATGAGTGCTAGCTCTTGTTCACTGCATCACTCCAGGGGGGATTTGTTACCATATTATAGTAGTGATGTGTGTGAACACACTTAGGACCGCCGGGGCACTTTTTCCCTCACTAGGAGGTTTTTTCCCCCGTGCATTGTATATACGCCCATTATCTTCTAGGGCTTGTTATCTTTCATTTTTGGCACTCATAATACACTACTGTGTTGTGCTCAAGCTTCCTCATCTTCTTGAAGTTGTGTGTGCATTCCTGCAACCCTAATTCCAACAATAGCAACATAAGAGTCAAGTGAAAATGGATAAAAACACTGTTGTTTGCGGACAAAATAGGTAATATTTCCTGAAAACGAGAAACATTTGGCATCTTTCAACGATTCCATAAAAAAGTTCAGTTTTTTACCTCTTTTTAAAAAGTGGTCTATGCATGCGTACAACACTGCCAAAAAACGATAATATTTTTGTCACTTTACATGTTACAAAAATTGACATGAAAAAAAAGACTTTGTTTTGCTTGCTTTTTGAGATTATAATTAAAAATCTAATAATAAGTAATCAAAAACATGCCTATTTAGAGACAATGTTTATTATTTCCATCTTCAATCCATTAAAAAAATGATACAACTATAAAAGTAGCCATTTTCTAAACATATAGTTTATGGCATAGGTATGGTTCCTCATAATCATTGCTACACCATCACTAGTCAATGTGCCTTTCCTTGAGAAGGTAGACGAGGCATCCTCTTCCTCACTATCCACAAATACAATTTTATTCTTCTATGTGTACACTTGAAACTTAGACTCCTTGGGTCATCTACCATGTTAGTATGATTGAGGATGTGCTACAGAGTGCAACTATAAAAAACTATTGGTATAATTATATTACAAAAGCGTTATCTTGATACAATTCTTATCTTAATTGTAAAACCCTATTTTGGCTCTCGACGATGAGAGTAGTATTAAAATCCATTTTGAAGCTCTTGAGTATCACAATTTCTTAATTGATAATATATACAGTTTTAAAAAGGTTCGTAACATACATATAAATTTTAAAATATCATGAATAAGCTATTTTAAAGTTATCTAATTTTAAAAAATAATTCCACACTCATTTTTAAAGAAGATATGTCCTTGATGTGACAAAAAAAGGGTTAAATGGTAATTTTAGTTATTAAATGAGTTTAGAAAGTATGAAAAATGTCTCTTTAAGAAACAAAAGTTTATACTTTCCACACCAAAATACTTTTTTGTAAAATATCAGGCAGGGACTTAGGTTCGAATCCTACTGGTTACTACACATAGTAAGGATGTTTTAGCTATAACATTTGCGGGCCAACTTAATGCTGAGTAAGAACTTCTCAACTAAGAGTTGATGTTTTCCATCAACTTGATACAAAACATCCACTTTTATGAAAATTTGATATTTTGCATGTAAAACATTAACTTTATATTCAAAACATTAACTTTCTTTGCAAAAGATCAACTTTTTTACAATACTTGATGTTTTGTATCACCATTATACAAAACATCAACTTCCCACAAAACTTGATGTTTTTACATCAACTTTGATGCAAAACATTAAGTTTTATGGAAAAGTTGATGTTTTGCATAAAATCGATGTAAAACATCAACTTTTTTATAAAACTTGATGTTTTGCATCATCGAGCATCGAGTTGTATGGAAAAGTTGATGTTTTGCATCAACTCAATGTAAAACATCAAGTTGTATGGAAAAGTTGATGCAAAACATCAAGTTGTGTGGAAAAGTTGATGCAAAACATCAAAGTTTTCACACAACTCGTTGTTTTGCATCAAAGTTGATGCAAAACATCAACTCTACCACAAAACTTGATGTTTTGCATCAAGTTTCAGATGCTTCGGAGAAGAAAGTTAGAGGATCGGAGATCAATTTTCACAAACGGCCTGTTTTAGCAATTCCGTTCGCGTTGTCATGTTCAAACAACCTATTCCACAAAAATTGTAAGTACCAACACGACTTTGTTTCGATGCGATTTGCAGACGTCACAAAGTGATGCAGGCGCAATCGCTAAAAAAGTTCGTTTGTGAAAATCAACCTTCGATCCTCGAACTTTTTTTTCTGGAGCATATGAAACTTGATGCAAAATATCGAGTTGTGTGGAAAATTTGATGTTTTGCATCAACTTTGATGCAAAACATCGAGTTGTGTGGAAATCGATGTAAAACATCAACTTTGCATAAAATTGATGTTTTGCATCAACTCGATGATGTAAAATATCAACTTTTCCACACAACTCGATGTTTTGCATCAAGTTGATGGAAAATATTAAGTTTTTTGAAAAAGTTGATGTTTTATATCGATTTTATGCAAAACATCAACTTTTTCATAAAACTTGATGTTTTGTATAGAATTAAAGAAAAAATATACTTGAGATAAGGTGATACAGGTAGAACATAGGTTTATGGCTAAGGATGTGAAAAACACATATGGTCGCAACCTTTGACTATAAATTTGAGAGGAGGTCATTAAAAAAAATGCTTGTCTATGTAACCATGTAACCTTTGTATCATAAATAATATCGCTACATAGTAGATGCCAAAAAATCATGATAAGAGAAGAGCTAGATGAGATAATCCATGATGACCTGTAATCCATTGGTTTTAATCCAAATGTACAAGGTCCATTGATTTGGAATACCACAAGTCGATTGATAAGCCAATCCTGGTTTTTGTTCTACAATTTAATTTTAAAGCTGAAGAACTATAAGCAAATACAAGTGGGGCGCCGACCATCTATGTCGAGGAGGGCGGTGCATGTGAGCCTGGACTTTGCCATGCTTATGTGTAGTAGTATGCTCTCTAGCATAGGGGATCTTGAATCTACCATTATCGTGAAAGCTCTAAGCTCTTCTCTACCACCATTCTAGAAGCCCTAAGCTTCTCTTTTTTCTCTTTGTACACAGATAATGTCGCGAGCGAAGATTGCATCTCTCAGCATCCTTTGCATGTCCTCTAAATAGTTATAACCAGAGTTCATTCTACACTACCCTTAGACATACCATCTTTCATCATCCTTCACATGCACTATAAATAATTATAACTAGAGCTCATTCCTACACTACTCTTAGATATACCATCACCTATGTTCATGATAATGGCTATCTGGATCAAACTTCAATATATGCATACTATGAATTTTGGCCAGCACATGATATAGGCTACAATTTCTTCCCGCCCACCCTTATCCATATTGCATAACAAAAATTCCCTTCATTAAAACAAATGCCTATGTGGGTCAAAATTTACACCCATAGGCTATATGATGTCTACCTCTAAGATTGTCCTATTGAAAAAATATCTCTTTTAACATGCTTAGGTTTACTCAGAGCCTCCATAGTTACCATCTTCTACATATATATATGAATACAAGACTACCTTTGCTTACCTATAAGTTGAGCTCTTTAAACTCTTAGCATTGGTTGTATGTCATGCCCACTATCTGCTTATAAATAATAGAGCAAATAATTATATCATGCAAACTGTCAAGGTAAGTATATACTAAAGGCTTTACTATTTGGTTCTAGAAATAGACTCAAGGACGTTTGTAGATTTTTTCATAAATTATGGACCTTATATTGTTATGTATTCTAATATTTTTTAAGTGCTTATCAAATAATGTGCATATTTATGTATAGTGGTAGAATTTGTCCCAAAAAGTCCATTAAAAAAAGTGTCTTATATTCATGAAATTTATAAAATAAAATTTTATTTGAAAAAGATTGATATTTCTTTAAGTTATGTAGACTCGTATATAATTTTTTAAGTCAAGTTTATTTTTATGTCACAAACAACTGCAGTTTATAAATCTACGAAGGTCACACGTGTTTTCAATATTGAAAAAAATAGCAAAATTCAGGTATTTTTTAAATTTATACATGGAATTCTAGATGTGTTTTCAAAAAACTATGTTTTTATGCCATTTTTGAGATTTCACACATTTTGGGAGGGAATCATTTTAGGTAACCCTCGTCAGTTACCTATTTTACTCGTAATAGTGTTTAAAGTTCCTCTATTTTGAGAGCAACAATTTACCTTGCTATTGTGAAGCACTAGTGGTGATAACACAAAGCTAAATGTGTTGAGGTCCAGATGGAGATTTACAATGTGGATGGTGAGAGCATCACAGTGCCTATGAAGCTTTATAAAGAGTCCCACAAAGCTATTGCCTTGACCATGAAGCTGATGCAACATGAGAAGAAGCTATGCTTGTCACCTTCTTCATCCCATCTTTTCCTTAAATGTAAGTTCTCCTCATGCTTGTCTATGTATTTGTAGCCTTATAATACAAAAAGTTATTTTACAAGCATATCTCACACTTGAGGCTCACCGAAAGCTAGAAAGGTGAAAGCACAACTACAAAGGGCTACGGGGCTGATGCACATTGTTGGTTGAAGATGAACATGAAGAGGGCTACGTGGGAAGACCACATGCTAGCTCTTGCAAGAGCACTCATTATAAGGATTAACAAAGCAGACAACTGAAGCACAACACCGATGTGTATGTGTGTGGAGAGAGAGAGAGAGAGAGAGAGGGAGGCGGCATAATCCTTGTGTCTTGTGCAATATCATCTTATAATCGATGAAGGGAGTACGGTTGACCCCTTCTTGTTGCGTGTTGGATGTGGAAAGATTGTAAAAATGCATGCCTTTGAGATGGCATCAAATGTAACGAAGAAGCAACATCAACAAACCTTAGTGTGGAGGAAGTGCATCATCAGGTGGGCGCCATGGCTCGCTCTCCCATGGCTTCTGCTTTTGCTCGTGTTGTTCTTTTTTCAAGCGGATCTCCTGGTTCACTCCAAAGTTTACTCTTCCCTTGGCCTCACCCACCTCTTGTATGCTCTCGAGGTTTTCGGCAGCAAATGGGATGAGCAAGTGGAAGGTCATGTCTCTGCATCTCAAGTGGACCCCAAACCATCCCCTTACGACAAATGGCTCGAAGAGAATGACAAAGTTGAATACTCTCAGAACTTCTCTACTCAACCCGTCCTCATTGGCCATGGGGAGACTATGGCTTTGGCTAAATCCTCCACCAAAGACCTAGAGAAGGATGAAGAGAGGAGGGGTGGCGATCTAGAGAAGCTAAAGTTCAAGCATCCATGAGAGAGATGAAGGTACGAGGGATGGCAGATGGACAAAGAGAGGAGGCGCGGACTTGCAAATTTCAAATTAGACGACATGCCGATGGTCAACTTAAAATCGCCATTAGTTTTGACCAGCATTTCTTCTCAGCATAGTTGGGCCTTTTGATGTTAGTTTTCACGGGCATTTCTTCTCAACAGCATTTCAATTTAAATTTGCCATTAGTTTTTACTTTCATTTCTTCTCAACAAAGCTGGGGCTTTTTGATGGTTTCTTCTCAGCAAATCTCAAGTTCAAGTTTGAGCCATCATCTTATATTCAGGTAGCTTATTTATGCATAAATCAATTTCTTACAATCCCCTTTGTGTTTTATAAATAATACAGGCCCATACCCAGTCCCTGCACACCAACTCTCTCTACATCCTTTGTTCTTACTTCTTTAACCATAATCTTTGTACTCCAATTCTTCGTCAAGGTTGACACACAGAGAACAAAGCTCAAAGCTGGGGAATTTCATATATAAGATCGCACAAACTCATTTTCAACATCCACTTGGGATTTTAATCTTCATGAGCTTGGACCTTTGGGAGTCATCCTAAATATATTTTAAGTAAGGAACTTGTTACATCTTCAATTTTCATTTTTCTTTGACCTTCATGATATGGACTTGTTTTATTTCTTATTTGACCTACGTGATGAGGAAGTATGTGCTCAAATGAAATGTTTTTTAACTCATGTGATTCAAACCTTGTCAGCATGGCTCCACTTGAATCACAATCATACTTGCACTTCTCTATAATAGTTGGTGTACTGATGGGTATTACGAATTATTAAGTTCAGAGCTTACTTGCATTTCTTTAGTAGTTGGGATTGATGGGTATTACAAATTATCAATTTCAAATCTTACTTGCACTCCTCTAGTTGAATCACTTTTATATTTGCAGTCCTCTAGTAGTTGGGATTGATGGGTATTACAAATTATTAGGTTTAAAGCTCACTTTCTAAAATCAAATGTATGAGAAACAACAATCATGGGCCAAAGTTTAATGTGTGAGGTTTTATGTCTTAGACTAGTAATTTTGTGAGCTCACACAATTTCACAAATCTCTATGACTCTCAAAGTTGAGAGTTCTAGTACTCAAGCTTGCAAGTTCCAAGATTTGAAAATAGTTTCAAAATTGTGATTTTTTTCCATAATTCCTAAATTGGTATTATTGGCTGGAAAGTGAATTATCTCATCATCCCATTCTTCATGATCATGGTGAAACTCTTTTACCGCATAAACCATGGAGATTCCTTCTCTCTCAGTTATGGCATCAATTATGGTATAGTTCCGGTATTATTGGTATTATTGGCTGGAAAGTGAATTATCTCATCATCCCATTCTTCATGATGGTGAAACTCTTTTACCGCATAAACCATGGAGATTCCTTCTCTCTCAGTTATGGCATCAATTATGGTATAGTTCTGTTCAACATTGTTCAATTGGTGTAGTAAATTCTCACAAGAGATAAAACCATTTCATCCAAAACATGATGCAATCAAGGTCCTTGTGTAGCATGTTTATATGCACATGAACATAATGCTACATCACCACGATGATGAAAGTACAAGATCTAAGGCAAATAGTAAGATTCAATAAGTAGTCTTTGTTTTCTGTGTTCAGATTCCCATTTAAATATAGCTTTGATAATGCGTTCAAGAAAAAGCTTTAGGCTTTATGGAAACTAGAAGTTTTAACACCAAGATAAAGTTTTATATAGATCCATCAAAGTTAAATAAGTTGAAGATTATTTGAATAAAAGTTAAACGGGTTGAAGTTGTGGTGAATGTGTAGTAATGAAGATCACAAAAAATGCTAAGTGGAGAATCTACGAGTGGCACCACAAGTATCAGGTTGGTTACAGATGCATTATTCCAACCGAGGGGCTTGTAAAGGGGTAGTGGATTTGTAAACTTGCTTGTCCAAGACCCTAGATGCCAAATATTGAAGAATAGGATGAATTTTACATTGAGCTTGTATAGATTTTGAAGGAGCCTAAGTGATCAAAATAGGTGGATACCTTAGAGTAGAGTATGTGGGGGCTGGTTGACGTTAACTTGACAAGGGAGTTGGATCCTCGAACCACATCCTTGAACTTTATGAATAATGATTCTCAAAATCCATTTGGAACATATCTGTATCTCATCAATAAGTATATTGGGAGACATACATGCAACTTAGTTTTTTTGAACTGAATTTACATAAGAGTTAGGTTTTAACATCAAATTGGGATATTGATTTTGAAGGAGCCTAGGTGGTCAACATTGGGTGGACATCCTTGGATGAGGGTGGATTTGTATGTTGGTTTATTGATCCTGACTTGACAAGGGAAGTGTATCCTTGATCATTGCAACAAGGGCACAATATGATCTATTAGTGAAATGTTGTGGGAGATTTATATTCATCTCATTAAAAAATAATATGGGAGATTTATATGCAACTTACTTTTTTTCTTTGAAAGTGTTAAATTGAAATTTGAGATCAAACTTGGGACTTATCTTTTTTAGACACTTTGAGTATGAGACCTTGATTTCTATCATATTGTCTTCAGATTTCACGTGTACAATTGCTAGAAAAAATAACTTTTTCAATATTAAAGAATATTTCTTTACCTTGGTTGATTTTTTTTTCAAAATCATATACATAAACTAGATTTATAAGTTAAATCATATACATAAACTAGATTTATAAGTCAAATACTCCTAAAACATTAGCATTTAGTTACATCCATTTTCAAATTGAAGGGGTGAAAAACACATTAAAGGATGATAAAAGGATCTAGATTTTGATGAATTTCACTCCGCTTGTTAAAATAATTATGGCATGAAGAACTTATCATTCTTACCATGTTGAAACAATTGATGGACTTTATCTTTTGTCAACCATTTTTTTTTGCAAATAATAAAAGATTTATTGGCTAATTAATATGCCAAAGTACTCCATAAACACAAAATACATTTCTTTCATTATTGTCAAATACATGCAAAAGATTTATTAGTTTTCTTTGGAAATCTCTTGTGAGAGTATGGACACTTTTGGAATAGATTTATAGCACCCCTATTGTAAGACAAAAAATACACAAGAGACTAGTCAAAAATATCTTTGTTGAACATGTATATATTATGTATAAACACGCTAAGTGCATTCTTGTGCAAGAATCTTGACAATATTTTACATGTTGACAAACACATTCTTGTGTATATACCATATTGACAAACACATTCTTGTGTACATATATTATATTGACAAATGCATTCTTTTGCAAGCATCTTATATTTTACATGTTTTTGAGTGATTTCTAGGAGTTTTAGAGAGAAAATGTAAAAAACCACTTAACAAAAATACACGATTCATGGAAATTTATTGGACAAGAGATAACGCGGATATGTGAATTTTAGTACCATAAAACGTAAGCTAAAATATTACATGTAAGGAATGTGGAATGGTGCATTTTATTTGGCTTGCCTTTGTAAAGGGCAAGCCTAAGTAATATTCTCATTTTTAGCCCGTGTTATTTGTCTTGCCTTTGTAAAGGGCAAGACCTCTCATTTTTAGCCCATGAAATTTGAAATGTTATCGGGATTCCTTCGTAGAACAAGGTAAGATGTCAAGTATTTGTTCTTTTTAGTAACCTTAAAAAGATAAGACTAAGTATTCATTCTTTTTAGTAGCCTTAAAGGGTGGTAAGATAAGTATTCATTCTATTTAGTAGCCTTATGGGATAAGACTAAATATTCATTCTTTTTAGTAGCCTTAAAGGCTAGTAGAAAACTATCGAGTGGAAATTTTTCCTATCTTTTTCTATCCAAAACAAAGGTAGTCCATAAATTTCTTTCGGTTTGAAAGAATCCCACCAATGGGTGAAAAAAACTTCAAAGAATAAAAGTCAAAGCTTAAGTAGGTTCACTCTAGAAGGGTTCAAATTGTATGCACATAGATATAATATATATATATGTATTTATTTATTGAGAAGGAAAATTTTTCCTCTCTTTCTCTCTCCAAAACAAAGGTAGTCCTTAAATTTCTTTGGGTTTGAAAGAATCCCACCAAGGGGAAAAATAACTTTTTGGTTCTAGACAATCTTCTATGATAGCTTGAACCTTGATAGGAGCTGCAAAAATTCCATCCTTGGAAAAGCTTAAGTGGGGGTTCACTCTAGAAGGGTTGAAATTGTGTGTACATAGAAAAAGCTTAAGTTGGTTCACTCTAGAAGGGTTGAAATTGTGTGTACATAGATATAATATATATATGTAATTATTTATTGAGAAGGAAAATTTTCCCCTCTCTTTCTCTATGCAAACAACAAAGGTAGTCCTTAAATTTCTTTGCGTTTGAAAGAATCCCACCAATGGGGAAAAATAACTTCAAAGAATAAAACTTTAAGACAAAGCTTAAGTCAGTTCACTCTAGAAGAGTTGAAATTGTGTGTAAATAGATATAATATATATATGTAATTATTTATTGAGAAGGAAAATTTTTCCCTCTCTTTCTCTAGTCCTTAAATTTCTTTGGGTTTGAAAGAATCCCACCAATGGGGAAAAATAACTTCAAAGAATAAAACTTTAAGACAAAGCTTAAGTAGGTTCACTCTAGAAGGGTTGAAATTGTGTGTACATAGATATAATATATATATGTATTTATTTATTGAGAAGGAAAAACACACACTCTTTCACTCCATTTTGTAGAGTGAGGGGGGGTCGGTGGGCTAGAATTGAAGTCTGTCTATTGTCTCCACCACCTAGAACAAAGCCTAGATTGAGAAGGAAAAACACACACTCTTTAACCCCATTTTGTAGAGTGAGGGGGATGGGTGGGTAAGAATCAAACCCGGTCTATTGCCTCCACGACCTAGAACAAAGCACAACACTTGCTTCCATTACTTAGAAAATTCCCATCTTCCAAGTTAATGGATCCCTACCATAGATATTTTTACTTGTACATGGGAAAATTTTCTATGGAAGAGAGTAGGGTAAAAAATAAGGAGTGTGTTACTATGGTCAAAGTAGAGAGTAGGGTAAAAAATAAGGAGTGTGTTACTATGGTCAAAGTAGAGATTGGTTGGTGAATCTTTCTTTGAGTCTATAGGAAACTTTGGCAAATGTTTGAAAATTTTCACGATATATGCTCACTTTTAGTGTAAATTTGGCAATTTTTCCTCTAAAATTTACCCAAGAGTGCTACCTTGTGCGAATATATTAAAAAAGTTACCATTTTTTTGGGTCTAAAATAGCCCAAGACTTTTGGCAGACCCTTGAAAATTAGCCTTTGGGCTAAAATATTGCCCCTAATTGTTTCCTTGGAATAGAGTTAATGTTTTTGAGGGGGATTTGTTGCCACTATGGCAAAAGGGAGAGAGCTACGTAGGTTGTTGACAAATGCGATTCTAGTGCTTTGAGATAATTAGGTCGTTAGCTTGCACGATGAGGCCTTTGTGTGTGTGCAAGACTCTCCAGGAACTAGGCAAGGTAGCTTGACATGCAAGAGGAGAGGGCAGTCAAGTAGGTGTAGGGCGGATGTGAGCATGACTGTTCTAAATGGCACCGATGAGATAGACACGACAATCTACATTGGTGTAATGGAAAGAGACATATAATTGAGTGTAGAGGGGAAAGAGACAACGTTTGATATTTGTTAGTCGTTTATTATTTAATATAAGGCCATTTTTTCAAGGTTCTAGCCTTTCTAATTAATTAATTATTTTTTCTATCGTAATTACTTAATTAATTTTTTAGACAAGCGTTAGGTCCCTAATGGTGTAGGAGCAAGAGAGTAAAATAATGACGCCCCTTACAACGGGACAAATATTACAAATTTAAATTTAGGATTAGATTAAGACTGGGCAAGCAATCACGCGCTTTGAGAGTCTGTCGCGTTAAAAGCTTCTTCTTCGTCCTATTCACTGCAATTGCCGTCTCTCTGTCGGTCTATACATTATAATCGCCATGGGTCTGCCGTTGCTCCACATAACGCAGCTCTTCGGCCGACGGAATTATAGCCGCGTGCTTGACCAAGCAACTGGTGAAGATGGAGCTCTAGAGATCGTCAGCCCTACCAGCAATAATTTTGATCATCCCAGTTACGTTGATGATGATAACCGTGGGAATGGCAGCAGACAGGAGACGGCCCCTCCCACCGGCCGTCATCCAAAGGGTGCAGGAATAAGGGGGTTCAGGATGCGCCCAAAGCTTCGCACGAGACAGATCAGTAGCACAAAGCTATCAGTAGATCATCATCAGAGGCACCATGCTGCATATAGCTCTTCATCTTCATCTGTCGCTGCAGATGGGCCTCAGGCTGCAGTGCAGAACTTCCTACGAGGGCCTGCCAGGGAAGGTGAAGACAACGCCTACCACCAACAGTGCACAGACTTGCTCAGAAAGCTGTCTGCACGAGGGAATAGAGTCCCTGGATTCGTATGAGATTAGATCAGTAGCACCAAATGTAAGCTTTTGCAATATATCGACAGCCATTATATAGCAGGTTGTCTTGTATAACAGGTTTTCTCGATTTTGCATCATCAACGTATAATTCAAAGCCTAAAATATATATATACTTTGCACACTTTGTATCCCCGGTCCACTTTTTTAAAAATTATATTAGGTTTTGTATCCAGGTTTTTTTGTTTTGTTTTTCTTCGAGACTGCTCAAATTTAAGCTTTCAGAGGGCATAATAGAAGCCCTTCAAACCTTCAAAAGAAGGCCACTGTTTTAAAAATTTATCTAAATTTTAGACAAACACATGTATATTTTGAAAATCAACCTAGTTTCTACCCTTCAAATTTAAAGTTAGGGTAAGCCTTATAAATTCAACCCTGATCGGAGCCTACCTAGTTTTCTCAGCACCACCACCACCACCTCCTCCTCCTCCTCCTCCCGTCTCTCACCACCACCACCACCACCACCACCTCCTCCTCGTCCTCCTCCTCCTCTACCGACCGTCTCCTCCTCCTGGCACAACTACAGACTCCAAGTCTACTTCATAGCTATGAAAGCTATGAAGTAGGCATCCTTGATATTGCAATGGTGCAAATCGGGTTCTTATTCGGGTCTTGTTTATGGTTGATACCATGAACCGTAGGCTTTGCAATATACATCCAAGCATTTCCAAAAGGACTGTACATAGACTGTTCACATCAATATGGATTAAAGCATTTGCCATCATCTACAAGTTGTTGGAGAGCCATTTGTCCTTTTCTATTTGGAAATTGGATACCCCTTAGCATTATGCCTAAATTTATATCTAAACCAACCAAGCTAATAGTTGACTCTAATAGTAAATAGAAAATGTGCTAGCATGTATCCCTATCTAATAGATTTTTTTAAAAGAAAAGTTCTCTAAGAGTTGGCCATTGACTAAGACTTAGTTTTTGGTAGAGGCATGTGCAAATGCTAGCTCGGTCCTTAATGAAGAATTTCTAAATCCATAAACTTTATTGATTAGACTATAAAAAGTTTGTCATAAGACTTTGAAGTCCTTCAGGTATCTTTGAAGTCCATAATGAAGAATTTTCCTAGACGGTCCATAGACTTTATTGTTTAGACTAGTTTATCATAAGACTTCGAAGCCCTTTTTGGTATGTATGTATGTATTTATTTATTTATTGAGAAGGAATTTTTTTCCCTCTCTTTCTCTCTGCAAACAACAAAGGTAGTCCTTAAATTTCTTTGGGTTTGAAAGAATCCCATCAATGGTGGGGAAAAAAACTTCAAAGAATAAAAGATGAAGCTTAAGTAGGTTCACTCTAGAAGGGTTGAAATTGTGTGTACATATATATATATATATATATATATATATATATATGTATTTATTTTTAGAGAAGGAGAAACAAACTCTTTCACCGCATTTTGTAGAGTGAGGGGGTGTGTGGGCTAGAATTGAAGTCGGTCTATTGTCTCCAAACCAAAGCCCAGATGGAGAAATAAAAATACACATGCTTTCACCCCATTTTGTAGAGTGAGGGGATGATGGGTTGAAATCAAACCCGGTCTATTGTCTCCACCACCTAGAACAAAGCACAACACTTACTTCCATTACTCAGAAAATTCCAATCTTCCAAGTGTTATGGGCTACCACATCTCCCAAGGGGGAACTCCACACAACTGCAATCGGGAGAAGCAACAGACAACAACTATCCTTGGGTACATAATAATGCTTCGAGCTCACGTCCCTTGAGGTTTCCAAGCTCACTTTTAGAAGGTCCACTCCTCCGATCTCCATGTCCATTTTGTCATCACTGCGGAGTTGCTCGCACCACAATGCAAGGCAATATACCTCTCTCTCTCTCTCTCCCACACACATGCATAGAAGATGAACATGCACTAGAGCACCCTCTAACTCTCTCTCTCTCTCTCTCTCTCTCTCTCTCTCTCTCTCTCTCTCTCTCAAAAGACAAAGCAAGAGCTCTCACAGCACAAAGGGGGATGGTGTTCTTTCATTTATGAGAATTTGCCTTTCATACATCTGGCCCTTATTCACACTTGGGTGCCCAAAACTTACTAAAACTAAGGCCTTGGGTGGCTAGTATCTCAAAATGTACAACTTTTATAGTGCCTTTACATAACACTTATTAATGTCCTCAATTGGAAGAGCATCTTTGTTAATCCAAAATGGGATTAACATCCCCCCTACCTGATGTAGGTTCTGTTCTCAGAACCTTTACCTAGGTCGAAAGACCTAGTCGCCAAACTCGTGTCCTGATGTAGGTTCTGTTCTCAGAACCTTTACCTAGGTCGAAAGACCTAGTCGCCAAACTCGTGTCTATAAAAGTTTTGGCGGGATTGAAGCTTTTTAAGGGTTCTTCGGATTGCTGAGTGAGACGTCCAGAACCCATTGTCTACCATGTCTTCGAACGTGACATGCATGTAACCTAGAAGACACATGAGGCAATGATAATAAAGCATCATGTCTCTTTCAGCTGGGCCTTTGTTCATGTCAAAGTAAAGCTGCTTTGCCTCAAATCTATCATATCTTTCTTTTGTTTGAATGATAAAAACTACGATCAACTTTATGAATCTTTTGGTAGCTACTACATATGGAGATCTGGAATTCTGCGCCATGCTCGTATCCATGTGAGCAATTGCTGTCGTTGACTTATGATATCCTGGAATGTGGATGGCGAGAAGTGAGGGAAGTTGTAACAGACATGAGAGTCCTATTGTTTTGCTTTGTGGAATTAGAGTGGAGTGAGTCATCTCTTGATTGGCATGAATAATGGATCCACACGTTGTGTTGGTAGGGAGCATTGGTACTGAAAACTGTATTCTGGGACCGTTAGATACTCCTTGCACCAATCCGGCTGTATGCCAGAATCCGCTAGTTGGGGTTAGTATAATCTGTTCTGATTGCTATATAGCCTCCCCTTGTATGTACTAGGTGTTGTTTGCACCAATCCGGCTGTATGCCAGAATCCGCTAGTTGGGGTTAGTATAATCTGTTCTGATTGCTATATAGCCTCCCCTTGTATGTACTAGGTGTTGTTTGCACCAATCCGGCTATATGCCAGAATCCACTAGTTGGGGTTAGTATAATCTGTTCTGATTGCTATATAGCCTCCCCTTGTATGTACTAGGTGTTGTTTGCGCCATCTGCGGAAACAATAAATGATCATGAATGTTACAACTCAGATTTCCTATAGATCGGCCAAGTGAAGATTGGCCAGGTTGTTGTGATAAGACACATCCTCCCACAAGGTCCCCTCTCCTCCCATTGGTAATAGCTCTTCTAATTCTGGCATTGGGGCTTGGAGAGGGTATGGTACATAAGGCTCCCTCCATGATTCCATGTTAGAATATGCATCTGGTAGGATCCTTCTGGTAGGTTCAAATGGTGTGATTCCCAGAGCACCTTGAACATGAGCTTAGGCTTCAAGAGGGGGTTGCCTGTTCAGATGAAGCCCTTGCTGACAAAGGCTCAAGAACATTTACATCAATAAAATCTTGGATATCATCCTTTGAGGGTGATGATCACGTACCTTGGTGGACATAGAGTTGGTGCCGACATCTCCTCAGAGGCAAGAGTGTTAGTGGAAAAATCAACGAGGATAGAAGAGAAGTGAGAGAAGATATAATCGGCCTCAGTTTTATTAGTAGAAGATACACTAGGAAAGGGTTTTAATAACTTATTGGCGATAGAAGAGAACACTAGATAAGTAAAAGAAGTGGAGGTTCCTGGTGTTTCTTCTTGACCCTCTTTGCAGCTTGGGGGCGGTAAGCTGGGCTTGTTAAGTATATTTGTTGTGGTTATATTATGATATTCAATATGCTCCTTATCAAAATTATAAACCACGTTAGTGAGAATAGCCTCTAAGTGCTTATGGATATTTTGATAAAGTTTTATAATACCAAAAGGATGATATAATGTGGATTTTGAGAGGGTTTAGATGTTGATGGGTATTATAAACTTTAGTCTAGCCATGGCTAATAACCCATTGATAACTACGTGCAACAACTTTGTAGTTGGCTGGTGTTATTGGGATATTATTTGGTAGAAACAAGTCAAGTTTATTAACACTGTTATCCAGGATGTCTGATTGTTACAACACCCGACACAAACTACAAAGGTTTAGCACTATGGGATGTGAGGGGAAGAAGAAAATATTAGCTGGGTCAGTGAGGATTATATCCCCTCTAAGTATTCCCATTACCAAGGTTGGGTTTGCATCCCTTTCTGTGTTCTGATGAATTAGTGTTAGGTCTCCTAAACTGAGGGAGTCTTTGGTTAGGTTAATTTTGTATTGAAGAAGAGAGAGGGTTAGTGTAGATAAAAACAATGTTAGAGTCAGGAGTTATTGGCAACAACGAACCTATCTTCGAGACGCGTTCGATGAGTTGGCATAATTCATCTAGTTGATTAGTCCTTTGAGATCTTTGTTGAAGGGTGAGCTGGTAACACCATATTAGATAATTTGGGAAAAATCCCATTCCCATTTGAAAAATGGGAGCATGGTGAACTTGTCCAAAAGTTTGTCAAAACCCCCTCATGTGACATATCATTGGAAAGATCTTGAAGAGTAGAATCTAAATCTATGATCTCCGACAAATTTGGAGTTAGTATGTTTAAGATATGTCCAAAACTATATGGAGTAATTGACTCCCAAAATGTGAGATTTTTTCCAAATTACCTAATATTGACTTTGGTGTTTTAGTTCCTGAATCGTGGGATCTTTGGTGGTGAGTAGTGTGGTGATGGATCCTTCCCGTGGATCTCGAGCAGCAGCAGCAGCAGCAGCAGCTCTTCATATCTTCTTGCAGCTTCCTCCTTTGACATCCTAGAAGTGGTGGCTTGAGCATTAGCCTCTTCAACCTGCTTTAGCCGCTCCTCTGCCAAGCTTTGGCTGCTAGTTTACTAGTGTACATGTTCAAGCACCTGTTGATGGTTGACTGCTGGCATTTGATCTATCTCCATCATCCTTGTAGTGATCACCGCATTGAGGGATTTCAGCTTCTCAGCATGCGCTTTGTTCAATTGCTCTCTTTCGGTTTGAAGGCTTACCACTTTTTGTTTAGCTTTAGCAATGGCTTCATTGAGTGCATTGATCTGCCATGTATATCCTTCTTCCTTAGCTTGGAATGTGGCATGGGCTTCCTTTAACTATTGTGTATGTTGTTCCTCTTTCTCCTTGGTATGTGCTACTTCCTTTTGAAGTTGTGCCATTGCTTGGTCTGCGGACTATTGTCTTGCTGATTAGCCTATTATTGCCCTCAAAGGTTTGGAGCCTTGCCTCTCCTGTTCTTCGGGGCTACCTTTAAACTCTTTAGGATTATCTCTTTGTGTGTGGCATCGGTGCAGCTAATTGCTCCTTAAGATCCTTCACTTTGTCAGTGGAATCCTGGCCTGTTTCCAGAGTTTAGCATTCTTGTCATGCAGCATATGAGAAGTAAGCAAATGACATCACCATACTTGTTTCTCTTGGGACCAAATATTTGCACTTGTAGAGGCTGAGCCTTCTATTTGGTGCTGCAGTAGCCTATTGAGGCCTTCCATGGTCTCTTCTAGGAAGCGATCAGCCCCGAGATTGTGTAAGAAGGCTCCTTTCCCTAGTGTGTCCTCAGCGTCCATTCAACCTTCGCTTACTCATGTGGTGTTCTTTTCCTCTTTTCTGTTGGTGAGCCTGTGGCATTGGCTCGAGTTACGGCCAGGTTCCCCTCAACCTTTGGTCCAGAAGTAGCGGAGGAGGCCATTTGTAACATTTGAAAAGAACATCAGCCATTGTGACTGGTAGGAGCTCGTGGCCCTTTTTCTTTCTTTTTTTGTGTGTTTGTGTGTGTGTGGGTGTGTTAGTTATTTTTATGCATGGGTGTATGATGGGACGAGTGTTAGTGTGGTGTGCAATGAATCAAGAAAGGATGTGTGTGAATTAGTCTTATTCTGTGAACCTATGAAGTAGCAGTGCATGAGATGTTAAAGCAGGAAAGCTTAACCCATATGCATGAGATCTTAACCCGTGAGAGAGGTTAAAGCATGAAGTGTTAGTACGTGAGATGTTAAATTATGAAAGATTAACCCATGAGGGGTTAAAGCGTGAAAGCTTAACCCATGAAGGCTTGACTCATGAAGAGTTAAAGCGTGAAAGCTTAACCCATGAGGGGTTAAAGCGTGAAAGCTTAAGCCATGAGGGGTTAAGCTTAACCCATGAGGGGTTAAGCTTAACCCATGAGGGGTTAAAGCATGAAGGGTTAACCCATGAACTAGCAGTCCGTTAGTTCGTGAAATAGCAAGTTATGGTGTCATGATTAACAGTGTGGAACGAGTGTTAGAGGTTTGGCACGCTTGTTGCTGTGAGAAAACGAACTTTAACTATTGGTGCATTATTATCCAAACTGAGATTATGGTTTGGACTCCGTGAAATAGAGTAATATTCTTATTTTTAGCCCATGTTATTTGTCTTTCATTTGTAAAGGGCAAGACTTCTCATGTTTAGCCCATGAAATTTGAATGTTATTGGCATGCCTTTGTAGAACAAGGTAAGACAAGTATTCGTTCTTTTTAGTAGCCTTAAAGGCTATTAAGACTAACTGAGTACTAAGTATTCATTCTTTTTAGTAGCCTTAAAGGCTGGTAGAAAACTATCAAGTGGAAATTTTTTCCTCTCTTTCTCTCTCCAAAACAAAGGTAGTCCTAAAAATTAATTTGGGTTTGAAAGAATTCCACCAATGGGCAAAAAAAACTTGAAAGAATAAAATACAAAGCTTAAGTAGGTTCACCCTATACAAGAGTTGAAATTGTGTGTACATAGATATAATATATATGTGTGTGTGTATTCATTGAGAAGGAATTTTTTTGCCTCTTTCTCTCTCCAAAACTAATGTAGTCCTTAAATTTCTTTGGGTTTGAAAGAATCCCATCAACGGGAAAAGAAACTTCAACGAATAAAAGACAAAGCTTAAGTAGGTTCACTCTAGAAGGGCTGAAATTGTGTGTACATAGATATAATATATATATATATATATAGGAAAAACACACTCTTTCACCCCATTTTGTAGAGTGAGGGGGTGGGCTAGAATCGAAGTTGGTCTATTGTCTCCACCACCTAGAAAAAGGCCCAGATTGAGAAGGAAAAACACACACTCTTTCACCCCATTTTATAGAGTGAGGGGGATGGGTTGGTCACAATCAAACCTAGTTTATTGTCTCCACCACCTAGAACAAAGCACCACACTTGCTTCCATTACTGAGAAAATTCCAATCTTCCAAGTTATTGGATCCCTCAAAAAAGGACCACTCGATAGATATTTTTACTTGTACATGGGAAAATTTTCCTATATGGAAGAAAGTTAATGTTTGTGAGGCAGATTTGTTGGCTATGGCAAAAGGGAGAGAGATACGTCGGTTGTTGACAGATGTGATTCTAGTGCTTTGAGATAATTAGGTCGTTCGGACGAGACAGAGTAGCACAAAGCTATCAGTAGATCATCATCATGCTGCATATAATACTTATCTTCATCTTCATCTGTCGCTGCAGATGGGCCTCAGGCTGCAGTGCAGAACTTCCTACGAGGGCCTGCCAGGGAAGGTGAAGACAACGCCTACCACCAACAGTGCACAGATTTGCTCAGAAAGCTGTCTGCACGAGGGAATACAGTCCCTGGATTCGTATCAGACGAGATTTGATCATTAGCACCTATAAGTAAGCTTTTGCAATGCATGGACAGCCATTATAGCTTAGTTGTCTTCCACAACAGGTTTTCAATTGGCGTTTTTGTGCTCCACCACCAACACCACCACCTCCACCTCCTCCACCTCCTCCTAGTCCTCCAGTAGTTATACTGTACGGCCTCCTCCCTGCACCACTTTACGGCCTCCGCCCCCACTTCCGCATCCATCTGAAGGAGAGCAAAGCAGAGGGAGAGAAAAAGAAGACGGGTTAGAATTCAGCATGGCTAAAATGTCCGCACCCTCTTCAGTTGACGAACCTGATTAGCCATTCACCTCTCTTCAGCCCCACAAAGCTTGCATGCACTATATTCACATAATCTTTGTTGCTAAATTTAAATTTGTATAAAGTTTTCATTTTTTTATAAAAATGATAGCATATTGAGTTGCCATTTAGGGTGCTTACTTCTCCTACTTGAATAGTTTGTCCACTCTAATAGTAAGTTTATCACAAGAACGCATATGCTATACTAACTTACATTGTATGTTTTCTTATGCAGCATATTCTCTATAATCACATGCCTTACTTTATCAAGTACAGAGATCCTAGTATTTGGAACACACAAGGACTCGAGAAATCACACTATATGGCTCGAAATGCATATTTCAGGCACACACAACATGGTGGTGGAAAAAGTAAGGCAAACAGCTTACAAGAAGTGTTCCAATGGTTCTATAGAAAGATACAACAACAACTACATAAAAAAGAAACCTTGAGGTCATCCAAACTGATGCAGACACTCAGACATATGGAAAGGAAGAGATTGAAGCATTCCGAAGCATTTAAAAACTCAGATGCCATAGAAGCACAAAACAATGGAGAGAACAAAAGATTTTTATTAATCATCATTGGACAGATAGATGTAACACATAAGTCTTTTACAATGTATCTTTCCATTCTAATGACTGACAATTCCAGGGAATCTGGCTTTCGTTTATACCTTAGTAAACGGTGTTTGCCATGCTCTTCTAGTTCCTCTAGGTTCTTTATGCCTAGAGACAATGCTACTGCAGCAGCATATGTATGAAAGTAACCCCTTCTGTTGCCGGCATAACTAGGGTAGCAACCAAAAATTTCTAAGGCAATAGACTTCTCTATCAAAATAATCTTCTCATAACTTTTAGAAATAATCATTGCACCTAAGAACAGGGACAACGTCTTGAATACAAAATTTATAACTTTCCCTTCCTGGCTCATGGCATTGTGGTAGACTATAATCTTTGCCTTAGACAATTTGCTTAGGTAGTGAGAGAGAGCTGCGTCTCAGGCACAATACTCCCTTTTATGCCGCTGCAATAATTTGTCTTTAACTTCAAATGTACTCTACAAAATAAAATAATTAAGGAAACATAAGTCTACATATCACATTCACACACACAGAGACACACAACACACACATACACAAAGAGAGAGAGAGAGAGAGAGAGAGAGAGAGAGAGAGAGAGAGAGAGAGAACCTGAGTCTCATCTGTTTCACAAATAGTTGGTCGTACCAAAGGTTAATAGAACTTTTAGTATCTTCTCCTACTCTGTTCATAAACTCCTTTGTGGAGTCATTCAACTTATCAAAGCCATATTTGGCCTGCAGCTCCATGAAGGTTTTATCATCTGGCATAAATCCATCCTCTTTGAATTTCTGTGCTTTGCCCAAATAAATACTGAAACACTCTTTACTATTATAATTTCCCTCCAATGCTAAGTCATCTCTGGGATCATCTTCCGAGACAAAACACTACCCTCTTCCTAAAAATTGGCAATAGCAGATAAAGAAAAATTCTCTCTCAAGAGCTGAAAATATCCTGAATGTCAGCCACCAACAGTACATAACGTTTGTTATCAACAACAAATTCTGGCAGTACTGGCAATACTAGACCACACTGCTCCACTTTTTGAAGAGATCTACATCCAATGGTCTCTGTATTGTTGACGTCTTTAGAGCAACAATATTTATCGATTTTGCCTCCTCTTCCTCTTGTACTAACTCAATATCTTCCTCAAGTGGGGTCTTTGTTGATGTCGAAAAAGCGTCTTGAGGGTGAGAAGAATGTGGAAGAGAGGGTGAGAAGAATGTGGAAGAGAGGATGAGCTTGAGCTCCTTGTAAGCAAACTTCTTTTCACATACATACACACACAAAAGAGTAGATAAGTACACAACAAAGAGATGGAAGCCTAAATTTTCGTCTAGAGTACATAATCTAAGGGAAAGTACTCTATATAAAGAGTATATAATCTAAGGGAAAGTACTCTATTAATAAGAGAGATGGAAGTCTAAACTTTCTTCTCTATAATCATTACATAAAGATAAGAGTATATACTATAAGGGAAAGTAATCTATTACCAAAACATACAAGGTCCACAATGTGAAAGTATATACTATAAGGGAAAGTACTCTAATACTAAAACATACAAGGTCCATAGTGTGAACTTAACTATTGAGCTTGTGCTATAACCATACCATAACTCTAGTAACCAAAATGGTTGTCATACAACTTGTAAACCACTGGCGACATATCAACCATAATCTCATGAAACATTCCAATGAAATAAGTACGAGGTGTCATCCATATCTATGTACTAGTAGTTGATCTCAATATCTTAACACTCCCCCTTGAACTCAACACCATACTCTGCACTCCAAGTAAGCTTCTAAACTCACGAAGGTTTATATTACGTACTATTAGAGAAAGTATTCTATTATTACAGCATACAAGGCATTACGACATTTTGGAGGTCATTCGTAGGGCCTTTTAGTAGAGAGAGAAAAAGGAGCGCATCCAATCAGGAAGAAGGCAACGTTACGTTGAAAAATAGGTTATTTATTTTTTCTAAATCCAAAAACTCTTCTTTCTCACCTCAAAATGTACTCTACTTACACTTGATAGTCACTTTTCACACTCAAATGCATTAAGCACACCTACAGTTGATAGTCACTTTTCACACTTAAATGCATTAAACACACGTACACTTTTGTAGGGAGGGAAACTTCTATTCGAATCCATGCATTAAATACAACTTTTTGCTGCTGCAAAGGAGGGAAAATTTCCTCCCTCTCAAACTCCTCTTGGCCCTAAACAATATCTCACGCTCTTTTTATTTTCTCTACCTTATGCCGCACTCCATTTTCTGAAGCTTCAGGCTTTTGTACTCCATTCCTTCTTGAAAAGATAGGTAGCAAATCTCATTTTATATCATCCCAATTTTGCTCCACTAATGCCATCATAGATGATTCAATTCCTAGGGCAAGGAGACCAAGATCCCTAGGGTTTGCTATACTTGTATCCAACTCTCTCAATGTGCAAAATCAGTGGACTGAAGTGCTTATCACCAAGGGCACATGGGTCCTTATGCAGTCAAGGAAGAAAAGAAAGATCACAACAAGAATACATTTAGGGCGTCATAGAAAGGAAGAGTAAAAGACTTCAAGATAGAGACTGGAAGGAAAACCATCAAGGAAGTCCTAGTGCAGTATATATATATTCATAATGAGCTTGTGCTTGAGAATCCAAATGACATAAAATTGCCCTCGCATAGACCAAACTGTAAGTTAATCTATCGCTTGTCAATCTTTCATTTTCTCATAATGGTCTAATGAACTGTGTAAACTGTCCACGTCTATGGTTGTAGATGTGTACCCCTCATCATATGAGGAGTGGGAGCCAGTTCAGTGCATCATTGGAATTATGAATGTGGTTTACTGCACACATTGGTCGGCTACAGTATGAGGGAAGGAGCAATAAAAGCCTTATAAATGTAGGGATCTTTTTCTATTATCATTTCTACCATCTACTCAACAAGAAACACAATTGTGGCTGCTTAGAAGAGTTACCTCTGCAAGCTGAGTGGAACTACATGGATTGGGCTATCCCAGACCCCTTAGTAATGGAGTCAGCAAAGAGCAAGCTCTTCAAGGATGTGCAACGCTCTCTACGAGGGAGCATTCCAACTCGTGTAGTAAAAATTATTGTTTACCTACCAATTACTGTGTTCATGGAACTTTTTAGCTTATTTTAAGTGAAGATAGCGAGAACCATGCTTGTCTGCAAAGATTTGGACACATTCCTCTTAGCAAGACTTCTTGATGAGGGATGGCCGAGTAAACCTTTTGACGATATCCATTGTAACATTGCACTGGAGACAGTAGTTGCAAAGTACATAATTACAACTCAAACTTTTATCTTGTCCTTCTAGTATAGCAGGTCCCGTTACATCAATGGAGAGTTGGTACCAATGGATCAGGAAGTCGCAAGTGCAATGGACGACAAAGCTCGGGGGGTTCACCTTTAAAAAATGTTGCATATCACGTGCGTTCAAGAGGTAATAAAAAACCCCCTCTACTTACATGTCACAGGCTAATAAAATGACCCCTCTTTCTTAAGAAACTTACAACTTTTTTTCAAAATTGGATAAAAAAGCCCCTCCTGTATATGTAAACCTGTAACTTTTTGGAATTTAAATACCCCTCTTAGATGAACTGACGTGCTACACTTACATACTTTTAGGTGAACCCCCCGGGCGACAAAGTCATAGACATTGAAGTGATTGATGAAGCTTCAACACTGGTGACAATTGTTTCTATACGAGGAAAATGTAATTTACAAAGCTAAGGAAGGATATTGTCGAAGAATCCTTGCAAGACACGAGAGCACACTTTAATTTCATTCACAATGGAAGAAAGGTCCTCCTTAGAAGGGATCAACTAATATAATGTAAAGAATTGGATAACAAAGTCAAGATCATGCCTACTTGACAATACCCACTCCAATGTACTCTTGTTACATAATTAATCAAGTCTATCTTGTAAATGACACTCCTACTTGACATTACAAATTTGAATGTACTCTTTTAACATAATTAATCAAGAGCCTTTTGTTTGATGTAATACTTTCAAAAAACAATACAATGTATACTATTTTCCAAGACACATTAATTGAGTGAGAATAGAATAGTTGAAGACATAACATTACAAAAAAGGATTTCTCATTACATAATCTTGTAGTGAGTCTTTTGATTTGTACAATCCATCTAAATATTGTTCTTCCAAATTAACATCATCTGCATTACCTTCGAAAGGAAAGCGTGATATCCATGTTCCAATGGAATTGTACATAGCCTTCTCAAGGGTATCATCAATTAATAATGTAGTTGTGGGATTATACGGGTGTTGGATATCCACATAGCACTTCATAAAGTAAGGGCACCCCAGGTTTGTTGGGATGAAAAACACCTGGGTCAATGTAACAGTGTCTTTGATCATATACAAAATACAATTCTGTTTCCTCAATCTTAGATTCTCTCAAAACTAGCGTGACAAGAGGCCTCAAATTATGTGTCATCATTGAGGACCAAATGGCCAATCTAAAGTGCTTAGTTACAAAGTTGATAAATTGATACAGTTTGGGCCTTAGCATGACATGCATTTTTCTGACTATATAATTCCCTGTAGCACTTGGTCCAAAGCTCTTGGGTTGTCTTTTGAGCAGCAATCCATTAACATCCAAGATGATAAGCCTCCTCAGTGTGTCTGGAACCATTATTGACATGATTCTAGTCAGTCTGAATATGATTGAAACTTATAATCATTGTTAAGGAACAAAAATAGGTAATAGAAACAATTCTTAAAATTGAGTTGGTTACATTCCACATTAGGTAAATTAGGCTTGGGATCTTCATCAACCTTGCAATTCTCACACTAGCCTTGGCATCCTCACACCAGACTTAGGTTCTTCATTGTTTGCCTCTCCCTACTAGGTCCTGGCTCGTCGGCCTTTGCAATCTACTTCTCGTCTGTCTTCTCTTCAGGCTTTGGGTCTGCCTCTTCAGCTTGCTCTACCTCATAAGCGTTGGGATGTTCAATGTTAACCTCCACATTGGACCTTGGCTCTGCCTCTATGTGCTCAAAGGGCTTTGGCTCGTCCCCTACAGCCTGAAGGAGTACCTCGACGTCTGCAGGATCGGGGAATTCCGACTGGTTGTAATCAGACATCTCTATGCTATTCTTTAGTGTTAATCGTATCATGGTCACTTTGTACCGCTCCACATAGTTCTTATCATAATTCTGTAATGCGGTCTGAAAAAACAAAACTCACAATGTCAGACCGCAAATCTAGCTAAATCAATGTCCACCCGATGATTCTTCCACTTACCTTGGACATGAAGGGATTCATGGAGAAGAGACTCTGGAGAATATATTCTACATGTATCGTCGATCTCCATCCCCACAGGAGTGTGAGTCTCCTTGCTTGGGCACTTGAACAGGCTTGACCTTTGATTTGTACAGTTCATAGTCTCCATATAGGAAACCAAGAACGTGAAGAAGCCTTTTTATACACTTGCATAATCAATAAGCTTTCATAATAAGATACATTGCCAACTTCAAGGAGCCATAGATAATAGAGAAAGGTGCTTTGAATGTTTACTTATGCAGGCCTAACTTAGGATGTGATCTTGGTACTAATTAAGAGTCCACACGATTCTCTTATCCAATTCTATAATGGCAAGGCTCCAATGGTTCCTGCAAAAGCAGAAATATCTAAAAAACTAAGGCATCCCCTATCTATTAGATGTATATAACTAACAATATAGAGGAGTAACATACCTTGATTTGTATGGAAAAATTATTACGGTAACCTCCAGCATGTTCAAATAGGTGAACCACTTTTGAATGCTACGAGGTACTCCTTCTTCGTATATAGTAGTGGTGCTAGCTGAGAGTTGATAATAAACACCTCAGAGTAGCTCTCACGTGGAAGCTGGCACTTGAAAGGGAAGAACTAAAGACGAAAGGACCATATCATCTGAAAATGCAATTTGGATACCTACTTTAAACAGATGTATAGGATAGTATCTGTGATCTGTGATGTCTTATCCATCAAAGTTCTAACATCCACGATGTCAAGAGATAGCTGTCACTCACCATCTTCCATATTCACAAAGATAAAAATGCCCCTCTGCAAGCTCCTTAGTATCTCCAGGTTGACTGACTCCAACTCTTCTGTTTCTTTGATGTACTGTACTTTTGGAGATTCTTTGGGTTTGATTTTACTTGTTGATCCTTGTATTTTCTTGCCTTCTACTCTTCCTACCATCTGGCCTCCTATTCTACCCTGGCTTTTGTGTTAATATCATGTGTAATATCTACAATTTTTATTTTATCCTGAGGAGCTCTTGCTGGTGGAATCATGAAGACGTTTTTCATCTTTAGGTCTATAAGCTCTGTAGGGTGTAGAAGCTTCTCATACCTCCACCTAAGCCTCTTCTCAGTGTCTCACTATCCTTGGGCATTATAGTCATCCTATGTGCGTGGGCACACACAACACACAAGTCATTGAAGTACTCTATGAGAAAGTCTTCACTACTACAGCCTCGTGTAGACAGGGTTGTACTCTTCCACCTTACGGATAGGCTCCAGTTCTTACATATAGACTTGCACACCCTCTGGAAAGGGAGCTTGGGAACACATAACTCCACACAGTTTTGTGCCTTCCTGATCTATTTGAGAATGTAGAAGTTCTATAAAATCTCCTTGTTCTGGCCTGTTTCAGAATATGGATAGGTTTTCCTTTCCTTGGCTTCTTCTGAGAGGCAGCCTTTGTGGCCAATCTAGGCCCCTTACCCTGTCTCCTTATAGTGGCCTTTGTTCTCGCCATGATCTACAAATTAGCATGGTAGAAAGAGACATAACACTGTGTGTGTGTGTATGTGTGTTTGTGTGTGTGTGTGTATGTGTGTGTTTCTGTATGTCCTGTGTTAGACCGCACCAGCGAGGCCTCTATAATAATAAGTGTGATTTGGTGTGATATCAAACTTGCGTTAGACATGCAAGCGCCATATCACGCACCAAACCGCAAAAATACCTCTCTCTCTCTCTCTCCTCCCACTCCCTCTGTCTCCCTGTGTGTGTGTGTGTGTATTTGTGGATGTCATGTAAGTGTATATGTGTGTGTGTGGTTTGGCGCGATAGAGCTCTTCAGTAAGTGCATATGTGTGTGTGTATTTGTGGATGTCATGTAAGTGTATATGTGTGTGTGTACGTGTGTGCGGTTTGGCACGATAGAGCACCTTATCGTGCACCAAATCGTAAAAACCTCGCGTGCGTGCGCGCGCGTGCGCACACACACACACACACACACTCTCTCTCTCAATCTGTGTGTGTGTAGCATTATTGGATGTGTATGTTTGTGTTGTATGTGTTTCTCCTTGTGTGTGTGTGTGTGTCTCTCTATGTGTTCCTGCATGAGTATGTGTGTGTGTCTGTGTGTGCACGCACGCGCGTGCGTGCATGAGTGTGTGCAAGAGAAACACATACCAAAGCTGTTGGTGGCTTGATGGATCGCTATCGTGGGGTCGATGGATCACTGTCGTGCTTGCTCGATGGATCTGTCTCTGTCTCTCTCTCTCTCTCTCACAGGCGCACCGGACAAATAAAATAAAAAAAGAGTCATTTTTAATATTCACAAACCCCGTGTGTCAATTGTTAACATGACATGTGTCCGTTATTACTACACATGTGGGTCGTTTAAAGTTATTTAATCCTCACGCCACTATTAACGGTTCTTGTATTTGAGAGAGAGAGAGAGAGAAAGAGAGAGAGAGAGAGAGAGCGGTTGCATTTAAAGGAATTGCCAAATGCGCCAAGAATCGTAAATGACGACCATGCCACCGAATTTGGCCCAGAAACGGCATACAGCCTTAAGGATCCACAAGTGCAGGTTCCTGCATAATAGCCGCCACTTTATCTAGATCTACCACAATGCCATCTTGGGAAATGATGTGACCCAGCAGTTTGCCACTTCGCACCGCAAAAACACACTTGAGCGGATTAAGACTGAAGGACACCTCCCGACAGCGCTGAAAACAGAGCCACAAGTGTCCCAAATGCAACACACAAGTGCCAAAGACACTCAGATTATCCAAAAAAATGCACATGAAATGGGTGAGAAAGGGCCCAAATATCTCATACATGTCGCGCTAGAAAGTGGAAGGTGCATTGCGCAATTTACTGTGTACACAAACACCCCCCATGCGGTGATGAATGCGGTTTTGGCTTGATCCTTTGGTGCCATTCAAATTTGATTGTAGCCGTTGAATCCATCAAGAAACAAGTACATCTCATGCCCTGCTATATCATCGAGAATGGAATCCATGTAGGGCAAGGGAAAAGGATCCGGGATTGTGGCTGCATTAAGCTTTCTGTAATCCACACAGATGCAATTTTTTGTTCTTCTTCGGGACAATGACTATAGGAGAAATCCAGTCCGGGTTTTTGATAGGCGCGATGAATCCCACCCTTATTAGCAAGCGGTCCAGCTCTTCCTTGACTTGCTTGGCTACATGTGGGTTTATGCGATAATGCTGCTGCCTAGAGGGTACCGCATCTAGCTTCAGGTAAATGCGGTGTTGGTAAAACTTTGGGTCCAGACCTTTCATGTCAGCGTAATCCCAAGCCAGAATTCCCATAGAAGTTCCACCAGATTAGTTTTGAATGAGGGTTCCAGCAAGGTACTAATTTTCACCGGCTTAGTCTCCTCATCATCTTCTAAGAAAATGGTCTCCACCACGACATCTTCTTTGACACGGGTAATGCAGCTCATTTGCGCCTCAAAAGCGCGCTCCTTTTCCAGAATGTCTTTCATGTTATCTTCGGGTGCATACTCATCCTTAGTATACCCAGCAAATTTTCCCCAAAGAGTTTTCCCTTGTCCATGGTGACTGAACACACTGTAGGCGCAAGCCTGAGGTATTCCGCAGCAATACATATTGCCACATCCACTGAGAAGAATGGAATCAAGTCCTCATTTTCCTGCAAGAATTTTTCCTCTTCATCTTCATCCAAGCCATTTGCCATATGCACTGTTTCTGCAATACAAGCCAAACTGAATTGCTATGTTGATGGCGTTCCCTCAAAGCGAATTTAACCTTCCTGCGACCCCTGTGGGGATGGTCATTAGATTATACTCCCAATTATGCCGGACCTTTGCCTGGCGCAACCAAGGACGACCCAGC
The DNA here is from genome assembly GCF_041138505.1 of Cibotium barometz. Taxonomy (NCBI): domain Eukaryota; kingdom Viridiplantae; phylum Streptophyta; class Polypodiopsida; order Cyatheales; family Cibotiaceae; genus Cibotium; species Cibotium barometz. The sequence continues at coordinate 50,968,209 of NC_141079.1, read as the reverse complement.
AACAAATTGTACTCCTCAGCAGAATCCTCCATGCTCAGCACTACAAAGGACATGACGAAGGATATGCCTGCAACCTCAATCACCATGCCCTTCAAGATGCCCAAGGGTCGGACTCTCCTCTGATCAGCCATGCATACCAGAAATGGTCCAGGATCCCATGCTTTCCAACCCATGTGCTTACAGGTGGACTTTGTTGCAAGATTGACACCAGCCCCACCATCGATCACCACGATCAATTGTAAGGCCTCGAAAGCCTACGAAAATTTCAACTCAATCTGAACCATAGCCACCGCCTGCAGCTTCTGCCAGTTTTTCAGCTTTCTTCCGATCATACTCCTGTGCTTCTGGGCAATCTTGGCGCCAATGTCCTTCCTTTATGCAAAAAAGATAAAATTTTGGATGATCTATGGCCCAGCCTCCACGACCACCACCACGATTGCCACCCCTACCACACCACTGTTGTTGCTATAGGGTTGCTTAGAAGTGCGTTTCCTTGTCTTTCCCAATGTTAGTGACCTGGTTGCCCCGGAGCGAGCCTTGTGCCCCCTCCCATTGTAGTAACACTCTGACGTGTTATGGGAATTGCTGATACAGATAGCACACCACTTGTCGTTCATCGCACATTCTATTGTTGCTGGATGGCCAGGATTATGGCAACGAGAACACCAGACTTCCTTCGTGGACTTAGCAGTCGAAGACTCCCCGACGGGAACCGTGCTGACCTTCCCACTTTTGTGAGATTTCCTGGTCTCCTGCACTGGTGCCTCATCAGAATCTGAGCTACTACTGTCCTCCGATTCACTGTCCTAGCTCCGTGTGTCCAAATCCTCCTCCGAACTGTGTCGACGGCGTCCCGGTGTGACGTGCTATTGCTAGATTTCTTCTTAGATCGCTTCATAGTGGTGGAATCGTTATCCTCAAAATGACTCCCCTACGAGAATAGACTGAGCAATGACATCCGCCAGTGGCGTATTCACTTTGTCCATAGTGGCTAGGGCCGTGCGCAAGTCCTTTGCTAGAGTTCCCACGTCCCCTAGCCGGCGCTTCAAGCAAACTTGAAGATAGTCACACCACTTACACACCTAATATGAAATTGCATGTTTCACGGATTTAGCTATCTTTAAAACAATCTTTTAATGAAACCATAGTATCACTGATCATAATCCTCCAAAATATCTAGCTTGAGTTCCATCATCGGTGTACCTATGGCATCATTGGCAACCAGAACACTCACCACCTGTTGCTCAGGGGCCTTTTCAATAGTTCCTAGCTCATAGTACCCCGAAAATATAATCACATAAGAAAATCCAAATGGACTCTCCATTGAAGATCAGCAAGATCAACCAATAGATCCATATAAAAAAGCCATGGACTCATTCGTTGAGGACTAGCAAGGCCAATCAACCAGATCCATGCCCGAGTTCAGAAAACAACTCTAACTCCTTGTTCCAGTTTCTTCCCTGACGCACGCGTGGGTATCCTCGGCGACCCAGAGCTAGAGTACCGTTTGGTCAGCACCCTCTAGGCTCCTTCTTCGTAGGTCACCTAGCACTTCACTCATAGGCCGCTTCCATCCATAGAACCGGAAGCTCACCATTTAAATCAAACCTGGTCTTGGCCGACCTTGCTATGCGAGACGTCCTACATTGACTCTCCGTCAGCTTATAACTTTATCACTTAGGCCTCAACGACCTCATTCACAAGATGGTCAAAATGCTTCCCTAGCATTCTTGACATAAAACAGTCATTTAAAAACAGGTTTCATAAATACAGTTTCTAACAAACTCTCATCTTTCCACATTGTTCCAAATCATTTCTTGTTATTCCACATTCTTCTACATCAATTCACATTGCTTATTCCACATCTAGTCATATGTGTTCCCATTGTCCTTCATCAATTCTCATCCAATCACATCATATTACATCTCATCACATCTATCCTCCACATCTATCCTCATCATATCTATCCATATCTATCCACATCTATCCTCATCACATCACGTCACATCCATCCACATCACATCTCATTCATTCACCTCTATCCAGGTCCACATCACATTGCATCACATCTATCCACGCCACAACATATCCACATCACATCCCATCCATTCATATCACATCACATCACATTCACATCTATTTACATCTTATCATATCATATTCACTCACATCACATCCATTCACATCTACCCAGATCCATATCACACCATTCACATCACATCACATCCATTCACATCTACCCAGATCCACATCACATCACATCCATTCACATCTACCCAAATCCACATCACATCCATTCACATCACATCACATCCATTCACATCACATCACATTCATTCATATATCATCACATTCATTCAGATATCATCACATTCATTCAGATATCATCACATCACATTCACATCCATTCACATCGCATCGCATCCATTCGCATCTCATCACATCCACTCATATCTCATCACATCCACTCACATCTCATCACACCCATTCACATCCATTCACAACCATTCACATCCATCACACCCATTCACATCCCATCACACCCATTCACATCCATCACATTCATTGCATCCACATCATATCACATACATTCCATCCACATTTATCCTTATCACATCACATTCATTCCATCCATATCACATCTCATTCATTCCATCCACATTACATCACATCCAAATCTATCACATCACATCTCATTCATTCAATCCACATTACATCACATTCATTCCATCCACATTACATCACATCCACATCTATCCACATCACATCTCATTCTTTCCATCCACATTACATAACATCCACATTTATCACATCCATTCACATCTCATCACATTCATCCACATCCATCCATTCATTCACATTCACATCTATCCACATCCATCCATTCATTCACATGCACATCTATCACTTCACATCTCATTCTCATCCATTTACGTCACATCACACCCATTCACATATCATCACATCTCATTCACATCTCATCACATTAACATCCACATCCATTTTCATCACATCACATCTCATCACATCCACTCACATCGCATCACATCACATTCACATCTTATCACATCACATCGCATCCATTTACATCCATTTACATTCGTTCAGATCCACATCACATCTAATCACATCCATCTACATCTATTAAGATCCACATCACATCTTATCACATCCACTTTTAATACAGTTTCTCTACTTTCGATACTGATAGAATTTTTCTAAGTTTCTGCCAATTGCTTGGCCTAGTTAAAGGTACTTTTTCTCGATGGATTTTCATATTCTTTCTCGAATTTCTCAAGTGAAATATATTCAATATTCTTCTTTTTGAGTAAAAGATTCATGGGATTTACAAAAATCAATTCTACCCATATTTTTCAATAAAATTAATAATACTTAAAATTCCACTTTTGATAAATACTCATAATTTGAATTATGCCAAAAATTTCTCTTTTACCATTTAATTACTTGGATCTCAATTATCATGGAAATTCCTCTTTTTGCATAAAAATAAATTTACCAAGAATTCCTCTTTTACCATTTAATTACTTGGATCTCAAATATCATGGGAATTCCTCTTTTTGCATAAAAATAAATTTACCAAAAATTTACTCTTTTCTCATAATCAATTAAGTATGCATAATTTCAAAAAAAAAATTTCTCGTGAATATGATGGAAATCATTCTTTTTGCATAGGATGTCCAATCCTAGAATATGGTAGGAAGTCCTCTTTTAGCATTATGCATAAAAATAAGATATGTATTATTTTCTGAAAATTTTACCATAGCTTTGTTGTGCTATTACTAATAATTCTCAATTTTTTTCTAAAAGAATGAAAGCTTGTAATGAAAATATATTAGTAGTTCCTCTTTTATGCTTAAAATTAAACTAAGAATTTAAATCATAATTTTAACCATAAAATTAAACATACTTGTGATTATCCCACTAGATTAAGCTAATTTTAACATTCCTCTTTTCCCCAATTGTTAGGATAACCCATTTCTCATTTAGAATGAATTAGAATAGTTTTCAACTACTCATAAGCAATCTAAAAGAATTTACCATTATTTTAATAGCACAAAAGCATGAAAATATCATTTTCTTACTCTCTAGCTTATCAAGCCTAGAGTTTAGCTTTGAATTAAGAGACTATCATCGAAAATCATCCTTTTCCAAGGGATTTAGCCATAAAGATGGCTATTCTTTTAGAGAGAGAGATTTACTTAAAGAAAGAATTACAAATAAGCATAAAGGTTAACTTAATGCTAATTAAACATTAAGAAACTTAGGGAAAACTTGATTTGAATTAAAACAATCATTTTGAAAGATTCTCAAGCTTGAGAGGGGTTGAGAAGAAGAACGTTATTGAGAAAATTGGAAAAAACCATAAAAATTGATTTTACCTCCAAGTTTGGCTTGATTCTCTAATTGCAGTGAAGCCCCCAACCAATCTATTGGTTCACTAAGAGGAGAAGAGCAACTCCAAGAGTTGTTGTAGAGAGAGAGAAGCTCCAAGCTCCCAAGAGAGGAAATTTTAAGGGATAATAGAAAATATGATTATTTTAATATAATATTGGCATGGTATAGCTCCAATATTGGCATGGTATAGCTCCAATATTTCATTACAAATGACTGAGGGTCTATTTATGGGTAAGGGAGGCCACTAACCAAGTCTAACTAGCTTCTAGAATTTTTCAGGTTTAGTTTGACTCAATTTGGACAAGATTTAGACTAGTTTGGCTCCCTTTTTGATTTGGTTTGATCCAGAGAGGAGAGATAAAAATATCACATTTTTTTATTTGGTTTGATCCAAGAGAGAGGAGAGATAAAAATATCACAATTTTTTTGAATTAAAAATCCTTCCATACATGTGAAAAAGGCACCTTCCTCAAGAGTCTCCCTTTCCTTACCAAGGTGTCAAAAATACATCATTATTCTAAAATATCTCATTTTATCTCATAATTTTTAACTAATAAACCTTGTACTCAGTCAACTCTTCATCTTATGTGAGCATTATTGGGTATTTGTTTTTATTCTTTTGGATTTATCTCATCCCAACACTTGGATTAATCCAATTGGCCCATTGGAACCTTAAGTGGACATTATCTAAAAATTTCTGAAAATGTAGACCCTTAGGCTAAGGTCCCTTATACACATTTTCAATTAATTCCTAATGCACATTGGAAAGTTCATTTTGAACTTCTATTTTAGGGGAATCCATTTTAGACACTAGGAGGATTTTTATATCCAAAGATATCTCAATTTTGGATTATCTCTCTCTAGATATTTTCTCTCTCTAGGCTAAAACAGGGTAAAACAAGATCTTTCTTCTATTTCAAACAGGGAAATAATTATAAGAATAGAAGGGGAGGTTCTTACACCTTTACTTCTCAAAAGCTGGAGGGAGGAATCTTACAGTGAGGTACCCTCACTGGAGTCAGATTCTGGAGTTTCTTCCTCTTGTCCTTTTTTTTCTTTTTGGAATCTTTGTTAGTTTTCTTTAGGTCTCCTTCACAGCTCTGGTGGCTGCTCCTACCACCACTTGTTTGAAGATCAAGGCTTCTATAGGATACTGTAGTCTAGAGTTTTTTCCTTATTCCTCTCACAAACCACTGGCTCAATGTGACTAGGGAGGGACGGTTGGGTTGGTCCAGGCACATCAACATTGCTCTGAATTCGACCGTATAGTCTTCTGTTGTCCTCTTTTTCTATGTCATCCTCTACAGCTTTTCTAGTACCTCTGTTTCTTGTCTTATCTTTTCTAAATCTTTTTAGGAAAACCTTCTTCAGCTCTTCAAATGTCTGGAAGTGTTCTAGGATATATTGGGCATACTAGCTGGTGGCTTTGCCACCCAATGTTGTCACAAAATATTTTGTCTTTTGCCCCAATGGAGCTCTGTTTACCTGGAACATGGTTTCAAAGGTAAAGATGTGAGCATTGGATCCTCCTCACTCTTGCCTTTGAATTTTGGGTATTTGAGAGACATCCTTCCCCCAGATCTTCCCCTTCTTGAGCTTCCAGCCTCCTATTTGGGCAATCTTCTTCCTAATTCCTTTGTGGTTCCGAAATCCGTCTTTCCTACTGATGTGGATTCTTGTTTGGTTCTTGATGATTTTCTTCCTAATTTCCCTGTTGTTTCGGAATAATCAATCTTCTAGCTTTTGTAGAATTCCATTTGCCAACCTTCTTGGTCAGCGTCATAGAGGATGGTGTAGTGGTGCTTCTTATTGTATAGCTTCAACCTTGTTTATGGTGGTACCGCGTTTCCCTGTTTGAGCTTCCTTCATTCTCTATTGTGCTCTTATGCCTCTTTTGTTAGTATTCCCAACCCTAGTTAGAGTGTGCTTTCTTATTGATTGTGCATGACTTAACCTATACTAGCCTCTATCTTTCTACTCCCTACCTGGCATGCTGTTCCCTAGCATGAAAGATCCTTGTCCCCTCCGCGCAACGGATTCGGGGGTGCTAGCAGGCAGCTGAAGAAGCACTCCTTGCACGGTGCAGGTCCTCTCACTCGGGGCCTCGCCCACGGATATCCGGATAGGAGACTAATCCCTCAATTCTTCCAAAAATCGAACCCGGAAAAACTTCCCTTGCTCGGAAAGCACGGGTGATTCCTCCAAGATAAGTTTGCTCTAACATAGTCAAGGTCATTACTGACCAAACTGTTCCGACCGAACCTAAAGTCACTTGGTCAGATTAAAGAAGAACTTGCACTTGGATCATCAGAGATCAACGCTTTTTTCCCCATCGAGAGGCACAGCCGTTGTTGATTCCTTTTCTTTCCATAGAACAATTACTATTCGGGATTTACTTCATCTATCGTACTACAACAGAATTGAGTCTCATTGTACGGATCCATCAGTCCAGCCTTACCCCATCCAGTCCCACTGTAGTAGTGATGGGATCCAGTCTCGATCCAATTAAGAATTTGGTTAGGTTTTGTCCCGGGTACCAGGGAAAAGATTTCCAAAGCCCCCTAGCCGGATGTTCATGCAAACTTAAAGCTGGTCACACCACTTACATACCCAATATGAAATTGCTTTCTTCACAGATTCAGCTATCTTTAAAACAATCATTTAATGAAGCCATAGTATCACTGATCACAATCCTCCAAAATATCCGGTTGAATCTTAATTTCCAATCATTCCTTCATCGGAATATCTATGGCATCATTGGCAACCAGAACGCTCACCACCTGTCCACTCAAGGGCCTTTTCGATAGTTCCTAGCTCATAGTACCCGGCAATATGTCCACTTATTTAAAAAAAATCAAGATGGAATCTCCGTTGAAGATCAGCAAGATCAACCACCAACAGATCCATATAAAAGAGCCATGGACTCATCCGTTGAGGACCAGCAAGGCGAATCAACCAGATCCATGCCCGGTTTCAGAAAACAACTCTTACTCCTTGTTCCAATGTCTTCCATGATGCACGTGTGGGTATCTTCGGCGACCCAGAGCCCGAGCACCGTATGGTCAGCACCCTCTAGGATCCTTAGCACGTCACCTAGCGCTTCACTCATAGGCCGCTTCCTTGGTCCCTCATCCACTGTACTGGAAACTCACCATTTAAATCGAACCGAGGCTGGTCGGTCGACCTTGCTACGCGAGACGTCCTCCGTTGACTCTCCATTAGCTGCTGCAACTTAATCAGTTAGGTCTCCACGACCTTATTCACAAGACGGTCAAAATCCTTCCCCAACATCCTTGACATAAAACAGTCATTTACAAATAGGTCACAATTACAGCTTCTATAATGAACTCTCGTCTTTCCACATTTATCTCTCATCAGTCCACATTACTTATCATTCATTCGCATCCCATATCATTCATTCACGTCCTGATTCACATGTCATCACATCTTATCCATTCACTCATATCGACGTCACGTCCTTTCACATACACATTCGCATTCATTATTCCACATACACATCCACATCCATATCCACATTCCTACATCCACATTCCTACATCCACATCCACATTCCTACATCCACATCCATATCCACATCTATACATCCACATCCACATCCTCATTCAGACATCCACATCTACATCTACATTCATACATTCATACATCCACATCTACATCTACATTCATACATTCATACATCCACATCCACATCCATACATCCATTTCCACATCCACATTCATACATCCACATTCACATTTACATCCATACATCCATATCCACATTCACATTTCATATGTACATCCATACATCCATATCCACATCCACATTCATACATCCACATCCACATCCACATTCATACATCCATATCCACATCCACATCCACATCCACATTCATACATCCACATCCACATCCACATCGATAAATACATTTTCACATCCACATTCATACATCCACATCAACATCTACATCCATACATCCATATCCATATCCACGTTCACATTCATACATCCACATCCATACATCCACATCCATATCCACATCCATATGCACATCTATACATCCACATTCATACATCCATTTCCACATCCACATTCGTACATCCACATCCATATCCACATCCACATCCACATTCATACATCCATTTTCACATCCACATTCGTACATCCACATCCACATTCTCATTCATACATCCACATCCACATCCTTATTCATACATCCACATTCATACATCCACATCCACATTTACATCCATTCATCCATATCCATATCAACATTCATACATCCACATCCACATCCACATTCATACAACCATTTCCACATCCACATTCGTACATCCACATCCATATCCACATCCATACATCCACATTCATACATCCATTTTCACATCCACATTTGTACATCCACATCCACATTCTCATTCATACATCCACATCCACATCCACATCCACATCCTCATTCATACATCCACATCCACATCCACATCCACATTCATACATCCACATCCACATTTACATTCATTCATCCATATCCATATCCACATTCATACATCCACATCCATACACATGCTATTACCATTTAATAGCTTTTTTCTAGATGGATACCGACAATATGACTTTTTCTAAATTTCTGCCAATTGCTTGGCCTAATTAAAGATTCTTTTTCTGACAACTATTCCCGTATTCCTTCTCAATTCCTCAACTGAATTATATTCAATATTCTTCTTTTGAATAAAAGAATTCATGGGATTTGTAGAAATCAGATCTACCCATATTTCTACTTTTAGTAAATAATCATAAATCGATTTATACTAGAAATTCCTCTTCTTCTCATTTAAATTTCTTGGATCCCAATTACCATGGAAATTCCTCTTTTTGCGTTTAATTATTTACATTCCAATGTCATGGGAATTCCTCTTTTTCCATCAATTATTTCTCATAAAATAAATTTATCTAAATTAAAATATCCATTACTTCGATATGCTAGAAATTTCTCTTTGCCCATCTAAATGATGGAATTCCAAATGTCATAAGAATTCCTCTTTTGACATTTAAATATTTCTCATAGATAAATAAATTTATCTAAAAATTTATCTTTGAATTTAAGTAAATTATCCCATAATTCCAATATACTAGGAATTTCTCTTTTTCCATCCAATTGATGGAATTCCAAATGTAATAGGAATTCCTCTTTTAACATTTAATTATTTCTCATAGATAAATAAATTTATCTAAAAAAATTATCTTTAAATTTAAATGAATTATCCAATAATTTCAATATACTAGAAATTTCTCTTTTCCCATCCAATTGATGGAATTCCAAATGTAATAGGAATTCCTCTTTTAACATTTAATTGTTTCTCATAGATAAATAAATTTATCTAAAAAATTTATCTTTAAATTTAAATGAATTATCCAATAATTCCAATATACTAGGAATTTCTCTTTTCCCATCCAATTGATGGAATTCCTTATGTAATAGGAATTCCTCTTTTAACATTTAATTGTTTCTCATAGATAAATAAATTTATCTAAAAATTTTATCTTTAAATTTAAATGAATTATCCACTAATTCCAATATACTAGGAATTTCTCTTTTCTCATCCAATTGACGGAATTCCAAATATAATAGGAATTTCTCTTTTAATATTTATTTATTTTTCATAGATAAATAAATTTATCTAAATTTTTTTTCTTTAAATTTAAATGAATTATCCAATAATTCCAATATACTAGGAATTTCTCTTTTCCCATCCAACTGATGGAATTCCAAATGTAATAGGAATTCCTCTTTTAAAATTTAATTGTTTCTCATAGATAAATAAATTTATCTAAAAAATTCATCGTTAGATTTAAATGAATTATCCACCCAATAATTCCAATATACTAGGAATTTCTCTTTTCCCATCCAATTGATGGAATTCCAAATATAATAGGAATTCCTCTTTTAACATTTAATTGTTTCTCATAGATAAAAAAATTTATCTTTAAATTTAAATGAATTATCCAATAATTCTAATATACTAGGAATTTCTCTTTTCCCATCCAATTGATGGAATTCCAAATGTAATAGGAATTTATCTTTTAACATTTAATTGTTTCTCATAGATAAATAAATTTATCTTTAAATTTAAATGAATTATCCAATAATTCCAATATACTAGGAATTTCTTTTTTCCCATCCAATTGATGGAATTCCAAATGTAATAGGAATTGCTCTTTTATCATTTAAACTTATCTATGCAAAAATATAAATTTAACTAAATTTTTTCTTAAAAATTAAATAAAAATCTTCATTAATTTCTTTTGCACTAGGAATTATACTTTCCTTATTTAAGTATTTGAATTTCAATATATTCAAAAGCCATTCAAATTAAGCTTCTCAAGCTTACGAGGGGTTGAGAAGAGAGAAACATTTAGAAATTATGGAAAAAAGATCATAATCCATTCTTTACCTTCCAAATTGCTTGATTCTTTGATCATGGTAGAGGCCCCTAACCAATCAATTGGTTTGCTACGTTGATGGAGTCACCAAGGAAGATTGAAGAGAGAGGGAAGCTCCAATTTCTTCAATTTGGAGAGGATTTTTAGAGGATAGTAAAAATTATCATTATTTCAGCATAATACTGGCATAGTATATTTCTCATATATTTTTTTACAAAGGCTAAGGTTCTATTTATAGGTGAGGGAGGCCTCTAACCAAGTCCAGCTAATTTCTAGAATTTTTCAGGTTCAATTTGGTTGAATTTGGACAAGATTTGGACCTAGTTTTGTTCCCTTTTGATTTGGTTTGATCGAAGAGAGAGGAGAGATAAAATAATCACAATATTTTTTATTTTCAAAATCCACCACACATGTGAAATAGGTGCCTCCTTGAAGGGACCCCTTTTCCTTACACATATGTTGAAAATGAATCATTATACCCAAAATATCTCATTTTTTAAGTAATACTCATAGTTTTTTACTAATAAACCTTGGGTATCTTTCTTTTACAAATTAGATTTATCTCCTTCCCACACATGGATTGATCCTATTGGCCCATAGGAACCTTAATTGGACCATAATCCAAAAATTTCTGAAAATCTAGACCTTTAGGCTAAGGTCCTTTATACCTATCTCCAATTAATTCCAATTGCACATTGGAAAGTTCTTTTTGAATTTCTGTTTCAGGGGAACCCATTTTAGACACTAGGAGGATTTTTAATCCAAAAATATCTCAATTTTAGATTATCTCTCTCTAGATATTTTCTCTCTCTAGATCAAAACAAGGTAAAACATAATCTTTCTTTTATTTCAGAGAGGGGAAGAATTATAAGATCAGAAAGGGAGGTTCTTACACCTGTATACCTCAAAAGCTGGGGGGGAGGAATCTTACATCCTACCCCACTTAAAAAACGCGAGATGTCCTCATCTCGCAAAGTAGAGGACAACTCTTTCCCTTAAGATCCAACTTATTCTGGGGTTCCTTATATTCTGGTCAACCCAACAGAATCCTGGGATAAATATCCCTTATATAGAACTCATCATCATTAAATAACAATTCATTCAGATCATATCATTCATATCTTTAACACAATAATGGTCCATTAGATCGAAAAATTTCTTTCTGAACATTCCTCCACGGGAATTTCAGTCAAGCAAGTTCTCAATTTGTCATCCCTTAACTTGATCCACTGGGTCAAGTGTTAACAGTAGTAATCTGACAGAGCACAATCCACTAATCTCATAGTGATTTGCTAAAGTCATTATCATCATTCCAGTTACGAACATTATCACAGGGACTTGTCCTATTCATCCTCATTGTGGTTTTTGCTCAACTTAATGCTTTTTAACCAAAATTAAGAAATCATCTTTTTCCAATCAGAATCCAAATCAACTCATCAATTCTCAACCAGAATTTTAAAATCATATCAACCACATTTGAATTCATCATCTGGATAGAATTTTTTCTTATAATTTTAAGGTCTTAGATTTACTCGTATATATTGCCAATACAGAGCTGTAGTTATACCCTCGGTATATACGGGTAGTCACGGTCCTTGGAATTATAAGGTAAATACCATCATGTCTAGGCCTCAAGTAGGTCAGGGACTCCATACAATTATGGTACTTCCTTCTAAAGACTCAATTACCAACTTATGAATTTCAATCTGAATACCAATTTGTATGAATTTCGTCACACAATTCCAACCTTTTACTGTTATTTCATAAATTTTTGACATTTTTGGCTTCTCAGTTGATCCTCATTAGCCAATTTGCTTTGATACCAGCTGAAAGATCCCTGCCCCCTCCGCGCAACGGCGGATTCGGGGGTGCTAGCAATGGAAGAAGCACTCCTTGCGCGGTGTAGGTCCTCTCACTTGAGACCTTGCCCCCCACAGATATCCGGACAGGAGACTAATCCCTCGGTTCTTCCAAAAATCAAACCCGAAAAAAACTTCCCTTACTTGGAAAGCACGGGTGCTTCCTCCAAGATAAGTTTACTCTAACGTAGTCAAGGTCACTGTTCCGACCAAACCTAAAGTCACTTGGTCGGATGAAAGAAGAAATTGCACTTGGATCATAGAGATCAACGCTTTTTTTCCCATTGAGAGGCACAGCCGTTGATTCCTTTTCTTTACATCATAGAACAATTACTATCCGGGATTTACTTCATCTATCGTACTACAACAAAATTGAGTCTCATTGTACGGACCCATCAGTCCAGCCTAACCCCATCTAGTCCCATGGGTGAGCCAACCGCCCAACCACTGTAGTGATGGGATCCAGTTAAGAATTTGGTTAGGTTTTGTCCTGAGTACCAGGGAAAAGATAAGTGAGCGCTCATACAGTTCTATGAAATCCTTCTTCATCATCACAGACTCGCTTGCGTCTTGAAGGTGAGAAATCATCATGGATAAAACTAAGTCTTGCTGCCAAGCCATAAGAGAGATTAAGAATAAGGAGATCGATGGAAGTAAGATTACTGCGAGCGACAAGTAGGAGTTATGACTTATATAAAAGAAAGAACTAGCGTAACCTAGAAGCCAACGGGGTATCTTGCCACTGAAGTTTTACCATCTTTTCATGATTTGGGTTTGGCATATATTTCTATAGAAGGTTTAGATGAGATACAATATGAACTTTGAGATGATGAGGTAGAAAAAGCTCATAGGCTAAGTCACCTACTTTCATTGAATTCTGATATGGTCCACAATATCTGGGGGATAACTTCTTATACTTCCCAAGAGATAAAGAACTTCTTTTCGGCCGTACTCGAATGAAGACCAAAACCTTGGTATCCAAAACACCGGTTCTCACTTCTGAACTCATCGTTCTGAATCCTTAAAACAGGTGGGGCTCCTGAGAAATATTCTGGGGAAAGGGTCTTCCTTTTTAAACAGAATCTTTCTTTTATTTTAGAGAGGGAATAATTATAAGATCAGAAAGGGAGGTTCTTACTCTTGTATACCTCGAAGGTTGGGGGAGAATCTTACATTCTACCCCACTTAAAAAAGTGCAAGATGTCCTCATCTCTCAAGGTAGAGGACAACTCTTTTTCTTAAAATCCAATTTATTCTGAGGTTCCTTATATTCTGGTCAACCCAACAGAATAGTGGGATAAAATATCCCTTATATAGAACTCATCATTAAATAACAATTCATTCAGATCATATCATTCATATCATTAACACGATAATGGTCCATTAAACAAAAAAAAATTCTTTCTGAACATTCCTCCACGGAATTTTAAGTTAAGCAATTTCTCAAATTGTCATACCTTAACTTGATCTACCGTGTCAATTGTTAACAGTAGTAATTTGACAGCACAATCCACTAATCTCATAGTGATTTGCTGAAATCATTATCATCATTCCAGTTATTAATATCATCACAGGGACTCGTCCCATTCATCCTCATTGATTCGTTCAGCTTATTACATTTCAACCAAATTTTAGGGATCATCATTTTTCAATCAGAATCCAAATCAACTCATCAGTTCTCAAACAGAATTAAAAATCATATCAACCACATTCAAAATCATCATCTGGATAGCATTAATGCTTATAATTTCAAGTCTTAGATTTACTTGTATATACTGTCGGTAAAGAGCTACAGTTATACCCTCGGTATACACGGGTAGTCATGATACTCGGAACTATAAGGTAAATACCATCATGTCTAGGCCTCAAGTAAGTCAGGGTTCCATAGAATTGCAATACTTCCATTTCAAGACCCAATTAATTTACGAATTTTCAGTTTGAAAATCAAATTGTATGAATTATCTCACACAATTACAACCTTTTTGTGCTTCTTGATAAATTTTTGACATATTTGGCTTCTCAATTGATCTTTATTAGCCAATTTGCTCTGATACCAACTGTAAGATCCCTGTCCCCACCGCGCAATGGATTCGGGGTACTCGCAGCGGAAGTAGCACTTCTTACGTGGGGCAGGGTCCCACACTCGGGGCCTCGTCCACGGATATCTGGACAAGAGACTAATCCATCGGTTTTTCCAAAATCGAACCCGAAAAAACTTCCCTTATTCGGAAAGCACGGGCGATTCCACCAGGATAACTTTTTACTCTAACGTAGTCAAGATCATTCATTACTGATCACGCTGATCCGACTACACCTATAAAGATACTCGGTCGGATCAAGGAAGAAACTTGCACTTGGATCATTGGGATTAACGCTTTTTTTTCCATCAAGAGGCACAGCCGTTGATTCCTATCCATAGAACAATTACTATCCGGGATTTACTTTATCTATCATAATAACAGAAATTGAGTCTTCTCGATTTACGGATCCATCAGTCCAGCCTAACCCTATCCAGTCCCATGGGTTAGCCAACCGCCCAACCACTGTAGTGATGGGATCCAATTAAGAATTTGGTTAGGTTTTGTCCCGGGTACCAAGGAAGGCCCCCTAGCCGAAAGTTCATGCAAACATAAAACTAGTCACACCACTTACACACCCCATATGAAATTGCCTTTTTCTTGTTAGAATTAGGGTTGCAGGAAAGCACACAAAGCTTGGAGAAGAAGAAGCAAGAATGCACACAACACAAAGTGTATTCGATTGTGTCAATGTACAAAGATAAGTTAGCCCTAGAAGGATGGGCGTATATACAAGCTGGGGAAAAAAACCTCCTAAAGGGGGAAAAAGTCCCCCGACAGTCCTAAGTGTGTTCACACACATCATTGCCTATATATATATGGCAACAGATCCCCCTGGGAGTGATGGTGTGAACGAGAGAGCTGGCACTCATGTATAGGGGAGTGCCATGCCCGAAGTAGATCAGACCACAAAGGGAAGCAAGCCCAAAGCTTTGCGGAAAGCTTCGAACTTCTCACGAGGAAGCGCCTTTGTGAAAAGATCGGCGAGGTTGTCGTGTGTTGGCACATAGGCCAAGCTGATCTCTCTTGCTGAGAGTCTCTCCCTGACATAGTGATAATGCACCTCAATGTGCTTTGTGCGAGCATGAAAAACTGGGTTTCTCGCAACTGCCAATGCGCTCTGACTATCAGTGAAGATAGAGGTGGCAGACTCCTGTCCAACACCCAAGTCAGCCATAAGCTGTCTGAGCCACACACACTCAACCGTAGCTGTGAAAGCTGCCCTGTACTCAGCTTCACAACTAGAAGTGGCCACAGTAGGTTACTTCTTGCTCAACCAAGATATGCATGAGCTACCGAACATGAAACAAAAACCACTTGTGGACACTCTTGTGTCATAGCAACCAGCCCAATCTGAGTCCGAAAAAGCATGTAAATCTGGCGACAATGATCCCCCCTTGGGATAAAACAACCCAAGATGTATGGTGCCACTCAAGTAGCGAAAGATGCGTTTAACTGCCTTCCAATGCTGAGACCCTGGGCTATGCATAAACCTGCTCACCTGTGAGACTGCAAACTGAATGTCCGGCCTCGTAATGCATACATAAATGAGGCAACCAACAGCTGTCTGATAGAGTGTGACATCAAAGTGATCTCCAGCATCATGAAGACTCAACTTCAAACCTGTCTCCATTGGAGTAGCAATAGGCTTGCAGTCTTCAAGGCCAAATTTTCGCAACAATGTCTCAATATACTTTGTCTGACACAAAGCAATACCTCCATCACACTGCTTAAATTATATCCCCAAATAATGATGCAAATGCTCCAAATCTGACATCTCAAAAGAGGCATTCAAATCAGCCTTAAAATCAGCAATATGACTCTCATTTGGTCCTGTGAGCAGCATGTCATCGACATAGAGAGCAATGATTAGATGTACACCATCGACACGTTTAACATACAAAGTGCTTTCTGTTGGACTATTCTGAAACCCATGCGCAGTCAAATATGCATGTATCTTTTCATACCAAGCTCGTGGAGCTTGCTTTAAACCATATAAAGCCTTTTTCAACTTGCACACTTTGTTTTCCTGTCCTCTTTGAACAAAACCACGAGGCTGCGATACATACACCTCCTCACGCAAATCTCCATTCAAGAACGCAATCTTTATGTCCAGCTGATGTACATTCCAACCATTATGAGCTGCCAATGCACAAATGCTACGAATGGTAGTTATACGACAAGTGGGAGCAAAGGTCTCATCAAAATCAATGCCCTTTTCTTGAGCATAACCCTTTGCAATAAGTCTAGCCTTATAGAGCGATCAACACTGCCATCTGGCTTTCGTTTCAACTTAAAAACCCACTTACATCCAACGGCCATTTTACCAGTAGGCAAATCACACAAAGACCATGTACCATTCTTCATTATAGCATCATATTCACTTTGCATTGCAGCCAACCAATTTTCTGAATTTTGTGCCTCATCAAATGAAAGAGGTTCTTCCTCTTCACACATACTAGACACAGCCAAAGCATAACAATCTGATGCATAAGAGGCATGCTGAAAACCTGAACGAGTACATAGGTGCATCAATTTAAGGTTTGCACCAGCCATTTAGGCATACCTCTAGCCTGCTCATTTTCAGCCCTATCCTCATGAATTACATCCTGTAAATCTGCATCAGAAATAGGCTGATCTATGGTGTCGTTTGAAATCTGCATAGGCTGAATATTTGCCTCATTAGGACTTACATTTGAATTCCCACCTATAAAGAGAGGCAACAATGTATCAAATACATCCCGTGAGCTTACACCTGTCTCTTTGGTACATGATAACAAAGGCTGCATAGCATCTTCCACAAAAACAACATCTTGACTAATCAAGATACGCTTTGACTGTGGATGATACAATCTGTAACCCTTGCTCTCAGCACTGTAACCAACAAAAATGCATTTGACAGCCTTATCATCCAATTTTCTACGTTGTTGCACAGGCACTAAAGCATAGGCCAAGCAACCAAAGACACGTAAGTGACCAATAGAAGGCTTCCTGCCATGCCAAGCTTCGTATGGAGTAATAGACTGCAACGCCTTAGTGGGACACCTGTTGAGTACATATGCAGCACACATGACAACCTCAAGCGCATGTGGCAAAGCTTGGCTCTTGACCATGTTGAAAGAACGGTAGAGGAGGAGGAGACACACACACAGGAGCAAACCCTAATGTATATTGCAAACCCTAACCATAGAGGGAAGCCATGTCCACCCTCACACAAAGCATAATGCAATAATCCATAATCCACACAACACACAATGAGTTGTGTCCACACTCTACTAACCCTAGCTAATGTCCACACACTATGACCAGCTGGACACGCGGTCATTTATGTCTCACACATGTTTCTACCTAATCTGCCAGCACATAGCATAGCTGGCTCACACTGACATCGAGCTTGAATCTCAACAGCCCCTCTCAAGCTCATGATGTACTGCCGATGAAGATTGGGATATCAAGACTCTCAACACTCCCCCTCAAGCTCATCCCATGTACTCCCAACATAGTCCGGAAGTACTCAAACTTCTCCCTGCTAAGTGGCTTCGTAAAGATGTTTGCCACCTGCTCATCAGTCTTCACATAGTGAAGATCAATTGTACCATGCACCTTCTCTCTGACAAAGTGATAATGGACCTCTATGTGTTTGGTCCTCGCATGAAACACTGGATTCTTTGCCAACTGTATACTGCTCATGTTGTCACAATGAATGACAACTTTGCCATCAAGAGGCTCACATAAATCTGCCAAGAGACTCTTTAACCATATAGCCTCACAAGTAGCAATGGCTGCACCCCCATTAGGACCTCAATGGAAGGCTTCTTGGGCCCTTTTATTTGGCAAAACCTTTTCTCTTAAGAAGAAACGTTTTCTAATTAGAAGCTTCAAAACGGCTACTTTATTTGAATTTGAATTTTGGGGGGAAAATGGAATTTAAAATCTAGCGGATAAAACCATATCATGTAACATATCTATGGAAAGCTCTTGATGCGTAGATCACGGATCTATAATCTCCGCTCAAATCGGAGCTTGTAAGTAGAAGTTATGGAGGTCCGAAAATTGTAAAATTGCCCCCCCCCCCCTTTTTGTTGGGAGAAAAAGTGCACCCTTTGACCACTCTTACACCTCTCTTAAAAACCCAACATTTCAGTCCACATGGCAACCCCCCATTTGGCTATTCCTTAATCACCTTGATTAGGCTGGGGCAAATTAAAGGGCCCAAGAAGACCCCATTCACTTCCTAATGTGTACTCAGCCTCTGTACTGGATTAAGCAACTGTAGGTTGCTTCTTGCTACTCCAACTCACCACAGCACTTCCAAGTGTAAAAGCATATCCACTAGTAGACCTCCTGTCATATGCGCTACCTGCCCAATCAGCATCTGTGTAGCCATGTATGTCCAAGCTTTTACCACTCTCATAAAATAGACCATAATGTGCTGTGGTCTTCACATATCTCATGATGCGTCTCACTGCATCCAAATGTGGTTTCCTGGGGCTCTGCATAAACTGGCTGACTAGCCCCACAGCATAACTCAAATCCGGGCGTGTGATAGTCATGTATATGAGACTACCAACCATCTTCCTGTACATAGAAGGATCATCCAATTCCTCGCCATAATCAGCCCGCAACTTCACATTTTGCTCCAATGGTATACTCATAGGCTTACACCCTGTCATGCCATACTTTGCCAACATATCCAATGCATATTGGCGCTGTACTAACCAAGTACCTGCATGATCTTTCACCACTTCAATGCCAAGGAAATATCTCAACTCACCAGATCTTTCATGTCAAATTGCCCACTCAAAGCTTTCTTGACATGCATCACATCTGCACCTTATCACCTGTAATAATCAAATCATCCACATAGATGACGAGTAAAACAATCCCATGCTGTGTCTTCTTCACATAGAGTGAAGAATCTGCTATAGAAATCTGAAAACCAAGTGAGATAAGATATCTGCTCATCTTATCACTCCAAGCACGAGGTGCTTGCTTTAGACCATACAATGCCTTTTTCAACCTGCATACGTGAGTGGGATATCTAGGGTGTACATACCCTTCTGGCTGTGCCATGTACACTTCCTCTTGTAGATCTCCATTCAAAAATGCATTCTTGACATCCATCTGATGCATTTCCCAGCCATTAGCTGCAGCCATAGCAATGACTGCTCTCATTGTGCCCATCTTAGCCACTGGACTAAACGTCTCATCATAATCCAATCCTTGGGTCTGTGCATAACCCTTTGCTACCAATCTAGCTTTATGTCTCTCAATAGAACCATCAGATTTGCACTTCACTTTGTAAACCCATTTACATCCAATAACATTCTTGTCCTTTGGTAATGCAACCAAATCCCATATATCATTATGGACCAATGCGTCCATCTCAACATCCATTGCTTTCTCCCATACATGCTCTCCAATAGCCTCTGTATAGCATGTAGGTTCCACATGATTCACCATAGATGTCATATATGCATAGTGCATAGCAAAATATCTATATGTCAATCTGTCAAAACAGAATATCTGACTCTCTGGGATCTCCGCAATGCCTGCGGGTCACTCTGTACACTTGTAACTCTAGCATGTGGTGGCCACATATCTATCCTGTCTAGCACCAGGTGTGCGTAAAACAGGTATGCCAAGCTCCTCATCCAAACTCTCAGAACTAGATGACTCATAACCTGTGATTCCAATTCCTTCGACTTTCTTTTTGCCTTTATCCATAGCACTACTCCCAGTGCTTACACTCTCATGCCTCAAACGTCCTGACCATGGACGTACACTGCTACTCTCAGCTTCTGCTCTGCTGCTGCTGCTGCTAGCCCAGACATAGTAGTAGAACTAGAACTTGCTTGTGGCAAGTTCACAGGCACATCAGCCTCAAGTGACTCAATGACTCCCTCATCTTTTGCTTTGTACCAACTAGCAAGCTCATCAAACACCACATCTCGTGAGATGACCACTTGTCTAGTTTGAGGGTTATAACATTTGTAGGCCTTTCGATCCTGTGCATATCCAACAAATACACATTTCTCTGCCTTAGGATCCAACTTCCTTCTTCTTTCATCAGGCACATGTACATAAGCTATGCATCCAAAAACTTTAAGATGTCCCAATGTCTGGCATGTAACCTGTAAGCCGCATCTCTGGCGTGCTTCCATGAATGGCTGCTGTAGGTGTTTTGTTCAATATATACACTGCAGTAGCACATGCTTCTGCCCAATAGTAATCTGGCATGCTCTTTTCATTAAGCATTGCCCTTCCCACTTCACATATGACTCTATTCTTTCTCTCAGCCACACCA
Organism: Cibotium barometz; assembly: GCF_041138505.1. Classification (NCBI taxonomy): domain Eukaryota; kingdom Viridiplantae; phylum Streptophyta; class Polypodiopsida; order Cyatheales; family Cibotiaceae; genus Cibotium; species Cibotium barometz. The sequence continues at coordinate 50,947,107 of NC_141079.1, read as the reverse complement.
TTCTGCTGAGGTGTATACCTGCAAGTCAATTGTCTTCTTATTCCATGCTTCCTCAAGAAATGCTCAAAAGCTTTTGAAGTGTATTCACCACCTCCATCTGTCCTCAGACATTTAATCCAACAGCCATATTGCTTTTCTGCAAAAGCTTTGAAATCCATGAACTTTTCCAACACTTCACTCGTCTCTTTGAGAAAGTATATCCATGTCATCCTGCTAAAATCATCTATGAATGTAACATAGTATAAACTGCCTTTGATAGATGGGTTTTGTGCAGGACCCCATACATCACTGTGTACTATCTCAAGTGGCCTGTTACTCATATTTCCTTCTCTAGGAAACCTCAACCTTGCCTGCTTCCCAAACTGACAGGCTTCACAAACATGCATATGTCCATCATATTTGAACCTAGGCAATCCATTGACAATGCCTCTTGTTTGCATGTTCTTTAATCTCTGTATATTGACATGGCCAATCCTCTTGTGCCACATATCAATGTCCTGTACCACATTCCTGCTCTTTGAGAACATGGTTGATTTTAGCTCAGGAATTCCAGCATCCAGCTTAAACAATCTTCCTTCTTTCTTGCCTTTAGCAATCACTCTACATCCATGTTTGAAATCTTCAACGAAGCATCCATGCTCGTTGAAACGAACCTGTAATCCCTATTCCACTATTTGACCAACTGAGGCCAAGCTTTTAGTGATCGAAGGCACATACAGCACATCTGACATAGACTTTGTCTGACCATTATGCATGACCAATGGTACACTTCCAACATGTGTAATGACATGCTGGGTATCATCACCTATTTCCACATAGCCTTTTACATCCATAGGCTTCATATGCTCAAACCATTCACCATGACATGTCATATGGTTTGATGCTCCTGAGTCCATATACCATGTGTCATCATTCTCAGCATTTGTCGTCATAGAACCCACAACATGCTTCATGGCAATTGCAGTTCCATCATTGCTACTTGATGCATAGTTACCACCATGTTGTGCATAGTTTCCACCATAATGACCACCACGTTGTGCTCTTCCCCCTCTTAAATCATTCTGTTTGCGGAAACAATCTCTCGCCATATGACCATATTTGCCACAATAATGGCATTCCACATCTTGCATAGAATTTTGTTGGCCTTGCCAACGTCCTCGACCACGGGGGGTACCTCTGCCTCGCTGAGGTGCATATCCACGACCACCTCGAGCACCATATGAAGGCTGAAAATTCTGTTGTGGAGGCCTATCCTGCCATCCACAACCATTACCACCACGTCCACGTGATGCAAATCTCCCCCTGCCTCTAAAGCCTCTCTGCGAGTAGAAAGCCTGATTTCTGCCATCATCATGGCTAGAAGATGCATCCAAAAATGAATCACTGAGCTTGATTTCCTCAACCAACAAGAGGGAAACCAACTCATCGAAGTCGGGTAGACCTGTACTCCTCACTGAGATAGATGTATCAAAGGATTTGTATTCCTTGCCAAGACCACGCAAGGTAATATCCACTAAATCATCATCAGGCATGGGGGCATTTATTGTGGCCAATGCATCTGCAAACTTCTTGATTTCTTGCACATAATCATGTATACTCCTTTTATTCCTTTTCACATTGTGTATCTGCTGTCGCAATTGAGACTTGCGAGCACTCGTATCTGTATCAAACATCTTGACCAAAGTATCCCATGCATCTTTGGGATTCTCAGCATCCTGAATGTGTATGAGCATAGCATCAGAAATACATATAGACAAATAATGCAGCACTTTGAATGCTCTTTCTGACCATTGCTTATGAGCAATAAGCTGCTGCTGTGTAGGTTGTCGAGGTAGCTTAGGCTCTGGCTCAGCACATGAGATTCCAAAATCCTTTTCCTTTCAAGAAACTCTTTATCCTGTACTTCCATGCCTGGAAGTTCTTCCTATCCAGCTTTTCACCAATAATCTGAACTGGATTGTCCGACATGTTGCTCAATGCGTACACCTTCCGCACACTTCAAATCTATAAATGAGCCTTCCTCAGCTCAACCACACTCCAATGAATGTTCCAGATACTCCAAGGTAGCCAACAAACTCCAAATTTGATGTATAAAATCAACCTGTAATCATCCAAGATGAACTGTCTCACGCAGTCCGAGATACCCTGTATTGACACGCCTTCCAAGGCTCTAAATCATAATGTAATGGTGCAATCAAGTATAGGCAACTTGCATTGACACCTAATGAACCTCAATGTTGAGTATCAACACCATCTGACATGTGTACATATCGATTTTTGAAAACCCCTTTCTCTGTTTTTGGAAAAACTAGAAAAACCAGTAAAAAATTTGCTCTAATTCCTTCAATATTTGTCCAAATTGGGCAACCAGGCATTCATTAGCTTAGCATTAGTGTCCATCAACTCCATGTAAGAGGAATTTGTCCAATTGTAAAACACCAAGGATTAATTGCTCAATTAAAAATGCTCTTTTAAGTCAATATTAGGTAATTTGGGAAAAATCTCACATTTTGGGAATCAATTACTCCATATAGTTTTGGACATATCTTAAACATACTAATCCAAATTTGTCGGAGATCATAGATTTAGATTCTACTCTTCAAGATCTTTTTGATGATATGTCACATGAGGGGGTTTTGACAAACTTTTGGACAAGTTCACCATGCTCCCATTTTTCAATGGGAATGGGATTTTTTCCAAATTATCTAACCAGTGGACAGCCTGTTTTAATCAGCTCATTCCCAGCTCAATTAAGCATCATTGACCAAACAAATCACATAGCCCTCTTCTCCAAAGTGTAAAGCATCCAATTGCTAAAGAAGTTGTGGAAGATATCAAGCAACCAATGAGAAATCGATCTCCTCGTAGTCAAAAAACTAGAAAACTGCTCTGTTTCCTCCTCTCTGGCTGCGCCGCCTGCTGTAGGGTGATTTAGGAGAGTTTGTGATGCTAATTGATGATGATAATAGATGCCCAATACACCTAGGTACATGTGCAATCCACCAATGCTTGGATTTTTGCCAAATACATGCTCCAAATGCTTCAATTTTGGGCTTCTTTTTCACTATTTTGTGAGAGCTCAAAAACCAGAGATTTTCACACTTTGAAATGCATTCAAATTGCTCCAAAATCACAATAATGCTTGCATAAGAGTTGCCATTACATCCCTCTTTGTCAAATACATATGTCTTTTTCCAGAATCACACGTACCATACATCAATATTCCTAAGCTTTAATGGAAAGCTTCAAAAAACAGAATTTTGCTTTGCTTTGATTTGCTTTGTTTTTGCATGTATCACGTGCAATCCGCTCAAGGATGTTTAGAAGACCTTACCCGGTAGGCCAAGCTCTCAGATCTGATAGTATTTGGTGTGCTCCAAGCTTCATAGCTCCAATGGCAAGCTTCACAGCTTCTCTTCACAGCGTCTTTTCCCTCTTCACTCACTCACTCACTCATAAACCCTAATAAACAGCACAAGGCTCTGATACCATGTTGAAAGAACGGTAGAGGAGGAGGAGACACACACACAGGAGCAAACCCTAATGTATATTGCAAACCCTAACCATAGAGGGAAGCCATGTCCACCCTCACACAAAGCATAATGCACTAATCCATAATCCACACAACACACAATGAGTTGTGTCCACACTCTACTAACCCTAGCTAATGTCCACACACTATGACCAGCTGGACACGCGGTCATTTATGTCTCACACATGTTTCTACCTAATCTGCCAGCACATAGCATAGCTGGCTCACACTGACATTGAGCTTGAATCTCAACAGACCATACATCGTGCCATCTCCATAAGTGACCTGTTCTTCCTCTCAGCAACACCATTTTGCTGAGGAGTATACGGCACTGTACATTGGTGTTTTATCCCCACGACTAGCCAGAAATGCATCAAACTCTTTAGACATGTACTCCCCCCCTCGATCAGAGGGTGCCCACAGTACAATTGGATACATTTTTAACCATAAGCATAAACTATTTGAAGCACAAAAACACTTCGGACTTTGCCTTCAGTGGATATACCCATGTATGCCTTGAGTAATCATCAATGAAAGTCACGAAGTACAAGTGTTTACCAAATGACGGAGTTTGCATAGGCCCACATACATCACTATGTACAAGCTGCAATTTGCGAGTGGCCCGCATAGAACCATCCTTTGGAAATGCAGAACGCTGCATTTTGCCCAAAATACAGCCTTCACAAACATGTTTCAATGGTGCCTGAGGGGGCAATGAAGCAACCATATCAAATTTCTGCAAACGCAGCAAACTAGCAAAGTTCAGATGACCAAAACGAGCATGCCATAGTTTTGTATCTGAAACTGCCTTTTCATCAGAAACTGCATTTGCTGAATCTTCCACACACTTGTCATAAGAATTGAGCCTATACAGCCCACGAAACAAGGTGTCAGATGCAATAATCGTATCACCAAAAGTCAAATCATGAACAGTACATCTGTCATCCACAAATTTGACTACAAATCCAAGTCTAGCAAGCGCAGAGATAGACAATAGATTCTTCTTTATCCCTGGCACATACAAAGCATCTGAAAGCGCTGCCATTTGTAGCAGTAAGCATAATTTTACCAATGCCCTTCACTGGGTAAGAAGCATTATTGGCACATGTGACAGTATTCCCATTAGGGACAGCCTCAAGAGAAGTGAACATATCACGATGCGAGGTAATGTGCTTTGTAGCACCACTGTCAAAATACCAAACATGAGAGTCAACAGAAACTGCCAAACATGCATCATGTACAGATGGGTCATACTGGCAATACACGCCATTCTGTATCCTGCACAACATTTGCAGAATCTGCATTTGTAGAAGTATCCGCTATTGTGGCTGCATTTGACTCTTTCTTCTTTGCCTCTTTAGCCTTTAGCTTAGGGCAATTCTTAATGACATGATCATTTGCCTTACAATAGTTGCACCTGGTCTTTTTCTTGCCTTTATCAAGAGCCTTCTCAGACTTATTGTTGCTACCTGTGGAAGGAGAAGAAGTTGTAGACCTACTAATAGGAGAAGAAACAGTGGAAGGGACTGCCTTACCACTTCTTCTCTTGCAAGAGCTTGTTGACTAAAGTATCATACTTGACAGCATCAGGTCTGTCCTCATTAAGAAGTCTCCACGTGGAAGCAAAAGTCTGATATGTCTCAGGTAAAGCATCAAGAACAGTCTGCACAAGAGAATGATCAGGAATAATCTCACCTGCAGAAATCAACTGTTCTTTGAGATCTTTAATCTCAGTAAGAAAAACATTCATGTCATCATCTTCTTGCATAATCTTCGATTCTAGCTCTTTACGTAGGTAAGCGATTTTTGCCTCGTTACGACCTGCATACAAACTAGCTAGAATATCCCAAGCCTGTTTTGCTGTTTTAGCTGAACGAATATGTGGGGTGATGTTACGATTGACAGAAAGTGCAATCAAGGCATGAGCCTGTGCATCTTTACCATCCCACAACGAGCTTGTTCAGCAGTGGGTAAAACAGCAGCAACAGTAGAGCTGGTAGAACCTGCAACATCCTCAACAGATCCTACATCCACAGAACCTGGACGTACATCCGTACCTTGCACAATGTTCCACACTCCTTTTGCAACCAAAACATGCTGCATCATGTATGTCCAAAGTGGGTAGTTGCTATCTCCATCCAGTTTTCAGCAGACAACATGCGAAATACATCATTGCTGTTATCAGCCATGGCCACTTAGACTGAAACTGATGCAAAAGCTACTTGTAATGAAGCAAAGACTGAACAGAAGACAACTTGTGCTATGTAGCACGGTCCACAATAGAATACGTATGCCTGTTTTGCAGAAAACTGCACTGTCGAAATTTCTGCAGAAAATGACGAAAATACCTGTGCAGAACTTGAAATGCAAAAACGGAGCCCGAAACAACCTCAGATGCGAATGCTGAGAACGCAAAGCCCTACGGGTCTATTTGCAGAGTATAGGGACCTGCAAACGCTCGTGAAAACTCACCTCAATCGGAGAATGTGAGTCGGAGGGTGCTGGCGGCGTAGCCCTGGGAGCCGATGCAACACCATATTAGAGAATTTGGGAATTTTCCAATTCCCATTTTTGAATACTTAAAAAAGGGGGACATGGATAACATGTTTGTAAGTTTCTCAAAACCCTATCATATGACCTATCGTTGGAAAGCGCTTGAAAAATGGAATCTAAAGAGCTATAAAGCGCTCATTTTGGATTAGTGGTCTTCAAGTTATGGTTAATCCAAACTTTTGAGCACGTGTCCCAAACTTGTGGAAAATTCCCATATTCCCCAATATGGTGTTATGCCTGCTCTGATACCAATTGTTGGAATTAGGGTGGGTATCTTCGGCGACCTAGAGCCCGAGCACCGTATGGTCAGCACCCTCTAGGATCCTTCGTCTCGCAGGTGACCTAGCACTTCAATCATAGGCCGCTTCCTTGGTCCCTCATCCAGCGTACCGAAAGCTCACCATTTAAATCGAACCGAGGCTGGTCAAGTCGGCCGACCTTGCTACGCGAGACGTCCTCCATTGACTCTCCGTTAGCAGTTGCAAATTTATCAGTTAGGTCTCCATGACTTTAATCCACAAGACGGTCAAAATGCTTCCCCAGCATTCTTGACATAAAACAGTCATTTACAAACAATCACAAAATACAGTTTCTATATCGAACTCTCGTCTTTCCACATTATCCTTCCTCAGTCCACATTACTTATTCCACATTCCATTCAATGTGTACTCATTCTCATCCATTCCCTCATATCGACGACACATTAATTCACATATACATTCACATTCATTATTCTATATACACATCCTTGTTCGTACATCCACATCATACATCCAATCCCATATCCGCATGTATACATCCACATCCACATTCTCATTCACATCCATACATCTACATCTACATCTACATGCATACATCCACATCTCCATGTATACATCCACATCCACATTCACATTCACATCCATACATCTACATCTACATGCATACATCCACATCTACATGCATACATCCACATCTCCATGTATACATCCACATCCACATTCTCATTCACATCCATAGATCTACATCTACATGCATACATCTACATCTCCATGTATACATCCACATCCACATTCTCATTCACATCCATACATCTACATCTACATGCATACATCCACATCTCCATGTATACATCCACATCTACATTCTCATTCACATCCATACATCTACATCTACATGCATACATCCACATCTCCATGTATACATCCACATCTATATTCACATCCACATCTACATTCTCATTCACATCCATACATCTACATCTACATGCATACATCCACATTTCCATGTATACATCCACATCCACATTCACATTCACATCCATACATCTACATTTACATGCATACATCCACATCTCCATGTATACATCCATATCTACTTTCTCATTCACATCCATATATCTACATCTACATGCATACATCCACATCTCGATGCATACATCCATACATACTCATCCACATCCACATTCACATCTACATGCATACATCCATATCTACATGTATACATCCATACATACTCATCCACATCCACATTCACATCTACATGCATACATCCATACATACACATCCACATTCACATCTATACATCCACATCCACATTCATACATCCATACATACCCATCCACTTTCACATCCATACATCCATACTCATGCATCCACATCTACATGCATACATCCATACATACACATCCACATTCACATCCATACATCCACACCCACATTTCACATCCATACATCCACATCCACATTCATACATCCACATTTACATGCATACATCCATACATACACATCCACATTCACATCCATGCATCCATACATACCCATCCACATTCACATCCATGCATCCATACATACCCATGCATCCACATCCACATTCATACATCCATACATACCCATCCACATTCACATCCATACATCCATACTCATGCATCCACATCCACATCCATACATCCATACTCATGCATCCACATCCACATCCATATTCTCACCCTATTATAACCCATATACATCTTATCCCATCACATACACTTCTTGCCTCATCCCATACACATCTTATCACTTCTTAACTCATCTTATCACATCCTAACTCATCTCATATGCATCTTATCACATCTTATCATTTCCCATATCTATTTATAGAATACAAGAGAATTCTCATATTTGATATAAGATTTCTTTACGTATCTATTTATGCATAAACTCCGTTTAAGGATGACTAACATTTTCGAATAAAATCAATCTTTTATGCATCTTCCTATGCATAAATTTATTTTAAATGACAATGACACTTTGAATTAAAATTCAATCTTTTATCCATCTTCCTATGCATAAATTCAATTTAGTAGGAATTACACTTTTAGAATAAAATATTCATCTTTTATGCATACCTCTATGCATGAATTTCAATTATGCTAAAAGTAACATTTTTATAATAAAATAATCATCTTTTATGCATACCTCTATGCATGAATTTTAATTTTGCAAAAAATAACACTTTTAAAATAAAATAATCATCTTTTATGCATACCTCTATGCATGAATTTCAATTATGCTAAAAATAACACTTTTATAATAAAATAATCATCTTTTATGCGTACCTCTATGCATGAATTTCAATTATGCTAAAAATAACACTTTTATAAAAATAAAATAATCATCTTTTATGCATACCTCTATGCATGAATTTTAATTATGCTAAAAATAACACTTATATAATAAAATAATCATCTTTTATGCATACCTCTATGCATGAATTTTAATTATGCTAAAAATAACACTTTTATAATAAAATAATCATCTTTTATGCATACCTCTATGCATGTCATTCAATTATGCTAAAAATAACACTTTTATAATAAAATAATCATCTTTTATGCATACCTCTATGCATGAAATTCAATTATGCTAAAAATAACACTTTTATAATAAAATAATCATCTTTTATGCATACCTCTATGCATGTCATTCAATTATGCTAAAAATAACACTTTTATAATAAAATAATCATCTTTTATGCATACCTCTATGCATGAAATTTAATTATGCTAAAAATAACACTTTTATAATAAAATAATCATCTTTTATGTATACCTCTATGCATGAAATTCAATTATGCTAAAAATAACACTTTTATAATAAAATAATCATCTTTTATGCATACCTCTATGCATGTCATTCAATTATGCTAAAAATAACACTTTTATAATAAAATAATCAATATTAAAAAAACTTGACATTAAGCAATTAACCATTCACCTAGGATAGAGAATGGTTGGTTTTGTTAGAGAAGAGAGGGGAATGCCTTTTTGTAATGAGGCATAACATTCTTAGAGAAGACATAAAGCATAAAAACCATTTAAATCATAAAAAGAGAATCACCAACTTACTAAAGACCTTGATAGCTTTCCTTTGGCTTGATGGTTTGAGGGTTCAACTCTTGTTTGAACAAGAGTGGCCACCAATCTTTGGAAGAGGAAAATGTCAAGAACTAATGAATTATTAATTAAATTCATAGTTCTTGGTGGCTTGGGTGGAGTAGAGTAACAATGCATTAAACATTGTTGAGTTTCAACAAAGGGGAAGGCCTCTATTTATAGGAAAAAGTGAGTTCCTAACCAAACAAACTGATTCTAGAATTTTTCAACTCAGTTTGGTCAATTTTTGACCATTTTTAGGTTAGTTGAGCTAACTTTTTGCAACTAGACTTGAATTAGGAGAGAGGAGAGATGAAATATCTCAATTTTTATGAGTTTAAAACTCATTCAAGCATGTGAAATATGCACCTCCTTTTAATGGACTCCCCTTTCTTACATATGTGTCAAAATAGAATCATTATACCCAAAATATCTCATATTTTTAATATTGTTCATAGTTTTTTACTAATAAACCTTGTACATTTTCAACTCTTCATCTTATGTGATCATTTACTCATTTTTGGATAGCCAAAATATCTCATATTTTTAATATTGCTCATAGTTTTTTACTAATAAACCTTGTACATTTTCAACTCTTCATCTTATGTGAGTATTTACTCATTTTTGGATACCCAAAATATCTCATATTTTTGATATTACTCATAGTTTCTTACTAATAAACCTTGTACATAGTCAACTCTTCATCTTATGTGAGCATTTACTCATTGTTGGGTATCATCTTTTACAAAATTGGATTTATCTCCTCCCCACACATGGATTGATCTTATTGGCCCAAAGGAACCTTAATTGGACCATAATCCAAAAATTTTTAAAAATCTAGACCCTTAGGCTAAGGTCCTTTATACCTATTTCCAATTAATTCCAATTGCACATTGGAAAATTCTTTTTGAATTTTTGTTTCAGGGGAATTCATTTTAATAAGATGAGATATTTTTCTATCTAAAAATTATTAAAATTCTGAATATTCTCTCTCTAGAATATTTTCTCTCTCTATGTCAAAACAGGTAGAGACGAGATCTCTTATATTTCTGAAGAGGGGATTGATTACAAGGGAAGATGCTGGATATCTTGAGAGACTGGGGAGGAATCGTACATTCCATCTTCAACGTGCATATGAACTTGCCGGAATTGAGTCATCTCCTAAGTCCTCGATCTCTTTTCTTCATTTTTTTGTTTTCTTTGAGAAGAAACTTTGTTGGAATATGCTCCATGCCATGGATCAAGGAGGGTGTTGGATATGATCCATCACATGCACACATGAACATCCTCTTAGTCGTGTTCAATCTCAAAGGTTATTGTGAGTGTAAATGTAAGGAGGCGTAAAAGGATGAATGCCAAAGTCAAAGGGTAGATTCCCATTGTAAGATTCCTCCCCAGCCTCTCAAGATGTCCAGCATCTTCCTCTTCAGAAATATAAAAGAATCTCTTGTTTCTACCAGTTTTGACCTAGAGAGAGAAAATCTTCTAGAGAGTGGTAATTCGTGGATAGAAAAATATCTCATCTTATTAAAATAAGCTCCCCTGAAACAGAAGTTCAAAAAGATTTTCAGAAGGTGCATTAGAAATTAAGTATAATCTGTTCAAGAGGCATTATCTTGAGGGTCAAGATTTTTTTTTAAATTTTAAATTAAGGTAATGGGAAAGGGTTACTAGGACTACATAGAAGGTGAGCATGAAGAGGCACCGGAGATACCAGAGATCAATCGGACTACTGCAAACGTGAAAGAGTTCAAGGATTGGAACCAAGGAGCCAGAAAAGTTATGTATTGGCTCTCTATCAGTATACAGGACACCACCATGATTGGGCACATACAGGATGCCAAGTCCCCCAAGGAGGCATGGGATACCTTGGTAAAACTCTATGAAACGAATACCAAGGCACGAAAGATACAGTTGAAGAATGAACTTCATACAGTTGAAGAATGAACTTCATACCCACCTTATCATCATCATCTACTAAAAAAGATACAGTTGAAGAATGAACTTCATACTATGCATTCAAGATCAAGGGTATTTTGGAATCCCTTGCATCTATTGGTGTTTCAGTAGATGATGATGATAAGGTGGGTTCAGGTTGACAAATTTCTTGATGGGAAAAGGGTTACTGCGGGGACTACATAGAAGGTGAGCATGAAGAGGCACCAGAGGTACCAGAGATCAATCCGACTGCTCCAGATGTGAAAGAGTTCAAGGATTGGAACCAAGGAGCCAGAAAAGTTATGTATTGGCTCTCTATCAATATACAAGACACCATGATTGGGGGGCACATACTGGATGCCAAGTCTCCCAAGGAGGCATGGGATACCTTGGTAAAACTCTATGAAACGAATACCAAGGCACGAAAGATACAGTTGAAGAATGAACTTCATACTGTGGAGAAAAAGGGTATGTCTGTGAATGACTATGCATTGAAGATCAAGGGTATTTTGGAATCCCTTGCATCTATTGGTGTTTCAGCAGATGATGATGATAAGGTGGAAATCTGTCTACGTGGTCTCGGACCACCATACAAGGCATTCAAGACGTCTATTGAGACTCGGGAAAACATTCCCAATTTCACAGATTTGGTGTCTATGTTGATTATAGAAGAGAAGAGCTTGGGTGAAGACTAACAGTCTTCACAAAACAAAAACAGTTCAGAGCAACAGGCCTACAAAAGTTCAGGAAGAGGACGAGGTAGAGGAGGCCGTGGACACAGCCAAGGAGGTGGCCGAACAGATAATCAGAATTATGGCCAACAGCAACAACAACAGTCCTAGAATTCACAACAACAACAACACGCAGATAGAAGAGGCCAATTCAGAGGCAGGGAGATTCAAAGAGGTCGTGAAAATTGGCAATGGCAATATAATGATACATGTGGATGCTTTTATTGTGGTAAGCCTGGACATGTGCAGGCAGATTGTTATAAGAAGCAGGCTGACATGCAAAATGGAAAATCGCAGCAAAACAACTATGCATCCTCGAGCAAAAACAATGAGGATAATGAAAGGTTTTTTGTTATGCAGCATGTCGTTAATGCCATGTCTGAAAATGTTGAAGCAACACATAAAAGATGATGTATGGTACGTTGATTCAGGTGCTTCAAACCACATGTGTCAGTCATGGGGAGTGGTTCAAGGAGATGAAAAACCTTGAAAGACTAGGTTTTGTAAAAACAAGGGATGACACTGCTCATCCAATTGCCCATGTTGGAGATGTGCCATTGTCTATGCAGGATGGCAAAGTGAAGTACCTTGCAGATGTACTTCATGTTTTGAACATAACAAAGAATCTGGTTTGAGTTGGCCAGATGATTGAGCAGGGTTTGCAGGTTTGGTTTAACCCTGATGGTTGTTATGTTGAAGACTTTAAAGACAAGTGCAGGTTGGTTGCAAAAGGCAACAGAGTGGACAGAATGTTTACATTGAATGTAAACATGCCTAAAGTGAGTGCTATCATGTTTGCAAAATGGTTCAGAAATTGTTGCAGACACAGACATTTGGCATAAAAGAATTGGACATGTGAATGTGCAGAGAATGAAGTCTATGCAGACTAAAGGAATTGTGACAGGGATGCCAAAGTTTAAAGTTGAAGGTATGCAGAAAATATGTGAAGCATGCAAATTTGAAAAGCAAACAAAGCATGTATTTCCACGTGATAGAAATGTGAGCAGAAATGCACTAGATGTTGTGCATTCAGATGTATGGGGTCCTACAAAGACCATGTCTATGGGAGGCTGCAGGTATTATGTGACATTTGTTGATGACCACACAAGGAAAGTGTGGGTATACTTCATCAAGGAGAAGGGTGAGGTGTTCACTCATTTTCAGAATTTCAGAGGTTGAAAAGCAAATAGGGAAATATGTAAAGTGCCTAAGGTCAAATGGAGGAGGAGAGTACTTCTCCAATGAGTTCTCTGAATTTTTGAAGAAGAATGGTATTCGGAGACAATTTACATGTAGATACACTCCGCAACAAAATGGAGTTGCTGAGCGGAAAAACAGGCACATTGCTGAGATTGCGCGAGCATTGATGGGAGAGAAGAATATGCCGCATAGCTATTGGGCTGAGGCTATTTCTACAGCAGTTTACATCATGATGAACATGATGTAACTCGAGAGGAGAGGTTTACTGGAAGAAAACCTGATTTGTCTCATCTGAAAGTCTTTAGATGCATTGCATATGTGCATGTGCCAGATGAGCTGAGAACTAAGCTGGATCCAAAAGCTGAAAAATGTGTGTTTAGTGGGTATTCCCTTGAGCAAAAGGGATACACGTGTTATAACCCTGCCTGAGGGTAAGCAGGGATGTTGTTTTTGATGAGATGAGCAGCTGGTATCCTGTTGAAAAAGAAGCTGTTGGGGCTGATGTGAGTGGAAATGTGGTTGCACAGAATGCAAGTCAGCAATCACAGTCTTTGAGTGGACCAGGAGAGTCCTCATCTAGTGGTTCAGTTGATAGACCATGGAGTGGCAGGCTGCGTCATAATACCAGTCCTGCAAATGTGATTAGTACATCACATAAAGGCAAAGAGAAAGTGATTGAGCCCCTTAGTATGCCTAACATTTTTGCAGGGCATTCTCATGTTGATGGAGAGTCTAGTGGCTCAGAGATGAGCCCTGATGAGGATCTTGGGATACCAGCTATGAGAACACCTGGTGTAAAGAAGGCTATGGAAGCCATGAATGCAAAGCTGCAATCTGGGAGAGTAAAGAATCCTGTGCAGAGGTTTACCTATGATGGTTATGTGGCACATCACTATGCATACATGGCAAAAGTTGTACAGGTTGTAGATCCCACATGCATTGATGAGGCTATTGGAAATGTGTGTTGGGAGAAAGCTATGGATGAGGAGATGGATGCACTATATGGAAGTGAGACTTGGGATTTAGTGCAATTGCCTAAAGACAAGAAAGCCATTGGATGCAAGTGGGTGTACAAAGTAAAACATAGCAGTGATGGAAGCATAAGTAGGTATAAGGCTAGATTGGTAGCCAAAGGATATGTGCAGACATATGGCATTAATTATGAGGAAACTTTTAGCCCAGTTGCCAAGATGGCAACAGTGAGAGTTGTGATAGCAGTGGCTACGTCAAAGCAATGGTCTTTACATGAGATGGATGTAAATAATGCATTCTTGCATGGGGATTTGTAGGAAGAGGTGTATATGTTACAGCCACCTGGTTATTATGAGGATGTGTCACCCCGAGCATGTTTGTAGGTTGAAGCCATGTATGGCTTAAAACAAGCACCAAGAGCATGGTCTGACAAGATTTCTGAATATCTTGTTGGCTTTCATGTAGCCAATGCATATTTCTCACTGTATGTGAGACACAGATAGAGGGGTTGTGCTTGTTGTCATCTATGTAGATGACCTGATCATTATGGGGGACCATGATACAGAGATCTTTGATGTAAAGATCTTACTTAGAGAGACGTTTGAGATGAAGGATCTGGGGGAGCTCAGATATTTCTTGGGCATTGAGGTGATTAGGTCACCACATAGTATTGGATTACTACAAAGGCAGTATGGCTTGGACATGTTGTCCAAGTATGGTATGATAGGTTATAAGCCTATCTCAGTGCCATTTGATCAAAATGGCAAGTTGAGTGCAGATTCAGGAGAGATTTTGTGGAGGATCCTACTATGTATAGGCGCATAGTAGGAAGCTTGATCTACATGACGATCACCAGGCCAGATTTGAGCTATGCTGTTGGGTTGGTGAGTCAGTTTATGCAGGTTCCTCGAAAGCCGCATTTGGATGCATTGAGATGCATACTGAGGTATGTGAAGTCTACTTTGCATTATGGACTATTTTATGAAACTGTGGCACAGATATGTGTACATGGGTACACAGATATGTGTACACAGATGCTGATTGGGCTAGTAGTATCTCAGATAGAAGATCTCCTAGTGGCTTCATGTTTTCTTTGGAGAGTGCTGCTATAACTTGGAGCAGCAAGAAGTAGCCTACGGTTGCTCTATCCAATACTACAGAGGCCAAGTATAGAGGTGCTGCTATGGCAACATGTGAGGTAGCTTGGTTGAGAAAGCTACTTGTTTTGCAGATTTCGGTCTAAAAGTGGATTGACAAGTTGTCATTTTGTGTGACAACATTAGCAGTATACAGTTGGCCACGAACCTAGTTTTTCATGCTTGCACGAAGCATATAGAGGTCCACTACCATTTTGTTAGAGAGAAGGTTTTTGGTAGACATTGACCTTTTTTATGTCAGCACACAGGATCAGGTAGGTGACATCTTCACCAAAGCATTGGGTACAGAGAAGCTCCGCAGATTCAAGGCTTCGCTTGGTGTACATGAGATGGAGTTGAGCTCGAGGGGAAGTGTTGAGATATCGAGCTCATCTAGTGAGGCAGTGGACACTGGGCCCCACACTTACACCACTGGCATGGTTGGTGAGATCGTGGGTGATATGCGGCCATTGGGATGACAGGCTGTGTGACGGCCATTCTGGCATAGTTATAGCACCAGCACATTTAGTTGGATTCGCTGATGACCCACCTGGGGAATAGGCCCCACTTTTACACCACTGGCATGGTTGGTGAGATCATGGGTGATATGCGACCATTGGGATGACAGGCTGTGTGACAGCCATTCTGGCATAGTTATAGCACCAGCTCGTTTAGTTGGGTTCACACTATAGAGAACCCTAGTATGTATTTGGTTGAGTACCTTTCATATTGTGTGTACTCTTATCTTTGTATATGGTGTGTTGAGTGTTGTGTGAAGAAGAAGAAGATTTTCACCCTGTCACCTTGTGTGTTCTCTTTTAGGGTTTTGTGAGTGTGTGTGTGCTTGGAAGAGCTCAAGCTCTCTTCTCCCCTGCATCTTTTCAGTTAAGAGTACAGTTACTCTACTTTTCATACTAACAGAACTTTCTAAGTCTCGGTCATTACTTGGATTAGATAAAGATAAACTTTTTTCTCGTCTTAATTCATTTAAGTTTAAATTTCCGTTCACTTTTGGATCCTTGATCCTTTCAAGAATTCCAGATTCCTTTCCTAGGGAATCTTGGAATAAGTTAGTCACAAGTATTTACATTCATCTAACTCAGCATATTTCTAGTCTTTTTATGGGAAATCCTTTTCCCGTCAAAAACTTAACCAAGAGATGGAATATGGGTTGGATTAGATTCTTTATCAGGTTTATGTATGTCAGTCTCAACCAATTCTTTAATCATTGTAGAGAGCCTTTATGTAATTCCCTTGTTCATAAATCATTAAATCTGATTATGGTGGAATTGCTGATTTAACCAATAATTCTGGTAAGAGTTTTCACCCACCTTTTTCCCATTCAGAACGTACTTAAGATTCTATTTTTTGAGAATCTAGACGTATACTTCATAATCCCAAAGTTAAATATGTTCGTGATTCCTCTTTCTAATTAAAAATTTATCCATGTTTTCTCGATGCATTCCTATGAATATTTTCACATTCTTTTCTCAATTCTCCCAAAATAAAATATGCTCAATATTCCTCTTTTTGAATAAAAGATTTATGCATACATCCTTATGGTATTTACAAAATCAATTATACCCATAATTCCTCTTTCAGCATAAAATATTTATGCACACATACTAATTTATTTTTATCTAAATGAATTATATTCATAATCCCATTTGAAAATTAGAGAAGAAAAGTCCACTTGATGAAAGGAAAAATTTATGTGAATCTTTCCATAATTCCCATAAATTGAATGAATCTAGAAAAATTTGTGCATAACCTTCTTTATTTTTCTGGCAAATGAATAATGCTCAAAACTCCACTTTTAGCATAAAATTTATTATGCAAAAATTTAAATTCATTTTCAATGATAAATTTTTTGCCATAGCTTCCCCACATTTTCCAAGTATCTAATATGGTAAAAATTCCACTTTTACTAATATGAGAATTTATGTATAAACTTCTCACATTTTCTAAACATCGAATATGATAAGAATTATTCTTCTAGTGTAAAATAATTTATGCATAACCTTCCCTCTTTTTTGAAATAACAAATATGATGAAAATTACACTGTTAGTGTAAAAATATTTTATGCATAAATTTTCCTCTTTTTCAAAATATCAAATATGATAAAAATTACACTTTTAGTGTAGTAAAATTTTGACATAACTTTCCTACATTTCCTATGCATGGGAGATGCTCAAAATAACACTTTCCATATAATAAAATTTTATTTATGCATAGATTCTCAATCCATTTAATTAACCATGTTTAGAGCATCACTAATCTCTCTAATCAAGAAAGAGATTAAGGAGAGTTAAATCCATCATAAAAGAGATTAATCTAATCCATTTTTTATTCTAATAAGATTAGCATGGTTTGGAATAGAGAGAAGATAGGGAAAGCCTTTTTAGGAGGCATAACCTTGACAATCCTATTAATTTGTTCCCTTACACATGCTTAAAGCTTGAAATCAAGATTCATCAATCAAAGACAACCATTACTATTGCTTAGAATATAATTAAGCAAGGTTATGGAAGAAAAACGCATTAAGATAATGAATTCATGAAAATTGGGAGTAAACCTTTCAAGATTAGGCTTACTCCTTTGGCTTGAGGAGAGAGCTTCCTTCCACTTCTAAGAAAAACTTTGCCAAGATTAGAAGAGGTTAAAACAAGAGAACAATTGATTTATGGTAAAAATCAATGTCCAATGCTATCGGGAAATTGTAAGGGTAACGGTATATTCACACTATTAAATTTTCTAAAGGGGGAGCCCTCTATTTATAGGAAAAAGTGAGCATCTAACCGGAAAATTAAATTTAGAATTTTTCCAGTTTGGTTTGGTCAATTTTGGTCCACTTTTGACTTTGTTTTGATCAAATTCAATTTAGTTTGCTAAGGTGTCACCCACATGCTTGAAAATGCTAAAAACTAGGAGGGATATATTTTTTTACTAGGCACCTACATAAAGGCAAGTCCTTACCCAGCTTGGAGTGTCCTCCACGCTGGGTAAGGTGTCAAAATTCACATTTTTCAAGACTAAGTACCAGTACTAGGCATTTCTTCATCTTATGTGAAAATTTGCTCATTTTTTATGGCTTTTCTTTTCTTCTTGCAGCTCTGCTATTAGCTTAGGTCTATGAAGTTAAGTCTTGGTGGGATTTGAGGTATTTGAGGGCTTTGAAGCACCCTTCAGTCTATTTGTAGGGGGTTGAGAAGTTTTCACCTATGGAGATGGCTTGCATGATGACTTATCCTATGTTCCATGGTCATGCTGGTCAAGAGGATTTTTTGGTAGGGATGGAATTGGCAACCTTCACCTTTTGTAAGGATAGGGATGAAGATAAATTGACATTGTTGTCTATGCTGCTGAAAGGAGATGCTAAAAGGTGGTTTGCAAGCATGGAGAGCCCAGCCAAATCGGGGTCAACAGACATATGAGGACATCAAAGTGCATTTAGTGTAGCATTACAAGCAGAGTGAATCCACACATTCTCTATGGCAGGATATTCAAAAGTTAAATCATAACTTATCTGATGTTTTTTACAGTTTTGAAGACATTTTAAAGACCTATGGTGAGTTGAGCACACTAATTGTGAGAAACAATAGTTTACAAGATAAAAACATCTTTAATCATGTGTGAAAATACAGTGTTTATCATCCAATGCATCAAAATTGCTCCTGGACGACTGGGGAAGCTATGCCAAAACAGTGTGAATTTAGGCTTTGCAGTGTGGCGATGTAGGCTCAAAATTTGCAATATTCTGGCACTGCTCCCCTAGCCACTCATCAGGATCATTTTTGATGCATTTATAAGTGGAGTACACTAATTGTGAGAAACAATAGTTTATAAGATAAAAATACCTATAATCATGTGTAAAATTACATTATTTATCATCCAATGTATCAAAATTTCTCCTGGAGGACTGGGAAGCTATGCGAGAACAGTGCGAATTTAGGCTCTGCACAGCGACGCTGCAAGTTGGGGAAGCTATGCCAGAACAGTGCGAATTTGGACTCTACAGCAACGGTGCAGGCTCAAAATTCGCACTGTTTTGGCACTACTCCCCCAGCCACTCAGAATCATTTCTGATGCATTTATAATGAAGTTGAGTACAATAATTGTGAGAAACAATAGTCTATAAGATAAAAACAGCTTTATAATGTGTAAAATTGCATTATTTGTTATCCAATGCATCAGATCTGCTCTTGGAGGACTGGGGAAGCTATGCTAGAACAGTGCGAATTTAGGCTCTGTAGCGGCGTTGCAGGCTTAAAATTCGCACTGTTTTGACACTGCTCTCCCATCCACTCAAGATCATTTCTAATGCATTTATAATGAAGTTGAGTTCATTAATTATAAAAAATAGTAATTTACAAGATAAAAATACCTTTAATCATGTGTAAAAATACATTATTTGTCATCCAATGTATCAAAATTGCTCCTAAAGGGTTGGGGAAGCTATGCCAGAACAGTGTGAATTTGGGCTCTATAGCAACGGTGCAAGCTCAAAATTTGCACTGTTCTGGCACTGCTCCTCCAGCCACTCAGAATCATTTCTGATGCATTTATATGAAGTTGACTACATTGATTATGAAAAATAGTAATTTACAATATAAAAATACCTTTAATCATGTGTAAAAATACATTATTTGTCATCCAAGGCATCAGAATTACTGAAGGGCTGAGGAAGCTGTGCCAAAACAGTGCGAATTTGGGCTCTACAGAGCAGGGTTGTTGCAAGATCAGGGTGTCCAGTTTTATCCAGTTTTTGCTGGACTGGGACAATGCTTGGAGAGCAAATTTTAGGGGACAAGGTAATTAAAATGAGATCAAGCAAATAATAGAAAATATGCTTGACCTTAAATTAACCTAATATAACTTAAATTAATATAAATTAGTCTAATTAATCAAAATTAATTAAAAATATGATGAAATGATAAATAAATGATCTTTCCATACTTAGAGTGATCCAATTTATTTTTCCATAGACGCACCATTACAAGTACACTAGTCCCTATAGGTTTTAGATGATTCACATCAAAAAGTAATTTTACTAATTAGATTATTAATATTTGCAGGCCTTCTGATAGTCTGGAAGAATTTTAAAAAAGAGATTATTAAAAATTCAACCATTGGATTTGTAATTTTCACTAACCGCCACATTCTACTAATGTCTCAATATCTACCCACTCTTTTGATCTACAAGATTGAGGATTTTAAGTGGTAGCTATTGTGGGTACAAAAAGTGGCATATATTATAACACTTTAAAGACCTTGAAATATTTTAAGAAAATAGACAAATATCTTAAAATTTTCTCAAAAAATCAAGTTAAGCTCCATATTATGTGAAGATCTAAGGTACAAAGTGGGAATCTCATATGAGTTTATATGTAAAAGATATTAGCATTTTATGGAATCAGCTCAAATTTGGGACAGGGTGTATACATTGACTTTGTACCTAAGAAAATGAGGACTTTTGACTATCTAATGCTTAATCAAATTATGCAACTATATTTCCAACTTTGAATATGATGTTCCAACAAAAGAACTTGAAACAAAATTCCTTCATTTAGTAGGAGAGATTAGCCACTAAAGGTAAACAAATGCCTATTTTTTTGCTGTTTACAGGGTGCCTGAGTGGACAAAACTGGGCACCCTCATCTTGCAACCACCCAGCACCGGTGCAGGCTCAACATTCACACTATTCTGGCACTCTCCCCTAGGCTCCCAGGGTCATTTCTAATGCATTCACAAAAACATTGATGGTACAAACTAGAAAAAACAATGATATACTTGATGAAAATAAGTTTGCAAAAACTGTATTTTATTCATAATAAGAAGTGATACATCATCTTTACAAAAGCTTTCTTACAATATTGAGCTTCCTTCTCTTATTATTTGGGCAGAGTGTGCTCAAGGAGTGATTGGGTTATTTCTTGAGGATCCTCTATGCCTATGCTTTTGGCTATACCTATACGAGCAAGAAGCTTACCCCTAAATCCAGAACCAAAAACATCGAACACAAGGGATTTTTTAATCAGAACTATACATTTGGTGCTTTGTGCCATAGAGGCTACATAGAGCACCTTAGAGAGGGATTTCAAAAAGAACAGAGTGAAGGCAGATTGAGGGGTGTAGTCCTTGTGGATAATGGCGATGCCATCCACAAAAAGCCAACCAAGATAGTGCACCAATGCAGCATCATGTCCATGGACCTTGGCTTGGTCTCTGCTTCTGCCGGCCGCCGCCGCCTCTCCCTACAAGTGCGTCAATTTCAACCACCCTATGCAATCAAAGGAAAAATCAAAATATTTTCCTATACATAATTCCCATGGTTGTCCCCTCCTTATGCTTCCCAATCTGTAAAAATATAGAAAGTGGTACAATAACTAGAAAGTGTAAGGGTTAATTCTAGACATGTGGTGGAATCAGATATACCTTTCTTCTCATCAACTTGAAACTTGATTCTACCACATTGTCAAAGCCCATGATGCTAAAGTGTTAATGCAGGTCTATTAGGCTCCAATGCTTTCTTGCTGCCATTTGCTCAATCCATCCATTTTGCATCATCACAGCTACCTCAATAAGCATAATTTCTTCTTCTGAGGCTTGAAGTGGGATCCATGTCCCATGCTTTTGCATCCATCTTTGGTAGTGCAGACGCATGTACAAAATAGAGCGTGCCACTATAGAATCTACTACATTGCACTTGTACACATCACCTTGATGTGATCCCTCACCAACCCTCTCCTAGTAATCCTTGAATTTGGTCAGTATGTACCTCCTTACAAATATACATTGTTTTTGTTTGGTGCATTGGCATGGAATTGAACATGTGCACAAAAACATGTAAAGGACAAAACCAATTTAGCCCTACTGACCTAAATGCCTTTGAAAACTTGAGTGATGTCTTGATATCACTTACCATCTCAAACTTTAAGCATAAGATGGTCCAAGCATCTGGTTTGGCCATTCGGGGATTGTTAAGAGGGGGATTGGGGATTGGGGATTGGGGATTGTTAAGAGGGGGATTGGGGATCTCTTCTAGCTTGCCAAATAAAGCTAGTTTTTTATCTACAAAATATGGAAAAGAAAAAGATATTGTTCTGTACAAGATCACTTGGGCTTTGAGATACAAACATTGCCTCTCCAATGGATGCATGCATAGCATAGAAAACTCTAGTGAGGCTTTGGAGTGGTTGTTCCTCAACATAATCAGAGGGGAAAGTATTTGTAGAGAGACATAAGAAAATGGAGGATCATAAGAAAATTTGAAACAAAAAATCCAATATTAGCATGTTGTTAGAGATGTGTTTATGTTACACTGACAATTTGAAGGAAACCTTGGTCGTTGGCCTTGAATGTATAGGTTTTCAAGGGTATGTACATGTTGCACTATGGCAACTAGTCCTTCCTTCTTAGTATGCTTGAAGCCTTGTAGCCACCCCTTCCAATGATGTAGCATATTCCCCAGTTGGACGCACTCGATGTGGTCCCTTAGAGCTTGGCTACATGTAGACCCAAGCCCCAATCCTAAATCTTGTTGGAGCCCAAACTCCATTCTCATCTCTTGTGTTATGCAGCACAAGCTCTTCCACCTTCTCCCTAAGTCTTCTCACATTATTGGAAGAGGCCATGGTGGTAAGAAAAGAGAAGAAGGGAAAAGAAAAGCTTGTTTTATAGCAGCAGAGGAGTGGAGAGGAGAGAAACTTCAGGGTTTTTAGTGCAGCAATGGAAAGCTTAAAAGAGGGTAAGAGTTTGAGAATAGGCTTCTTGAACCTAGAGTAAACTAAAGAGCGATAGAGTTTCTACAGCAATGGAGAGAGAGGAAGCTTGAGAGAGAGAGAGAGAGAGGGAGATTAAGAGGGAGGGAGCTTAAGAAGGAGGGAGAGCTTGAGAGGGATGGAGTTTCTGCAACAGCAATGGAGAGCTTAGAAAAGGAAGAAAGAGGGAGAGGGAGCTTGAGACTGAGCGAGCTTAACAAGGAGGGAGAGCTTGAGAGGTATGGAGTTTCTACAGCAATGGAGAGCTTAGAAGAGAAAGAAAGAGCTTAGAAGAGAAAGAAAGAGGTTCAAAATGAGCATTCCAAACCTAGAGGGGGGAAGTTTGAGAGGGAAAACACACTTTTGGGAAAAAGTTAAAAATTTTAAATTTTTAGGGTTTTTAATCTGCGCGATTCTAGGTGGGGGGACCTCTAAGTCTGGGCCCAAGAGGTAGGAGACAAGAGAAGTAATTAGGCCCCATTAGCAAACCAAAGCCTAGGCCCCCTAGGGTCAAAGAAGTCAAAAATGTGCACCCAGCCCTCCTCCTATTGGTCCATTCCTAATCAAAAGTTAATCCAAGAGGCCCTCTTTGGGTCCAAAAAACTCCTAATGATAGCCTATCATCCCACTGGCCGCATATCACCCATGATCTCACCAACCATGCTAGTGGTGTAAGTGTGGGGCCTACCCCCCAGGCGGGTCATTAGTGTCCACCGCCTTACTAGATGAGCTCGAAATCTCAACACTCCCCCTCGAGCTCAACTCCATCTCATGTACACCAAGCGAAGCCCTGAATCTGTGGAGCTTCTTTGTACCCAATGCTCGGGTCACTAGATGAGCTCGAAATCTCAACACTCCCCCTCGAGCTCAACTCCATCTCATGTACACCAAGCGAAGCCCTGAATCTACGGAGCTTCTCTGTACCCAATGCTCTGGTGAAGATGTCAGCGACCTGATCATGTGTGCTGACATAAACAAGGTCAATGTCTCTTGCCAAAACCTTTTCTCTGACAAAATGGTAGTGGACCTCTATATGCTTCGTGCGAGTATGAAAAACTGGGTTCCTGGCCAACTGTATATTGCTAATGTTGTCACAGAAAATGACAACTTGTCTATCCACTGATAGACCCAAATATGCAAGTAGCTTTCTCAACTATAAGCTACCTCCCATGCTACCATAGCAGCACCTCTGTACTGGATAGAGCAACCGTAGGCTACTTCTTGCTGCTCCAAGTCATAGCAGCACTCCCCAAAGAAAACATGCCAAAGAAAACATGAAGCCACTAGTAGATCTTCTATCTGAGATACTACTAGCCCAATTAGCATCTGTGTACCCATGTACACATATCTCTGTCCCAGTTTCATAAAATAGTCCACAATGCAAAGTAGACCTCACATACCTCAGTATGCATCTCAATGCATCCAAATGCGGCTTCCGAGGAACCTGCATAAGCTGACTCACCAGTCCAACATAGCTCAAATCTGGCCTGGTGATCGTCATGTAGATCAAGCTTCCTACTATGCGCCTATACATAGTAGGATCCTCCAAAATCTCTCTTGAATCTGCACTCAGCTTTCCATTCTGATCCAATGGCACTGAGATAGGCTTGCAGCCTATCATACCATACTTGGACAACATGTCCAAGCCATACTATCTCTGTAGTAATCCAATACCATGTTGTGACCTAATCACCTCAATGCCTAAGAAATATCTGAGCTCCCCCAAATCCTTCATCTCAAACTTCTGTCTTAGCAAGATCTTTACACCAAAGATCTCTGCATCATGGTCCCCCGTAATGATCAAGTCATCTACATAGATGACAACAAGCATAACCCCTCTATCACTGTGTCTCACATACAGTGAGAAATCTGCATTGGCTACATGAAAGCCAATAGTGACAAGATATTCAAAAATCTTGTCAGACCATGCTCTTGGTGCTTGTTTTAAGCCATACAAGGCTTTCTTCAACCTGCAAACATGCTCGGGGTGACTCACATCCTCATAACTAGGTGGCTGCAACATATACACCTCTTCCTGCAAATCCCATACAAGAATGCATTCTTTACATCCATCTAATGTAAAGACCATTACTTTGATGCAGCCCCCACTGCTATCACAACTCTCACTGTTGCCATCTTGGTAACTTGGCTGAAAGTTTCCTCATAATCAATGCCATATGTCTGCGCATATCCTTTGGCTACCAATCTAGCCTTGTACCTGCTTATGCTTCCATCACTGTTATGTTTTACTTTGTACACCCACTTGCATCCAATGGCTTTCTTGCCTTCAGGCAATTGCACTAAATCCCAAGTCTCATTTCCATATAGTGCATCCATCTCCTCATCCATAGCTTTCTCCCAACATATATTTCCAAGGGCCTCATCAATGCATGTGGGCTCTACAACTTGCACAACTTTTGCCATGTATGCATAATGATGTGCCACATAACCATCATAGTTAAACCCCTGCACAGGATTCTTCACTCTCCCAGATCTTTGTAGATTTGCATTCATGGATTCCATAGCCTTCTTTACAACAGGTGTTTTCATAGCTGGTATCCCAAGATCCTCATCATCTCTGAGCCACTAGACTCTCCATCAACATGAGAATGCCCTGCAGAAATGTCAGGCAGCATACTAAGGGGCTCAATCACTTTCTCTTTGCCTTTATGTGATATACTAATCACATTTGTAGGACTAGTATTATGACGCAGCCTACCACTCCATGGTCTATCAAATGAACCACTAGATGAGGATCTCCTGGTCCACTGAAAGACTATGATTGCTGACTTGCATTCTATGCAACCACATTTTCACTCACATCAGCCCCAACAGCTTCTTTTTCAGCAGCATACCAGAGCTGATCATCTCATCAAAAACAACATCCCTGCTTACCCTCAACTCACTGTAGTAGGGTTATAACACCTATATCCCTTTTGCTCAAGGGAATACCCAATAAACACACATTTTTCAGCTTTTGGATCCAGCTTAGTTCTCAGCTCATCTAGCACATGCACATATGCAATGCATCTAAAGACTTTCAAATGAGACAAATTAGGTTTTCTGCCAGTAAACCTCTCCTCTGGAGTTACATAATGTATGGCTGCAGTTGGAGTCCTGTTCATGATGTAAGCTCTGGTGTAGAAATAGCCTCAGCCCAATATCTATGTGGTATATTCTTCTCTCCCATCGATGCTCGTGCAATCTCAGCAATGTGCATGTTTTTCCGCTCAGCAACTCCATTTTGCTGCGAAGTGTATCTGCATGTAAACTGTCTTTGAATACCATTCTTCTTCAAAAATTCAGAGAACTCATTGGAGAAGTAGTCTCCTCCTCCATCTGAACTTAGGCACTTTACATGTTTCCCTGTTTACTTTTCAACCATAACTCTGAAATTCTAAAAATGAGTGAACACCTCACCTTTCTCCTTCTCATGAAGTATACCCACACTTTTCTTGTGTGGTCACATAATACCTGCAGCCTCCCATAGACATGGTCTTCGTAGGACCCCATACATCTGAATGCACAACATACCCATATCAATGTAGTATTGCACAACTGCAATCGCTACCTCTCAACACTCCCCCTCAATGATACATTGGAGTGTCCATCAACCAAACATGTGTGCCCGTGTCTACCATCTTAGATACCTAGTCCATTTTGAGCCAACTCGCTCACAGCGGAACCACTGAGTCCGCGATTTGAACATGAAAGTTCGGGTGAGAACCAACCCATGCACATGCACCTCACACATGCATTGCTCAAGCACACATCACAACAACCATTTTGAGCTTCTTGATGAGCTCAGGCATGGTTACCCTCATACCATGGGTGTTTACAAAAAAATCCTCGTTTTGAGCTTCAAACTCAGGTACGGTTACCCTTCTCATTCATGGGTGAAAAATACAAAAAACCTTTTGTCCGAAGCCGGAGGCAGTGGACCTTCATGTGTATGTGAATACTTTTTTGCTTCTTCTCATAGCATGTGAACAAAGTGTCATGCTTTTGAAGGTTTGTGAAGTAGGTGTGTGTGAACATTTTCTTAAATGCTTTGAAAAAATTGGTGTCTGTGAATGAAACCTTACTCCCAATAAGGGGTTCAATTTAATTCCTTTAAAACACCTGGCGAATCTCTACAGCAACGTTTTTTTTTCAGAATTGGGACCCGCCCCAAGTCTTCGTCTTCTCCAGGTCTTCTCTCCAGGTCTTCTCCACGCTTTTGACTAATTCTGCAAAGCGGCCAGCTATGGTGATCTCCTTCGCTCCTGTTTGCTAGTGCCACCTTTGCTATTATTTGCCTGCTACCTTGTTTGCTGCTTGCCTGCTTCCTGCTGCTGCTGCCTGTTGTTTCATTGTAGCATCTACTCTGTAATGTCTCAGTCGGTAGTAGAGCACCGTGATAGGGGACTCGCCATCTGATGTTGCCGTCTTCCCGCTTTCTCTCTGTAGCTTCCACCGTCCTCATCTCACTGCTTCAATAATCGTTTCTTTCCAGCCCTTTACTTGTGATCCCAATCAACTTGTCGCCTGGCCACACTGAACCATGATACACCCTTGCATAGCTACCTCTAATCCCAATGGTGCTTTTTATTTCAACCCGTCTATGGGCTGCTCCTTCTGTGTTCAACTTCATCTCTATCATGGCCCTTCATGCCATGAGAACTAGATTTTAGTGCAGCTAGTGCTTCCTCACATCATTTTGCATCATTCAATGCTTCCTGCCTTAAATTGTGCCTCTTTCAAATTGGCATCTCTGCATTGTAGATGCTCTCAACTTGCCTCAGCCTTTTACATGAATGAACCTCATCCTTAAGGTTTACACAGCCATCCATATGGCTATAATAAGCTTCTCATTGAGCCAAAAAAAAACTGCATGCTTCTCCCTTGCATGCATCCATTCAAGGGTGCTTCTTCACATGGTCTCTCAAATGAAACCATAGGTGCATAAACATGTGGAAACTGCTAAGGTTTCCATCCCCTTCTTTGTTGTCCTTCATTGAGCAAACATTCACAAGTGCATCCTCTCCTTGATGCACACACATGTGAACTCCATTGAGTTCACCATCTCACTTGCCATCATCTTGACAAGCATGCACCTCCTCCACTCTTTGCCCAAATGCAAAGAACCATGGGATCTTCTCATTCCACAATCAGCAACCCGGTTGGAAGTGAATGGGGTCTTCTTGGGCCCTTTAATTTGCCCAAGCCTAATCAAGGTGATTAAGGAATAGCCAAATGGGGGGTTGCCATGTGGACTGAAATGTTGGGTTTTTAAGAGAGGTGTTAGAAGGGTCAAAGGGTGCACTTTTTCCCCCAGGGGGGGATAATTTTACAATTTTCGGACCTCCATAACTTCTACATACAAGCTCTGATTTGAGCGGAGATTACAGATCCGTGATCTACGCATCAAGAGCTTTCCATAGATATGTTACATGATATGGTTTTATCCGCTAGATTTTAAATTCCATTTTTTCCTCAAAATTCAAATTCGAATAAAGTAGCCGTTTTGGAGCTTCTAATTAGAAAACGTTTCTTCTTAAGAGAAAAGGTTTGACTCCCTTAAACTGCCAAATAAAAGGGCCCAAGAAGCCTTCCATTGAGGTCCTAATGCTTCTTCCATGCTCAATAACAAAAACTTTGAGGCAAAACTTCACAAAACCAACCTTCCCGAGGCATAATCAGTAGCATATCTTCTCTTGGCAGCTTCTCCTTGACAGTGATGAAGACTCCATAGCCTTCATAATGCTGAAATCTCCATTTTCAGCTTCCTTGATGATGAGCAAGCTCCATAGCCTTCATAATGCTGAAATCTCCATTTTCAGCTTCCTTGATGATGAGCAAGCTCTCCATGTTGCAAACTCCATTTGCAACTCTCTTGGGCAGCTTCTATGCAACTTCCTTGTTGCAAATCTCCTCTCTAACTTAAGAATGGTAGCTCCAAATCTCTCTCAAATCCTCACAAATGCAAATGCAAATGCAAATGATAATATGAGTGTGCATATTTTTTTTTCTCATAATAATTGAAAATAATGCTTAATCAAACAAACACACAAACAAGCTAATATACATAATAAACACCATGACCAAGAGCCCACCCAAGCTCTGATACCATGTTAAGATTCTAGAAATGGGATTGATCATGGTGATAAACATAGATTAAGGTGGATAAGCATAAGATTAAGGTGGATTAAACCACACTAAAAACTCCATAACTAGAGAGAGAGAGATTGCACACTCAACACTATTCCCTTGTATTGCATATCACAATGAACCATACAATGATATAGGCTCTCTAGCCTTATCCCACTTTACATGTCATCATCCATGTGGCAACTCCTTTTCCACTTCTTTTGGTCAACTCTCACACACCATGCAATATTACATGTGGCATTCCTATCTCACCACAATATCTTGCACCTCTAGGGTGCTTTCCCACATACACACAACACCACGATTACATCTCTCAACAGTGTGGAGCATCATTCTTGTAATAGTTGTGTCACGAGGCATTACGTAATACACAACACATCTACACACTTGCACACAGTGTGCAGTTTTGCGACAAAAGTGACAAACTATTTTAGTTTTCTCATCCTTTGTCAGAAGTCCAACTGTAATCTTTTTTGTCAGTCGTCCATGAAAGAAGGTGTTGTTATACCTTTTATTGTTCAAGTAAAAAGGACAGCTGAGCTATGGCACTCCAAAGTACCAACACAATAGCTAATACGCACGGTACAACTTACATACATGTTTGATGTTACTAGACGTGTCCATAGGTGACCATCATATTTTTGCTCCATTCCATCCATATTTCCTATTTTGCCATATGTTGGTGGAAACTCTAGGATGGAATCACCATCATAATGTCTTGGCACCTCTGTTGAAATATACAAGTGAATAGGGTGTGTGCAGGAACAAGCCCTTGGTTAGAGGCTGTAAAAGAGAATGTGTAAATGTGAAAGAACCTGTGAAAAGGTGAGAAGAATCTATTGGGAGAGAATAAAGGGTAGCATGAGAAGATTTAGGAAGTGTGGAGATATTCTGGGAAAAGTGAAGAGGTGGAGAGAATCAGGGAAAAGAGGTGGAGTGAATCATGGAGAAATCAGTGGGATTTGATGCTTGATGTAAACTCTATAAATTGAGGCATTGCCCTAATGAGAATTTGCTGCTTTTTGAGTATCCATGCCTACATTAATCTATTTGTTAATTACCCACTAATTACGTCTTAATTATTTGCTAAATCACTTTGTTAATGATGTTGATTCTAGTGTTTGATCCACCATAGCTCATCACATTGCTCTAATTTCAACATGGTATCAGAGCCATGCCTAGAATCCATCATTTTGTGAGCTCATTATCTTGCTAATTATTTTGCTAATTAGGATTAGTAGAAAAATATAATTTTTCCTTTTTTTCAGCTATTCTCTGTACCCCCAACCCAGTGGAGGAGCTCCCTCTCCTTGCACACACAACATTAGCTCAAAAGCTTCTAACCCTAGCTAGACAATCCTATGATGCTCCAGCTAGTCTCGAAACAGAACATCAAACCGCCACGTAGATCTCCGGATTTTCGCCGATTTGCTAGCGCCGTTTTTCTGCAGAAGAATGGAGATGATGTCTTGCTCAGCTACAATCAGTCTAATTCCTCTTAGCCCAAGGTGTTTTCAAGCATGCTCTACAAGCTGGTGAAGACAGAATTAAATTTCATCAAGTCTATAGTGAGATCCAAGCTCTTCATCAAATCTGCAAGGAGGTGACTTTGGTAAAAAAGAGATTAAGCTTTCAATATTTGGTCAAATCTTGTGTTTCTTGGCTTAATCTTCTACTAGACTCATTGCTATTGATGGCTTTGAAAACATTTGAGCTCATTTGAAGTCTAAGGCACTAGATCTGGACTCCCCGTATACTCTATTTTTTGCACACAATCCAGAGGATTAATTTGCTAATCAGTGATTAATCAATGCTAATCACTACATTTTGGTGCAATTGAGGGTTCAAATTAATCATTAGGTATCTGATACAGATCCCTATGACTTCAGATTGTAATTCAGAGTTGGTTTGATACTCCAACCATCCCTATGACTTCAGATTGTAATTCAGAGTTGGTTTGATACTCCAACCATCCCGTACAAATTGGTTACCCTTGATTTAATGTAATTTCTGGTAAAATTGTGCTGATAAAATTGTGATAATCATCATTTGACATTTAACCTTTGCTTAATGCATGTAAATCTCACTCAAGTTGTGATAATCATCATTTGACATTTAACCTTTGCTTAATGCCTGTAAATCTCACTCAAATTCAAGATTATTCACAGCTAGAGTTGCATTTGGGAATGTGCATAAGAATGAATGCTATACGCATTATGTATTGGTGGGCACATTGCATCAGTGTAAATATGGGATCAGACACTGTCCTTGTCCAGAATAAGGCAAGAGGTAAGACCTCCCGCATAAATTTGGTTTGTATTGCATAATGACACAAGATAAACAAAAAAATCCCAAAAGAACTGTCAACAAAATGGTTAAGCATGTTGCTCACATGGAGCAAAAAGACATGACGGACAAGCTCATGGCCCCAGCCATGAAAGAAGAAGAACATCTCCTTCCAAGAAGAAGATCCACACCAAGAAGATCTGAAGGAAGACATGGACACGAGAAGAGAAGCTACCCCAAGAAGACTGAAAGAAGACATGGCCACCACGACAAAAAGACTGAAGACAAGAGAAGATGTGAGGCTCCAAAGAGTGAGGAGCCATGTGAAAATCTCTGAGAGAGAGAGAGAGAGAGACCCCACAACCCAATGTAACGTACCCCAACAAAGTAAAACCACCTCTGAGCCACCCGATGATGTAGGCCATGTGGTAGATGTATGTGTGAGTACTTTAGTCAAGGTCACGAGCACTTATTGTAGCCTTGGACACACAAACCGTCTCGACCGAAATACCCAAACCTGGACCGATCTCAAGGCTTACCTTAGAAAGAGGTTTTGTCCCCCAGGCTTTCTTGAAACTGAGATGAATGAGTTCTTGGAACTAAAGCAGGAAACCCGAAAAATTGAAGAGTACCATCAGGCTTTTGCACTTCTCCTTAAATATTCCCCTCAATTGGATGAAGAGCAGCTGGCCAGGTTCATTCGGGGAATGAACGAGCCATTAGATACGTTAGTCAAGAATGCCAAACCTATTTCCATGGCCGAAGCAGTTCGGATGGCGAAGGATTTCACCAAAGCTTTTGATGTCAAAGTCTTTGATGTCAAAGTCTCGCCAAAGCCAGCACCATCACCTTTCATTCCCAAAAGGTGATTCCAACCTTCCTCTGCCTAAGAGATATCAGGGTCAACAAACCCAGGATATGGGAAGTTCCAGAATGGAAGAAATGTCCTTTTCCCGAAACTCAATTCCCTCGATTTCAACTTCAGAAGTTCCACCACTGTGAACAAGAGAGTGAAATGCTTAACTGTCAAGGATTTGAACATCGCAGTATGGTTGCCCAACTCCTTTTGGATCAAGGTTTTCAGGGCAGGGAAATCAAGGATCAAGATTCCAGACTCCAGCCCCTTCCTTCGAGAGTAATCACGGTTCTATCCGCCAAAATCTGGGAAATCCCAGAGAGGTAGACCCTCTATCCAACCTGCAGTTTTAACCCAAAGTAATGCAAGACCTCCAACTCAGAATAGGGGAAGTCAAAGAGAGTTGTTCCCAAATCGGTCGTCCACTTCCAAGTCAGTAACGCTAGAAGTGATTGAAGAAGAAGAAGAAGATGGAAGAGATCATACTCCACCTGCGAGATGAGGACATCTCGTGTTTTTTAAGTGGGGTAGAATGTAAGATTCCTCCCCCAGCCTCTCAAGATGTCCAGTATCTTCCCCTGTAGTCAAATTCCTCTTCAGAAATATAAAAGATCTTGTTTCTAGTTTTGGCCTAGAGAGAGAAAATCTTCTAGAGAGTGGTAATTAAGTTTTTAAATATTTTTGGATGGAAAAATATCTCTTCTTATTAAAATAAGTTCCCCTCAAACAAAAGTTCAAAAAGATTTCCAGAAGGTGCATTAGAAATTAAGTATAATCTATTTAAGAGGCATTATCCTGGAGATGAAGATTTTTTCAAAATTTTAAATTAAGGTTCCTATGGACCAATAAGATTCATCCAAATGTAGGGAGGAGATAAATGAAGAAATAAAAGAAAAATCCCCCAAAAATGAGTAAATACTCACATAAGATGAAGAGTTGACTAAGGACAAGGTTAATAGTTAAAAAAGGGAGATATTTAGAAGTAATGATGCATTTTTGACACCTCTGCATGGGGGAATTCCCCTCATGAAGGAGGTGCCTATTTCACATGCTTACCCAAATAATGAGATATTTTCATCTCTCCTCTCTCCTGTTCAACTAGATCCAAAAAGTGAGCAAAACTGACCTAAAAATGGTCAAAAATTGACCAAACTGATCTGGAAAATTCTAGAATCAGTTTGCTTGGTTAGAGGCTCACTTTTTCCTATAAAAAAAAGCCCTCCCCTTTGTTGAAACTTAATAGTGTTTTTGCACTGTTACCCTGTCTCTTGCCTCATTAGGACTTACATTTGAATTCCCACCTGTAAATAGAGGCAACAACATATCAAATACATCCTGTGATGAGCTCACACTTGTCTCTTTGGTATATGATAACAAAGGTTGCACAGCATCTTCCACAAAAACAACATCTCGACTAATCAAGATACGCTTTGACTGCGGATGATACAATCTATAACCCTTGCTCTCAGCAGCACTGTAACCAACAAAAATGCATTTGACAGCCTTATCATCCAATTTTTTTACGTTGTTACACAGGCACTAAAGCATAGGCCAAGCAACCAAAGACACGCAAGTGACCAATAGAAGGCTTCCTGCCATGCCAAGCTTCATATGGAGTAATAGACTGCAAGGCCTTAGTGGGACACTGTTGAGTACATATGCAGCACACATGATAGCCTCAAGCCAAAACGCATGTGGCAAAGCTTGGCTCTTGACCATACATCATGCCATCTCCATAAGTGACTTGTTTTTCCTCTCAGCAACACCATGTTGCTGAGGGGTATACGGCACTGTACATTGGTGTTTTATCCCACGACTAGCCAAAAATGCATCAAACTCTTTAGACATGTACTCCCCCCCTCGATCAGAACGGAGGGTGCCCACAGTACAATTGGATACATTTTCAACCATAAGCATAAACTGTTTGAAGCACAAAAACACTTCGGACTTTGCCTTCAGTGGATATACCCATGCATGCCTTGAGTAATCATCAATGAAAGTCACGAAGTACAAGTGTTTACCAAATGATGGAGTTTGCATAGGCCCACATACATCACTATGTACAAGTTGCAATTTGCGAGTGGCCCGCACAGAACCATCCTTTGGAAATGCAGAATGCTGCATTTTGCCCAAAATACAGCTTCACAAACAATGGTGCCTCAAGAGGGGGCAATGAAGCAACCATATCAAATTTCTGCAAACGCAACAAACTAGTAAAGTTCAGATGACCAAAACGAGCATGCCATAGTTTTGCATCTGAAACTGCCTTTTCATCATAAACTGCATTTGCTGAATCTTCCACACACTTGTCATAAGAATTGAGCCTATATAGTCCACAAAACAAGGTGCCAGATGCAATAATCGTATCACCAGAAGTTAAATCATGAACAGTACATCTGTCATCCACAAATTTGACTACAAATCCAAGTCTAGCAAGCGCAGAGACAGACAATAGATTCTTCTTTATCCCTGGCATATATAAAGCATCTAAAAGTGTGAAAGCGCTGCCATTTACAGCAATAAGCATAAATTTACTAACGCCCTTCATTGGGTAAGAAGCATTATTGGCACATGTGATAGTATTCCCATTAGAGACAACCTCAAGACAAGTGAACATATCACGATGTGAGGTAATGTGCTTTGTAGCACCACTATCAAAATACCATACATTAGAGTCAACACAAACTGGCAAACATGCATCATGTACAGATGGGCCATACTGGCAATACATGCTAAACACCCATTCTGTATCCTGCACAACATTTGCAGAATCTACATTTGTAGAAGCATCCGCTATTGTGGCTGCATTTGACTCTTTCTTCTTTGCCTCTTTAGCCTTTAGCTTAGGGCAATTCTTAATGACATGATCAGTTGCCTTACAATAGTTGCCTTACAATAGTTGCACCTGATCTTTTTCTTGCCTTTATTAAGAGCCTTCTTAGAATTATTGTTGCTACCTGTGGAAGGAGAAGAAGTTGCAAACCTATTAATAGGAGAAGAAAGAGTGGAAGGGGCTGCCTTACCACTTCTTCTCTGCTAGGCAGCAATAAATGCCTGATCAACTACATGCTGCCTAGCCCTGTTTTGCCTAGACTGCGCTTCTTGCAAGAGCCTGTTGACTAAAGTATTATACTTGACAACATCAGGTCTGTCCTCGGTAACAAGTCTCCACGTGGAAGCAAAAGTCTGATATGACTTAGGTAAAGCATGAAGAACAGTCTACACAAGAGAATGATCAGGAATAATCTCACCTGCAGAAATCAACTGTTCCTTGAGATCTTTAATCTTAGCAAGAAAAACATTCATGTCATCATCTTCTTGCATAATCTTCGATTCTAGCTCTTTACGCAAGTAAGAGATTTTTGCCTCATTACGACCTGCATACAAACCAACCAGAATATCCCAAGCCTGTTTTGCTATTTTAGCTGAACAAATATGTGGGGTGATGTTATGTTTGACAAAAAGTGTAATCATCAAGGCATGAGCCTACGCATCTTTACCATCCCAACAACGAGCTTGTTCTGCAGTGGGTAAAACAGTAGCAATAATAGAGCTGCTAGAACCTGCAACATCCTCAACAGATGCTACATCCATAGAACCTAGACGTACATCCATACCCTACACAATGTTCCACACTCCTTTTGCAACCAAAACATACTGCATCATGAATGCCCAAAGTGGGTAGTTGCTATCTCCATCCAGTTTGTCATCAGCCAGCAGCAGCAGACAACATGCGAAATACATCATTGCTGTTATCAGCCATGGCCACTGACTGAAACTGATGCAAAAGGTACCTGTAATGAAGCAAAGACTGAACAAAAAACAACTCGTGCTATGTAGCACGGTCCACAATAGAATATGTATGCCTATTTTGCAAAAAACTGCACTGTCACACAAATTTCTGCACAAAATGACGAAAACACCTGTGCAGAACTTGAAATGCAAAAACGGAGCCCGAAACGACCTCAGATGCAATTTCTGAGAACGCAAAGCCATACGGGCTTATTTGTAGAGTATAGGGACCTGCAAGCGCTTGTGAATGCTCACCTCAATTGGAGAACGTGAGTTGGAGGGTGCTGGTGGTGTAGCCCTAGAAGCCGATGCTTGCTCTGATACCAATTGTTGGAATTAGGGTTGCAGGAAAGCACACAAAGCTTAGAGAAGAAGAAGCAAGAATGCACACAACACAAAATGTATTAGATTGTGTCAATGTACAAAAGATTAGTTAGCCCTAGAATGATGGGCGTATATACAAACCGGGGAAAAAAACCTCCTAAAGAGGGAAAAAGTGCCCCGGCGGTCCTAAGTGTGTTCACACACATCACTGCCTATATATATGGCAACACATATCAAAGCCATAAGAGATTAGATGTTAAGGTTAGTTTATGTTAAGGGAGGTTTATTAACATGTGACATACCTTTGAGTTAAAATCTGAGATATGGTGACTCTGTAGAGCTTTTCTTTGGTCAGAGCAACAATCCCTTCTTAGACCAATCATAGTTATATACAAGTTGAAAGAATGCATTACCATTGGATGGGTTTGCAATTATGAGCATCTTGTACGCTCCATCTCGAAATGTTTGCTCTACACCACGTCTAGCTTTCTCACATTTTGTCTCATATTCTTGCAACCCCATGGCATGTCTATCAATGCATGATATAGCTTGCTTCACCGCATTTTCAAATGATGTCTACGTATAACCAAAAGGACTCATTATCACTCACACGATTAAAAAACATTGATAATCCGTTTATTAATAAAAAATGGGAAATGCAAACACTACCTTCCACACAAGCTGTGCCAAGATTGTAGCTAGAGCATTGTACCATTGCTCTCCACTTCGTCGCTCCAAACTAAGCTCCATTAAAGTCCACCTCCTTACGTCTTCACCAAGGTAGTCCAATATGGATGACTTGTCCCTGCCATTCCAAATCGTTGAAACATGAAGATCTCATGTGACAATGTGGGTGTAACACTAGTGCGCACCAATCTGTTGTAAAGAGTCACAATGAGCCAAGAACTTAACAATGACTTCATAATTTCCGTAAGATGGGTAATTAACAAATAGATTAATGTAGGCATGGATACTCAAAAACCATAATGTAGGCATGGATACTCAAAAACCAGCAAATTCTCATTAGGGCAATGCCTCAATTTATAGAGTTTACATCAAGCATCAAATCCCATTGATTTCACCATGATTCACTCCACCTTTTTTCCCTGATTTTCTCCACCTCTTCACTTTTCCCAGAATATATCCCAGAATATCTCCACACTTCCCAGAATATCTCCACACTTCCTAAATCTTCTCATGCTACCCTTTATTCTCTCCCAGTAGATTCTTCTCACCTTTTCACAGGTTCTTTCACATTTACACATTCTCTTTTACAGCCTCTAACCAAGGGCTTGTTCCCGCACACACCCTATTCACTTGTATATTTCAACTCCTCCCCTCAAGTGAATACTCCTAGAACACCTAGACCCTATACCAAGTTTTCCTCTTACTTGATAGTCCGCGCGACCAGTGTCTAGCACACCTTCCCTCAAGTTAACTTAGCACACCTAGACCCTGTACCAAGTTTCTCTCTTACTTGATAGCCCGCGACTAGTGCCTCAAGTCCCTAAACTCATAGTCCTTAACACTCTCTCTCCATGCCACTCTAGCTATCTCTACTATCTTCAGCCTTGCAAGAGCCATTTTGCTCTTCTCATTGTACCCGGTGACATCGAAGTATGCTTCCATTGATTTGATCCACTTCTCCATAGCCTTGACCAAGTTTTCCCCTTCACCCTTGAAAGGTCCAGGCTGCAAACTATGAAGAGTTTTACGAACATCTTGGTCGAGCTCTTCTTCATCGAGTTGTGGGTTAACATTTCTACCACGACGACCTCGATCCATGTTCCTATCAATATGAAAATTCTTGTTAAGTCTCTTGATTTATGATTCAATCCAATTTTTGATTCAACTGATTTGGGGTTCTCGGCTCCCCACAGAGTCAAGGGATAAAGATACTCATATAGAACGTATTATTAGTTAACAATTCATTCATAATTATCTCATTCATATCTTTAACACAATAATCGTCCATCAGACTGAATTCTTCTATCTAAACCACGGGGATTTCAATTTTTCAGATTTTTAATTTATCATCCCTTAACTTGATCCACTGATCAAAAGTTAACAGTAGCAATCTGCCAGCACAATCTCATAGTGATTGGGCTGAAGTCATTAACATCATTCCATTTAAGAACATCATCACAGGTACTCGTCCCATTCATCCTCATTGTGGTTTCGCTCAGCTTATTACATTTCAACCAAATTTCAAGAATCATCAATTTTATTTATTTATTTATTTTTTCAATCAGAATCCAAATCAACTCATCAGTTCTCAACCAGAATTTAAAAATCATATCAACCACACTCGAATTCATCATCTAGATAGCATTAATGCTTATAATTTCAAGTCTTAGATTTACTCGTATATACTGCCAGTAAAGAGCTGTAGTTATACCCTCGGGTAGTAACGGTCCTTGGAATTATAAGGTAAATACTATCATGTCTAGGCCTCAAGCAAGTCAGGGATTCCATACAATTGCGGTACTTCCTTATCTGAAGACCCAATTACCAAATTACGAATTTCAGTTTGAATAGCAAATTGTATGAATTTTATCACACAATTACAACCTTTTAGTGCCTCTTGATAAATTTTTGACATTTTTGGCTTCTCGGTTGATCCTCATTAGCCAAATAGCTTTGATACCAACTGTGAGATCCCCATCCCCACTGCGCAATGGATTTGGGGTGCTAGCAG
Source organism: Cibotium barometz (assembly GCF_041138505.1). NCBI lineage: Eukaryota > Viridiplantae > Streptophyta > Polypodiopsida > Cyatheales > Cibotiaceae > Cibotium > Cibotium barometz. The sequence goes on along the minus strand of NC_141079.1, from coordinate 50,907,787 downwards.
CAGCGGAAGTAGCACAGCTTGTGCGGGGCAGGGTCCCACACTCGGGGCCTCGCCCATGGATATCCGGACAGGTGACTATTTCCTCGATTCTTCCAAACTGAACTCGGAAAAACTTCTCTTGCCCGGAAAGCACAGGCGATTCCACCAGGATAACTTTTCCCTAGCGTAGTCAAAAGCCTTAACTAACTGAGCTCATCTGACCGAACCCGTAAGTCCCATAGTCAAATCAGGAAAAAAGATTGTACTTGGATCATAGAGATCAACGCTTTTTTCCTCATTGAGAGGCACAGCCGTTGATTCTTTTCCATAGAACAATTTTTATCCAAAATTTACTTCATCTATTAAACTAAACAGAAATTGAGTCTCGATTTACGGATCCATCAATCTAGCCTAACCCCATCCAGTCCCATGGGTTAGCCAGCCGCCCAACCACTGTAGTGATGGGATCCAATTAGGAATTTGGTTAGGTTTTGTCCCGGGTACAAGGAAAAAGAGTTCCCAGACCCCCTAGCCGGATGTTCAATATGCAACATAAAACTAGTCACACCACTTACACACCCAATATAAAATTGTCTTCACAGATTTAGTTATCTTTAAAACAATCATTTAATGAAACCATAGTATCACTGATCACAATCCTCCAAAATATCCGGTTGAATCTTAATTTCCAATCATTCCTTCATCAGAGTATCTATGGCATCATTGGCAACCAGAACGCTCACCACCTGTTCACTCACAGGGGCCTTTTCAATAGTTCCTAGCTCATAGTACTCGACAATATAATCACTTATAAAAATCAAGATGGAATCTCCGTTGAAGATCAGCAAGATCAACCAACAGATCCATATAAAAGATCCATGGACTCATCCGTTGAGGACCAGCAAGGTCAATCAACCAGATCCATGCCTAGTTTCAGGAAACAACTCTTACTCCTTATTCCAATATCTTCCACGACGCACGTGTGGATATCTTCGGTGACCCAGAGCCCGAGCACTGTATGGTCACCACCCTCTAGGATCCTTCGTAGGTCACCTAGCGCTTCACTCATAGGCCGCTTCCTTGGTCCCTCATCCACCGTACCGAAAGCTCACCGTTTAAATTGAACCGAGGCTGGTCAAGACCTCGGCCGACCTTGCTACGCGAGACGTCCTCCATTGACTCTCCGTACAGCAGTTGCAACTTTATCGGGTAGGTCTTCACGACCACATTCTCAAGATAGTCAAAATGCTTCCCCATCAATATTTACATAAAACAGTCATTTACAAACAGATCACAAATATAGTTTCTATAATGAATTCACATCTTTCCAGTTTGTTCCACATCAATCCATATTACTTAACCCAAACCCAATTCATAAGTGTATCCATTCTTGATGAGATACATCATTTTCCATCCCATCTCATCAGATTCATTCACTTCACATAACATCCATTCCTATCTTTCTTAATTTACATTACGTCTCATCACATCCATTTCTCATTACATCTCATTCGTTCACATATTATATTATTCATTTCACATTCTGATTCACTTGACATCTCATCTCATCCATTCGTTCATATCGACTTCATATCCATTCACATACATATTCGCATTCATATATCCACATCCACATCCATACATCCATTTTCACATCCACATCCATACATCCATTTTCACATCCACATTCATACATTCACATCCACATTCACATTCATACATCCACATCCACTTCCACATCCATACATCCATTTTCACATCCACCTTCATACATTCACATCCCCATTCACATTCATACATTCACATCCACATTCACATCCACATTCACATTCATACATCCACATCCATACTTCCATTTCCACATCCACATTCATACATTCACATCCCCACTCACATTCATACATCTACATCCACATCCATACATCCATATCCACATTCCACATCCTCATTCACATTCACATACATCCACATCCACATTCCATATCTACATCATTTCTTTTACATACATATAACTACATCCATTCTTTCACATACATACATCTCCATCTATTCATCGTTCATTTTCATCTATCTGATTCGTTTCACATTCTCATATCTATTAATAGAATACAAGAGAATTCTCATTTTTGATATAAGACTTCTTTACGCTTCTATTTATGCATAAATTCCATTTTAAGGAGAATAACACTTTCGAAATAAAAATCAATCTTTTATGCATCTTCCTATGCATAAATTCATTTTAAATGAGAATGACACTTATGAATTAAAAATCAATCTTTTATGCATCTTCCTATGCATAAAATCAAAATTGACGAAAATAACTCTTTTGAACTAAAAATAGATTTCTTTATGCATCTTTCTATGCATAAAATTAAAATTGATGAGAATAACACTTTTGGATTAAAACAAATTCTTTATGCATCTTTCCATTTATAAATCCAATTTAGTAGGAATTACACTTTTAGAATAAAAGAATTTCTCTTATGCATCTAATTTAAGCATAAAATCATTTATGATGAAAATCACACTTTTAATATAAAAATATCTTTTATGCACCCATTTATGCATAAAAATCAAATATGATAAAAGTAACGCTTTTACAATAAAATAATAATCTTTTATGCATTCCTCTATGCATGAAAATTAAATATGATAAAAGTACCACTTTTATAATTAAAAATAATAATCTTTTATGCATACCTCTATGCATGAAAATCAAATATGATAAAAGTAACACTTTTACAATAAAATAATAATCTTTTATGCATACCTCTATGCATGAAAATCAAATATAATAAAAGTAACACTTTTACATTAAAATAATAATCTTTTATGCATACCTCTATGCATGAAAATTAAATATGATCAAAGTAACACTTTTATAATAAAATAATAATCTTTTATGCATACCTCTATGCATGAAAATCAAATATGATAAAAGTAACACTTTTACATTAAAATAATAATCTTTTATGCATACCTCTATGCATGAAAATCAAATATGATAATAAAAGTAACACTTTCATGCATGAAAATCAATTATAATGAAAGTAATACTTTTATAATAATAAAACTAAATTTCTTTTATACAAATAATCAAAATGCATCTTTCTATGCATGAAAATGACACTTTAGAATATAGAATTCATAAGGATTACTCTTTTAGAATAATGAAAGATAATACTTATTTTAAAATTTTTGAAAAATTTCACCATAACCTCCTTTGTATGGCTGACCATTTTTTAATTTTAAGTCTCTAAAATTAATTAGAAATGCATCAAGAGTATTTAAATCATTCTAAAGTAACATTTTTCTACTTATTTAAGAGAAACATTATGAAAAACTTGAGTTTATTCATTAATCATTCACCTAGGATAAAGAATGGTTGGATTTACTAGAGAAGAGAGGGGAATGCGTTTTGCAGTGAGGCATAACATCACTTGCAATTTTAAAGAAGATAAAAATCATAAAAACCATAAAATAAATGGAAAAGAGAAGAATCACCAACTTACTAATGAATTTGAGAGCTTTCCTTTGGCTTGATGGTTTGAGGGTTCAACTCTTGTTTGAGACAAGAGTGGCCACCAATCTTTTGGAAGAGGGAAGATCAAAAACTAATGAATTATGAGTAAAATTCATTGTTTTTGGCAGTTGGGAGAGGCAGGGTAACAGTGCAAAAACACTATTAAGTTTCAACAAAGGAGAGGGCTTCTATTTATAGAAAAAAGTGAGCCTCTAACCAAGCAAACTGATTCTAGAATTTTCCAAATCAGGTTGGTCAATTTTTGACCATTTTTAGGTCAGTTTTGCTCACTATTTGGATCTAGTTGAAACAGGAGAGAGGAGAGATGAAAATATCTCATTATTTGGGAGTTTAAAACTCATTCAAGCATGTGAAATAGGCACCTCCTTCATGAGGGGAATTCCCCCATGCAGAGGTGTCAAAAATGCATCATTACTTCTAAATATCTCCCTTTTTTAACTATTAACCTTATCCTTAGTCAACTCTTCTTCTTATGTGAGTATTTACTCATTTTTGGGAGATTTTTCTTTTATTTCTTCATTTATCTCCTCCCTACATTTGGATGAATCTTATTGGTGCATAGGAACCTTAATTTAAAATTTTGGGTGAAAAAATCTTCACCCCCAGGATAATGCCTCTTCAATAGATTATACTTAATTTCTAATGCACCTTCTGGAAATCTTTTTGAACTTCTGTTTGAGGGGAACTTATTTTAATAAGAAGAGATATTTTTCCATCCAAAAATATTTAAAAACTGAATTATCACTCTCTAGAACATTTTCTCTCTCTAGGCCAAAACTGATAGAAACAAGATCTTTTATATTTCTGAAGAGGAATTTGACTACAGGGGAAGATACTGGACATCTTGAGAGGCTGGGGGAGGAATCTTACACTCTTGACTTTCTCAATGGTTGAGTCTTTTTCCCAACCCTAGACCTCTTGTGCAACGCCCTCTTTCTCCATTTTTACCTACAGAACAATGTGCAACATAATGTTACAGATTGATGGCAGAAAATGAGAAGGGAGGGGGTTACTAAAACGGCACCCATATTCCCCCACAAAGAGAGGGGTTTGTGCACCAACAAAAAAGGAGGGCATGGGAGGGACATATGTGCGTTGGCACCCAAACCATCCCCCTCCCCTTCCTAAAAAAGGAGGGCATGGGAAGGATAGATGGGCATTGGGGGTTTGGGCGACCCCCCTCCCCTCCATGACGAAGGCAAAAAAGGAGGGGGGGAGGGGACATATGGGCGCCCCAAACCCCACCCACCTTTTTCCCCCACGATGAAAGAAAATAAGGAGGTGGTGGGGGGCATATGGGCACAAGTGCCCCCCCCCCTCGCATATGGGTGTCGGCACACAAAACCCCCCCTTCCCCCAAGACGAAGGAAAAAAAGGAAGGGGGGGCGCATCGCCCTCCATAGAGGGGGCCACCACCCTCAATAGGCAAGGCAATGACCTGGCCCCTCATAGAGAGAGAGAGAGAGAGAGAGAGAGAGAGAGAGAGTAGTGTAGAAAAAAAAGAAATATAAAAAGTAGAATTTATAGAAACAAATAGAAAAGAAACCTGAAGAGTATTTCAAAAAATCGAGATGTCGAAATTTTGGAGACGATCACATTGAAGAGTAAAGAAGGAAAACAAGTAAAAGAGTAAGGGCTTTATATATCATGAAGAAAAACGAAAAAAAGCAAAACCATAAGAATAAAAAAAGAAAGTTTATTTATATAGGATGGAAAAAATTAAATTTGAAAAAATATTTTTTTTTTAAAGAGAAGGGGGGGAGGAGAAAGAATATGCGCAAAAAAGACGATGGATGGAGGGGGCGCATATAGGCGACAACACACCCAAAAAAGACGGTGGGGGGAGGGGGTTGCACATAGATGCCAGCACCCAAAAACCCCACAACGAAGGCAAAAAAGAAGGGTGGGGGCAAGGGGACATATGGGCGCCGGCACCCAAACCTCCCCTTCCTCCTCTTCCAAAAGGCCAAAAAAGGGGTGGGGGTGCATATGGGCATCGGCACCCAACCCCCCCCACACCGAAGGTAAAAAAAAGGAAGGGGGGAAATATGGGCGCCAGTGCCCATACTCCCCCCCTCCTCTTCCAAAAGGTGAGGGGGTATATATGGGCAAGAGCCCAAATCTCCCCACCGCCCTTCCCCCCACGAGACGAAGGCAATAAAAGAAAGGGCCTTGGGGACATATGGGCACCGACGCCCAAACTCCCCCCCTCCCCCCTCTTCCAAAAGGCAAAAGAGGGGGTGGGTGTGCATACGGGTGCTGTCACCCAAACTCCCCTTTCCCCCCAACAATGAAGGCAAAAAAGGAAGGGGGGCATATGGGCACCGACACCTATATCTCCACCCCCCTCTTCCAAAAGAAAGAGGGGGCATATGGGTGCTTGTGCCCAAAACCCCCCCTCCCCCCTCTTCCAAAAAAGGCAAAACAAAAAGGGGGTTGGGAAGGGGGGGTGTGTGAGAAAGAAGAGATGAGAGAAGAGACAACGTACTCAAGAACTCATCAATGAACCACTAGCCAACTTCATTAGAAATGAACTACAATGCCTCATATATATAGAAAAGTTCTTCCACCCAAAAATGTGTGTAAATAGGAAAAAATGGAAATGAATGCTATAAATCCCAAAAATGCCTAGAGGCTAAAGAGTGTGCCACTAGCGTGACACCATATGGAGATGACACCATCTGGAGATGACACCTATCCAACACCTCCTCTTCAGGTCTAGATGGGAGGACCAACGCCAACGCGCTGAAGAAGATAATCCAAGGTAGGTCGACGAAGAGGCTAAGTAAACAAATCAGCAACATTATCTTTGGTAGGACAATACTCAAGCTGAATGCGATCTTCAGAAATCCAATCATGAACAAAATGAAAAAACATCAATGTGTTTGGATCATCCTCGAAGAATAACTAGATTTTTGGCTAAAGCAATAGCACTCTGTGAATCTAAGTAGATGAGTGTCTGAGTAGATAAATATCCAAGGTGATTCAAAATTTGAGAAAGAGCATCAGACTTCTTAGGTAAAATATAAACCCATGATTTGCGAGAGAAGTCATCCACAAGAAGCATATAATACTTGGATCCACAAGCGATTGTACTTCCATTAGGTACTGCTGCAAGATCAGCATGAATAAGCTCAAGTATACATGTGGCCCTATGAGTAGCCTCCTCTGGAAAAGAAATAAACCCATGATTTGCGAGAGAAGTCATCCACAAGAAGCATATAATACTTGGATCCACCAAGCGATTGTACTTCCATAGGTCCTGCAAGATGAGCATGAATAAGCTCAAGTATGCATGTGGCCCTATGAGTAGCCTCCTCTCTGGAAAAGAAGCTCGATGTTGCTTTCCTTGAGCACAAGAAGAATAAATATGATGGCGAGGTTTCTGAAGCTTTGGTAGACCTGTAACCATGTCATGTGAGATAAGATGTTGCAAAGTAGCAAGAGGAACATGGCCAAAGCGGAAATGCCATAGATCATTATCTTCGTTAGAAACAAGTGCTTTAGGAGAAGCAAATAATTGATGAAGATGAGACTCATGTGGTGGCAACTGTGTTGTAAAAGAGCTTAAAGCCCAGCATTTTGATAACCATGTGCCACACAAGAAAGTGACTATCTATCAATGATTTCAATCACTTCATCATCAAAGTAAACCCCAAGACCTTTAGAAGTAGCCTTAGAGATAGAAAATAAGTTGGCAGACATCTTAGGCACATGCAAAACATCATGTAAGATAGCATCTCCAAAAGAAACATCACCAATATCAATCACAGAGAGAGACGAAGCATCAATGTGTACTGATGAAGAGATAGACTTATAGTTTTCCAATAAGGAAGAACTATTCGTCATGTGAGAGGTAGCACCACTGTCGGCAATCCACTCATCCGCAGTATGCGTATCAAGATCTTTGATTGCCACAAGTGATGTGTCACATGAAGACTCGTAGAAGACATAGCAACATATGCAATCTTGGCGTTACCGTCTTCCTTCTTGCCACTTCGTGAGAAGATGTTGATGTAGAAGAACCCTTAGATTTGGATTCAAGTTCAGGTTTTACCTTCTTGGATGTCACCTTCTTAGCAAAACAACGATCCTCCGTAGTATGGCCACTACGACCACAGAAAGTGCACTCCTTGGAAGAATCCTTTGTTGATTTGTCCTTGTCGCCTTTGGTTGAAGAATCTTTAGCATTGGAATTGGAGCCTTTGCGCGTTGATCATTCCTCTTGCATTTGCCTTTGCCCTTGCCTTGGCTTACAAAAGCCGTCCTTTTTGTTTTGCTTGCGATCATGAAGAAGACCCATAGTCTCTTCAAAGGAAGGGAAAGGAACTCAAAGAAAGATGTTATCTTTGAACGATTCAAAAGAAGAAGGCAATTTACCAAGTAGCTTGTGGACCGGGTTGCTTTTACCAATGTACCAAACTCTTCAAGTTGCCGCTTGATTCGATTGAATTCTCCAAGCTTCTCCACTATGTTATCGGATTCGGAGATAGAAAGCTTATCCAAACTTCTTCCAACTTAGCCATCTTAACCGTTGAAAGTCTTCCATATTGCATTTGTATAGCGTGCCATAATTGTTGAGCCCGTACTCCTTGTAGAGAGAAATTGAGATACAACCGATGTAGACATGCCATGCACAAGTAAAGCTTTGGCCCATGCATCCATATAGGTTTGATATTGATGAGAAGGCACCATATGAGGAGAAGTGATTATAGACCATACCCCGGCACTTTCCAAAAGAAGTTGCATAAACAAGGACCAAGTGTGGTAGTTGTTTGGGGTAAGCTTTTGTGAATCGAAAAGACTTGGAAGGCTCAAAGATTGAGTGAATGGGTTAAAGGGCTGATATGATTGAGTGGGGAGAGGAGTAGTAGTGGAAGTAGTAGAAGAAGGAATTATAATAGATGAAGTTGCCATAAAAGGCATAGATGATGTAGGGGGATACACCATAGAGGGCATAGAAGTATGTGGATAGGAAGGCATAAAGGACAAAGAAGAAAGAGTGAAAGGATCCATAGAAGGTAATGGATACGACGGAAAAGAGAAAGCAGAAGCACCTACCGAAGAAGGAATTGCACCAACTTCCATTGTAGTAGTAGGAGATGTAGGATCCATAGTATCTTCAAGTTTGCCTTTGTCTTTTGGAGTAGAGGACTTCCAAGATCCCATAGGGGGTGAAGGGTGGGAAAACACAAGGGAAGAAGTGTCGTACCTCCAAAAAAACGCATCCAATAGATGGGCTCTCCACCAAGGAAGTATCTCCAAAATATGCACAAATATAGTGCAAAAATGCAGCCACAAAATGCAGCCGATATATGAACCAATAGACTCCGTAGAAACCACCAAAAGAGGGCTGAGAATGTAGCCTTAGGTAGAAGGAGTATGGAGGAGTTGATTGTCCACAAAAACGCAAACACAAAGTGTGTAGCAAAGTGGAATTTTTAGCCGGTAGAAAGGTGTAGAAAAGGAGAATGAATATGTACCTCAAAACACCATGAAGTGGGCTGAAGTTGATGATGAAAACGCAGCCAAGAAATCTCTCCACAAGAAGCCTCCAAAAAAACGCTACCGCATGTAAGGAAAACTAGTTGGCAATGTTTTCACCGCCGCCCCCGCAAGTAGAGTTGTAGGACTCGGATTGAAGTGCTTTAAAAACACACTTGTAGAGGATGGTAAGGGGCTGGTTTGAAGCCTCTTGCATCATTGAATGAGTGCAAGGATGATGAGTAAGGGCTTCTGCAAAAAACGCAAGCAGAAATTCTGCATGCAGGCAGTCTGCGAAGAATAACTCAAAAACGGTGAGGAATTTGCGAAAACTTTCTTCTGTAAAGTTGTAGACCACAATGATTCAAGTAGGTCATGAGGGCACAATCCTCAAAAACGCAATCGTTTAGTAGATAATCTAGAATGAAAAAAATGCAATTGAAAGCGGGGTTGTTGAAGAGGACTAGAGGTAGAGAGGAAGAAGGATAAGGAGACTCTATGTGCACCACCACCTTGCTTTGATACCATGTGAGAAAGAAGAGATGAGAGAAGAGATAATGTACTCAAGAACTCATCAATGAACCACTAGCCAACTTCATTAGAAATAAACTACAATGCCTCATATATATAGGAAAGTTCCTCCACCCTTTCCTCCACCCAAAAATGTGTGTAAATAGGAAAAAATGGAAATGAATGCTATAAATCCCAAAAATGCCTAGAGGCTAAAGAGTGTGCCACTAGCGTGACACCATCTGGAGATGACACCTATCCAATAGGGTGCACATGGGAGGGGCCAGACAAGGGGAGACATATGGCTATGCCCACCACCCCCTCTCTTCCCAAAGGCAAAAAAGGGGGTGGGGGGGAAATATGGGCGCCAACACCAAAACACCCCCCTTCTTTACCCCCTGGTTTTAGGCGTCGTCGCCCATACCCTCTTTCCTTCCCTCCCTTATTCTCTCCTCCCTTACCTCTCCCCCATAAATTGTTTTTTCAAAACCAAAACCTTATTGCCTCCTCTCTCCCTCTCTTCCCCTTACTCCCTCCCTCCCTATCTTCACCTTACTCCTTCCCTCCCTCCCTCTCTCTTTCCTTCTATCTTGTTGTCTCTATCTCTCTATCTTGTTGTTCTATATTAAATGAAGACTATTCTTCATTAAATGTTCTTCATTAAATACAAGAATATCCTTCATTTAATGTTGAATATTCTTTATTAATTTTTAAAAATATTTTATATCTTTCTATTTTTTATTGACACATACGAAATTATAAACATGGTGTGGTGAGTGTTTGTATGTATTTAATTCATTACTCACACAGTATGATGATGCAACGAACTAATATCTTGAATTGTAGGTAAAGTATCAAAGAAAGTGCCCCAAGTGGGGATTTCAACCCATGGTATTAGATCATTGTCTTGTTTTTACTGCAAAATCATGCCTATTTGGATTGCAAAGTGTGGGGCCTCTATATACTACATGCCTGACCTTTCTCATTCAACGAGGGTGATGATACAAATCTGAGTTATCGTCTTCCAGACCATGCAAGATTCAAATGACAATCACAAAGTGCCTTGTCATATACAGTGGTGGTGAGGCCCGAAAGTGTGGGGCCTATATATACTACATGCCTGACCTTTCTCATTTAACGAGGGTGATGATACAAATCTGAGTTATCGTCCTCCACCAGACCATGCAAGATTCAAATGACAATCACAAAGCGCCTTGTCATATACAGTGGTGGTGAGGCCCGAAAGTGCAATTGATAATCAGAGTGGCCTAGTGAGGGCCCAATGGAGCTTGGGAGTTTTTTAGAGGAAATGCAACCTCTCATTCAAGCACACATGTTCCAGATTCTATAATGTATATATTTTTTTATCAAAGTTTAATTGATTTTTTTAATACCACTTAGGTTCAAGAGAATTGTTTAAGGCTTTGAAGCATGTTAGACGCTCTAGTGGAGCAGAGTCCAACATACTAGGGCTTAAGAAATAATGTGCATATGAATTCTTTTGCGGGGAGTAGCTAGGGACAAAGGGCCATGAGCATTGTTATATCTTTAAGATGTCTACTACTAGACCATCTTTGGGTGTCGACCTAGTGAGTTGGATGCATCGCTCTAGGAATAGAGATCTGAGAGACGTCTGGATTTGCTTTGTACTTAGTAGGGTGGCAAGGTGGACTAGCGCCACATGTTTATGACCCCATGTGTACTTTGGATTGCAAAGTCCATGCATGTTAAGACTTTACATGTATTTATGTAAAGAAGATCATGATTTAGTGTAAAGAAGATCATGATTTAGTGTACAGGAGCTTATGACAATTTCCACTTGTGAAATGAAGGAGGAAGACACCAATGCGCAAGCCATGTTTTGGCATATGCTTAATGAGGTAGTGGAGCAAAAGGGGCTACTAAAACTGGACTTTTCTAGCTTCATGGAAGATGAGGCTGGGGAGAATTGGAGGGATGTGAGGTCTATTTACAATGGGGGGTCAAACAACAAAATGGAGACTAGAGAAAGATCACGCTTGTTCCATTGGGAACAAAGTCTCCACATACACACATAGCAATATGTGGTGAAGAATTATTACTAGGACGAGCATCAGCTTTTGTGTAGGCAATGGAGGTGTGATGAAAGTGAGGAGGATGACTTAGGTAAACACAAATATATAAGAGCATGGTGGATTAATGGTAAAGAGATGAAAATATTCCTGCTATGGATTGTTGGATAAGCTGGTGGAATTTTTGATACCCTTCATTAGAGAAAATAGCTTGCTAGGATGAGATAATCCTTTACTGGTTGTTGGTGGTAGTTATATTTTTATTTGATATTATATTTGATTTACTTCTTCATTAATAGGTTTTGGATGACTCTACGTCATAGTGCATTCCATGGACGAACTTGGTGGAATCCAAGCACGAAAGTTGGCTTGTTGGTGAGCGGCGGTCCAAGGGGACCATCTCTCTTTATGATGGAGCAGTGATGATAGACCCAGAGTAAACACACTGCTTCAAAGTGTAAAAAGGCAAGCATTCCAACAAGGGAAGCACTTAGGGTCTGGTCCAAGCATCAAAAAGTTATTAAAGAGGTTTGTTATTAACAAGAATGGATTATCACCAAGCCCAACCGTAACAAGTAGATTGGTGGGAGAAACAATTACTAGAGGAACTCCCATGTTTCACATTCCCAATGGCATGGGCAACAAGATAGTGCACCGTAAGCGATGTCCACAAACTATCAAATGAGGATGGAAATTGCTCCCATAGGCCTGAAAATGTTACTGAGAATCAACCTCAAAAGTGTAAAGGGAGAAAATTTGAATTTGCACAAGAGCAGCAAAAAAACAAAGGTGTGCAAATAGAGGAGGAAGAGGAGGAAGGGCAAAGACTATGGGAATCATATATTCATGAACAATGAGGGAAATTTGTCATACGAAAATTGACAGCAAAGTCACTTGTCAAGCATGGCTAGGTGGCCAAGCAGAGAAATGTAGAAAACAAATCAAACAGTCAAGAAGAGGGGTCCCGGCACCAAGCTTTTATGGGATGCATGAGTGGACATGTTGGTAGTGCAGAAAGTTCATGTGGTTTTGCAATAGAAGCATGGACTACACATGGTCCATATGCTTCACAATCACAAATGCACCCACGTAATCTCCCAGTGTCTGGCTAGTTCAAAAGGGCACAAACATTACAAGAAATGAGGTTCAAGATCTAGAAGGAGTGGGATTTGTTCTGTAGAAGGAGAGTTTTCAAGAAGAGAACACAACTGCAAGCAAAATCCCAAAGGTACAGGACATGAGTGTTGCAAATAGCAGTAAAGAGGATAGATAATGCTCTCACTTTTTCAGCTTGAGCAGTTGCAAAAAGGATTGTGAAGAAAATGGAACATGAGGTGTTTCTAATAGAGACTTTCTCTTTAAGGATGCAAGGTGACAGGTATGATGTGAAAATTACAAAGCTACCGTGCTGTACATGTCTAGATTTTTAGACGAGAGCAGGTGGTAGAAGTCCATTTGATGTATGTAAGCACATGTATTTTGTCTACGTGTGTACTTGGGCTCGACGAAAACAATAAAATGTTCATAACCGACCACATCTGAAGAAGGAAGACCTTGCCATGATTTTGAGTGCCAGAAGGTCAATGCCAGTGTAAGCATGTGGCACTTTGAGGGATCATTTCTATGCATCTCTCCTTGAAAATGGTATGATCACATGCCTTAGAGGATGGTTTTTTGTAATCCTATATATGAATAGTGTCATAAAAGTTCTTCATTGTGTAAAATCTATGTCTTACAACCATATTTTTCAAGGAAAAACTTTTTCAACGAGAAAAATAGAAGCTTTTTATGATGTTAATGAAGATTACGATTGGCGATTGTGTTTCTTTCAAACAACCTTGTGAACTGTGGTGATAGTTAACTTTTATTCAATTATCAAATAGAATGGAATTCAATTTCACTTCGTTGAATACTGTGAATAGAGTGGCAAGAAATAACTTCTAATAAAATTTAAAAAAATAAAGAGAATTCCCTTATTCTTTTTTGAATAACGAGCGAACAATGAATTTCCTTATTCTTTTTCGAATAATGAGTGAACATTGTGGTGGTAATGAGACTTGATGAATTTAATATTGAAAAGGGAAATCACTTTTTCTTTTGCTGCAAATAACGACGAGAGACACTTTATGTGCACCCAAGAAAGGAGTGGTGCTCATTTTTGCATGCACCGAAAAAATGAGAGGTAGTCCTTTCATGGCAAACCATTTAAAGGAATGGTGTCCTTTCTGTATGCACCCAGTCAATGAGAGGTAATCCTTTCATGGCCAAACCATTTAAAGGAATGGTGTTCCTTTTTGCATGCACCCAATCAATGAGAGGTAATCCTTACATGGCTAAACAAAAAAAGGAGTGGTGTTCCTTTAATAAGTAATTTTTGCATGCAACAAAAAGGAGATGTCCCTATATTGAAAGTGGCACGAAGAGGATAAAATTAGATAGTTGTAAAACTATAATTAGATAGTTGTAAAACTATATGAAGGCCCCCTCTCTCTCTCTCTCATTAAATGTACATAATTCCTCTAGTTAAACACATAGTCCCTTAAGAATCTATTCCTCATTCCTTCTTTTTCTTTCAACCCTAAACCCTCTTTCTCTCTCCATCTCATCACCCTAACATGTCTACCTCCAGTAGCACCATGATAAACACAAAAGAAGCCTTCCAGGGTCTTGTCTAAGCTGTCGGTGTAAGTCAGAGAGAGAGAAGAGCCTGAACGTGAAATATATATTTAAGCGCATGCAACAGGGTCTAAAACCACGAAAGATATGGAAAAAAACTAAATGAAGATGGTTCTTTGAAGATGAAGATGTATATCAATAGAATTTGAAATTAAGAAATGCAATAGGGATTTGGTGAACATTTGGATACATCACCGACAACAAAGAAACCATTCTTCAAGAGGGGCTTGGAAAATTAGTGAAAGAGAAGGACACCTAGTTTAGTAGTGGTGTAAGCAAACCATGTAGTGTTGCCCATTAATTGAATAAAAAAGGAGAATAATCATGGCAACTAGAATATTTATATGTGTGGATTTGCTTTTTTGGTTAGTTAGAGAACTCTCATTTGAATGGAATTTTTCTTATGAATGGATTGTATTTTCCTTGGTGAACTTCATTGTGTACATGAATTTAGTTGAGTAAGTATGCTATCATTTATTTTTTCCCTTCAATTTCTTTGAGCAAGTATGCTATCGTTTGTTTTTTCCTTTCAATTTCAGTCCTCTCCTTAAAGTTATAAATTTTCTCTTTATGGTGGTTAGAGAACTCTCATTTGTATGAAGTTTTTCTTTACTAAGGAAAAATTCATTATATACATGAATTTTTTTGAGCAAGTATGGTATCGTTCATTATTTTCCTTCAATATCTCTCCTCTCCTTAAAGTTGTGAATTTGAATATGCATATAGAGAGAGAGAGATAAATAGAGGAGCTTGGGAAGATAGTGAAAGAGAAGGACACCTACTTTAGTAGTGTTGGAAGTAGACCATATAGTGTTTCCAATTAATTGAATAAAGGAGAGTAATCATGGGAAATAAAATATGTAAATATGTGGATTTGCTATTTTTGGTTAGCTAGAGAACTCTCCTTTGTATGGAGTTTTTCTTAACTTACTAATGTCTTTTCCTTGGAAAACATTATATTGATTGTGTATATGAATTTATTTGAGCAAGTATGGTATCGTTTGATTTTTTCCTTCAATATCTGTCCTCTCCTTAAAGTAATGAGTTAGAAAATTTGCATATAGAGATGTCGAAAGAGATAGAATGATATGTAGAGAGAAAGTGCGAGATAAAGAGACTAAACATAAAGAAGGGCCCAGGGTGAGACACATAGCATAATGAAGAGGGAGAGAGAAAAAGAGGGGGGGGAATAAGAAAGCGGGGGAGAGGGGGCTAGTTACAAGAAAGTGAGAGAGAGATTGGCGGGATTGATCCTTTTTCCCTCTCCCTCTCTTTCCCTCTCCCACTCTCTCTACACACATAAATTTAGAGAGGGAGAGAGGGAGGGCACATAGACAGAGGGAGAGGGAATAAGAGAGAGAGAGAGAGAGAGAGAGAGAGAGAGAGAGAGAGAGAGAGAGAGGGAGGGAGGGAGAGGGAATAAGAGAGAGAGAGAGAGAGAGAGAGAGAGAGAGAGAGAGAGAGAGAGAGAGAGAGAGGGAGGGAGGGAGGGAGAGGGAGGGAAAAGGATAGATAGAGGTGGAGACAGCATGAGGGTGCATGTTGAAGAACAAAGAGAAATAGAGAGAGTGTGTTGTAGAGGGAGAGGGAGAGAAAGAGAGGGAGGGAGGGAGGATAGGAGAGAGAGCGAGAGGGAGAGGGCTAGATAGGGGGAGAGAGCATATAGTGGGCAATGAGAAAGAGAGGGAGAGGGATAGAAAGAGGGAGAGGGATAGAAAGAGGTGGAGAGAGCATGAGGGTGCATGTTAAAGGAGGACGAGAAAGAGAGGGAGGGAGATAGAGTCTGTAGAGGGGGAAAGAGAGAGAGGGAGCGAGGAGGGAGACAAAGGTGGAGAGAGCATGAGGGTGTATGTTGAAGGAGGATGAGAAAGAGAGGGACAAAGATAGAGTGTGTAGAGGGATAAAGAGAGAGAGGGAGAGTGTGTAGAGGGATAAAGAGAGAGAGGGAGAGAGGGAGGGCATGGAAAGAGAGAGAGAGAGAGAGAGAGAGAGAGAGAGAGAGAGAGAGAGGGGGGGGGGCTAGATAGGGGGAGAGAGCATATGGTGGCAAATGAGAGAGAAAGGGAGAGTGATAGAAAGAGGTGGAGAAATCATGAGGGTGCCTGTTGAAGGAGGAAGAAAAAACACAGAGAGAGAGAGAGAGAGATAGAGTGTGTAGAGGGAGAGCGTGTTGGTTGTAGTGGGTTGGAGGGGGAGAGAGAGCATGAGGGGGGAGGGGGAAGGGGTTGGGTAAGGCTCAGGAGGTGGGGGGGGGAGGAGGTGGGTTGGGCTGCTAGAAGTAGGGAGGAGGGGAGAAGAAAGATAAGACATGGGTATAGAGAAAAAGTGGTTGTAAAAAAAAAAAAACCTTCTCAAAGAAACCTACCCTATGACCATCCCCTTAACACATGACTATCTCTAGATGCCCATCCCCTTAACACATGACTATCTCTAGATATTCATGCCATGGGTATCTTTTGAGTTAGCTCAAGTGTGAATGGTGCTTAGTCCTAATAAACTAAGGGAACATTACTAGTTAAGAGTGTCACCTTAAATTTGAAGGATAAGTAAAAAAGTTTGACGTGAAAAAATAAAGGTATTCATAGTGTAAATAACTCATCCTTCATGATGCTGATAAAAAGGAGGTTTACCCCAGTAGCATTTGTTGTAAGATTCCTCCCCCAGCCTCTCAGGATGTCCAGTATCTTCTCTTGTAGTCAAATCCCTCTTCAGAAATATAAAAGATCTTGTTTCTACCAGTTTTGACCTAGAGAGAGAAAATCTTGTTTCTACTTTTGACCTAGAGAGAGAAAATCTTCTAGAGAGTGGTAATTCAGTTTTTAAATTTTTTGGATAGAAAAATATCTCATCTTATTAAAATAAGTTCCCTTGAAACAGAAGTTCAAAAAGATTTTCAGAAGGTGCATTAGAAATTAAGTATAATCTGTTCAAGAGGCATTATCCTCGGAGTGAAGATTTTTTCAAAATTTTAAATTAAGGTTCCTATGGACCAATAAGATTCATCCAAATGTAGGGAGGAGATAAATGAAGAAATAAAAGAAAAATCTCCCAAAAAATGAGTAAATACTCACATAAGATGAAGAGTTGACTAAGGACAACTCTTTTCCCTGGTACCCGAGACAAAACCTAACCAAATTCCTAATTGGATCCCATCACTACAGTGGTTGGGCGGTTGGCTATAACCCATGGGACTGGATGGGGTTAGGCTGGACTGATGGATCCGTAAATCGAGACTCAATTTCTGTTTAATTTGATAGATGAAGTAAATCTCGGACAAAAATTGTTCTATGAAAAAGAATCAACGGCTGCGCCTCTCAATGAGGAAAAAAGCGTTGATCTCTATGATCCAAGTATAGTCTTTTTTCCCTGATTTGACTATGGGACTTACGGGTTCGATCAGATGAGCTCAGTTAGTTAAGGCTTTTGACTACGTTAGGGAAAAGTTATCCTGGTGGAATCGCCCGTGCTTTCCGGGCAAGAGAAGTTTTTCCGAGTTTGGTATCTGTCCGGATATCCGTGGGGAGGCCCCGATTTTGGGACCCTGCCCCGCACAAGATGTGCTACTTCCGCTGCACCACGAATCCGTTGCACGGTGGGGACAGGGATCTCACATTTGTAGAGAAGTGAACAAAGAAAGGACTCTGATGTGTGCTACAAATTTTGATTATTTGATCGTGCTCCTTTTGATAGTGTCAAGAAATAAAAGCAAGATCTCCTTTTTAGATAAGAGCCTTGTATAGAATACCTAATCCAGCAGTTGTTGCGTCATGTTGTTTCATGACGCTAATCATGGTATTGCTTGATCGGAAGAAGGAAGAAATATAAAATTTTAATGAGATCTTGTGCTTTGATACAACAACAACAAATATTGTATTATTATTGTCACCTTAGGTGATTACATGGGTATATACACATTACATTTGAAGACATGATAGACACATCCTTCTCGACACTCCATCTGTACTTCACAAGAACACTATGCAAGCTACAATCAAGAAAAAATCATTATAGATTCAAGCTTAGTGAGATAGGGCATTTAGGCCACCATAGAAGCGTTCTAA
Source organism: Cibotium barometz (assembly GCF_041138505.1). Lineage (NCBI taxonomy): Eukaryota > Viridiplantae > Streptophyta > Polypodiopsida > Cyatheales > Cibotiaceae > Cibotium > Cibotium barometz. Next base: position 50,889,482 of record NC_141079.1, on the reverse strand, counting down.
GGAGATGAGACTTACATCAACATGTGGGGGGATGTTAGAACCCATTTTGGGATTAACAAAGGCACTCTACTATAGATGGGAGTAGCATAATAACTATTTTCTTCTCACAAACTTCACCAAAAATAGGAAACAATGAACGCAAACATGCAAGGAAGGAGATGAGTGCTCAAAGAACAAGGAAGAAGCAAGACTACGTTCTTGATAGGGATGCCAAAAATGTCATGGTCCATTTCTACCCACTGTAAATAACTCTCAACCTATTCACTTAGGGAAGGAAATATGTAACAACCATTTTTGGGGATACTTACTTTACTTTCGAGCTCAAGATCTTCATAGCCTCCAACCACTAATGGTGGTTGCTAGCCCCATTCTCCAAAGTGACTCCTCTTGTACTATCACCAACAAGCTATTACATTGCCTTGCAAGGATGCACCTCTCTCACTCTCTATACTCTCTCACACACAAAGCATAGGGAGGCACATGTACTAAGAATAACAAGGTTAATCCTCTCAACTCTCTCTCCCACAAGCACACATAAAGGCAAAGACCAAGAAGAACAAGGACTACACAAGAGATCAATTATCATAAAGGGGGATTATCTCCTTGCATTATGCGAAAAATGACTTATATAAAACTAGCCCTTATTTACATTTGGGCACCCAAAACTTGAATAACTAACTAAGTATCATGGATGTGGCCAACGTTTCTCATAAAGTTTACGATGGTTATAGTGCCTTTTCATGACACTTATTACTAGCTCTCTTAGTGGTGGAGAGAACTTTGTTAATCCCAAAATGGGGTTAGCAATGCCATATATTCCAAACTCTTATATAAGCTATTGATTATCTTTGCATGGATAGACAAATACCAATGAGTGCATTCATTCTTTTAGAGTAGCCTATATATGCAACCTACGCACATTTATTTTTTTAAATTTCAATTCACCCACCATCACTATGCAAAAAGGGTATTATATCCTATCTTTTTGCCCCCTAAAGAACTCTCAACTCCTAAGGAAGGAAATAGGTAAAAAACCATCGTGGGATACTTACCTTTCTTCTAAGCTCAAGATCTCTCTTAAGAATTCAAACTCACTAAGTGATGATTAATGGTGGGTAATGATCCAATCAAGATGACTCATGGACCAGTACACTTCACAAGATGATGATATTCACACGTAGATGTGTAGTAAAAACAAGATTAAGGCTAACCAAAGCAAGAAAGCATAAAAACATTTGCATAATTAACCAAGATCATAACATGGGGCGAGAGCAAGTTTCACAAAGTAACATAAAGCTATATTAATCACCGAGGGATTACACTCAAGGGGGAGGGGGGTCACTCTATTAACCCCCTATATAGCACGTGCATTCAAGGGTTAACCCCCCTACTTTACAGATTTTTGAATTTTTAAAACACTCTTTTTACAATAAAAGTACCCCTTCTGTACCAAAAATTTCACCATTTCAATTAAAAGTCCCCTTATATATGTAAATTTTCTATAACTATATAAGAGGAAAAAACCCCTTCTGTTGAACTCACATGCTATCTTACATATTTTTGAGTGACCCCTCCTAGGGACCTCTCCTAAGGGACTACATAGTGAGTGTGCATAGGTTGCATATATAGGCTACCTTAGAGGGAGGTGCCTAGATCCACAATCTTCTACACCTTTCATACACATATGTTCCACCTTCAATACATTAATGGGAGGTGCCTAGGATCAAGGGGATTCCACCTAGAGTTTTACTAAGTCTACACTAATAGATGATGGACCTAATAACCTTAGAGTTTCACTAAGGGTTTCACTAAGGCTACTCTAATAAATGAAGGACCTAGTAACCTTAGACATATGCAACCTTCACTAAGACTTACACTAAAGATATATGGATGCTATATATCACCCATATTTCTTTACACTCTTTATTTCATCCATACCATGCAAGGTGTGTTTGACCAAATATACACAAAGTATGATAATGCCCATTGGCTAGAAATAAACACTAATATGATTATAAGTAATCTCAAAAGAGATGATCACTAAAGTTGTCTTCATGCTTGACCTTGTCCTTACATTCATTTTTGTTATTGTTGCCCCCCTTTTCCTTATTCTTTTTGAAGCAATCCTTGATGACATGTCCCTTCTTTTTACAAGAGTAGAAAATCCTCAAGTCTTTGTTACTCTTCTTCTACATTTCCACCTACATTTCCACAATGCCTGCTATATAATAAACTTTAGCTTACGCATCTCATACTTCCATAGCAGCACGGTGTGCTTGATCAAGGATATGCAAAATACATAATGCACATTGGCTAGAAATGAACACAAAGCATAAACACTAAGATGATTATAAGGAATATCAAAAGAGATGATCACTAAAGTTAGTTTGACCTTGTCCTTGTCTTTATTTTTGTTATTGTTTTCCCCCTTGTTCTTGTTCTTTTTGAAGCATTCCTTGATGACATGTCCCTTCTTTTTGCAATAGTAGAAAATCTTCAGTGCTTTGTTCTTGTTCTTTTTGAAGCATTCCTTGATGACATGTCCCTTCTTTTTGCAATAGTAGAAAATCTTCAGTGCTTTGTTACTCTTATTCTACATGGGCACAAATTCTTACTAGATAATAAACTTTATTTCACATATCTCATACTTCCACATGTTTTATTCAATAACGTGATATTACTAAGGATATTAAACCCAAAGGCTATAGAAATCAATTGCATACAATTTGAGGTATGGCATGTAAGCAACCTAAATGCTAGCTCCTTATCTTCAAAGAACATGAAATAAATTGAGTTGTTGTAAAGTAACTCTTTACTTTTTGTGAAAACTCTTCGATATATTTTTTAGATTTTGGTTTAATATTAATTTTCTATGCTAGTGCTAACAACACTTTCATAAAAAGACTTGATATGAAACCTCATAGAGAGAGACAAACCAAGTTTCTACACAAGTCTTAAACTTATCAACAAAAATTAATTTTATTCTACTAGACTATTCAAGAAATTATGAAAGGGTAAAAAAGCTTAGAAGCGATCATGTTAACATATAATTATGTCCATAAATCTCTCCCCTAAAATACACTAAAAAAAGTTTGATTATTTTGTATTATATAGCTCAAGACGATTTAAATGAAGTGTGAAAAGTAAATGGAGTCTGATTATTAATCAACCTAGATATATAATAAATCATCAATTCATCTTAGGTAGTAATTGCAAAACTAGTGTGTGTTTATGTGTAGGGTAAAAGTTGCCAATACCCACTTATTAGGGGACAAGCTCACTTATGAGCTCATAAGATCAAATCAAAAGGCCCATGGTAGCACAAAAGGGGAAGGCCATCACATGATATACCTGTGGTAGTTTGAGAAGTTAAGCACACAAAATTAGTGAAGCAAACTTAAATGGAAGTTTGGAACAAAAACTCCGAAGTGATAGGAATCATGTGTCCACTTTGATCCAAACATGCACCTTATAGTATCAAAGTAGGGAAGCTTACTAATAAAAGGGACCTTGGGCACCATGAGTCCACTTTGATCCAAACATACACCTTATCTATTACATATTAACCATGGACAACCAAGGCACAAGGATAGGAGAGAAAAGAGAAATCTTGGATTTTTAAAAAATAAGAGGAAAAATCTCTTCGATTAACCCTTTGTATTCCGGCCTCTATTCCTACGTTTCTCTTCTTAATGTCTTTTACATAGTTTCGCTTCTTAATGTCTTTTACATGCAACGCACGGGTTGAGTACTAGTGGTATCAAAGCAATGCGCGGGTTGAGTAGTAGTAGTATCAAAGGGGGGAAGCTTATTAGAAAGGACCTTGGGGTTCATTTAGTCATAAGTAAGAGGGACCTCATAGAATAAGGTAAGAGGTATCAAAGTGGGGAAGGTTACTATAAAAGGGACCTTGGTTTCTGTAGTCATAATTAAAGCTGTGGAGAAGGGTTAAGTAAGCGGGGGGTGTGTGTGTGGTGAGAGGGGGGGGGGGGGGGGGGGGGAATGGGTGGACTAAGTATACACACAAGATGATTAAGCAGTCAAAGATCCACGAGAGGGTGTATCTGCCACCTTGAGCGTCTCTGCAATGATCTTCTGTGCGAGCTTGCTGCTCGCCTCCACCTTCATGCTTTCAGTGGGCTCAACCTTCTTGTAAGCGAGCCTCTTCATCTTGAACTCCTGGTACCTTGCCTTGAGGAACCGACCAAGCCCCATGGTGGTGCGAGAGATCAAATACAGATGAGAATTGGCATCAGGAGCAAAGCCCAGCTATTAGGTTTACTACCCACCACAGAATCTATGCACGCCTTGTCAACAAAAAGATCACAAGCTTTAACCTCACTTCACGTCTCCATTATAGATCCAATTATGTGTCACACAAAGCCATGAGAGAGAGAGAGAGAGAGAGAGAGAGGGAGGGTTTTGTGTCGTCAAGAATCTGCCTTCCATCTGATGCATGCAACAAACACACACACTACATCGATGGTGGGTTCAATGACCCCCTATCAAGCTCCTTTTGGCAAACCCTTCCCAAAAGACACTAATCCTAATTTTAACCATGCTAATCCTGCTTTTAATCATTGCAATTGTAGAAAGAGGGGGCCCAAGTTGCATATAGAAAGTGGGCATTCCACCTTCCAAAAATGACAAATCAAAAGCACGTCCTTGGTGAATGGCACCGCCCCAAGTAATTCCTTGTACCTTTTTGTCTACACCCCACTACCTTATTGCTCTTGTCAAATCCCACAAAAGGGAAAACACTTGGAATTCACTACCTTTGAATAGATATATTCTCTCTCTCTCTCTCTCTCTCTCTCTCTCTCTCTCTCTCTCTCTCGTAATAGTTATATTCTCATTTTCCGAGACACGACTACTTTAGAGTTCAGTTGAAATTGAGGTTTGTCCTTTTACCACACGTCTGCTAATGACTTGATTTATTCCATGCAATCAACATTGAGCTGCCATCTCTATCAAATGGAAACACACTTGTGCTTTCAAGCTACATGTATGCTTGACTTTACATGTGGTACATACACTAGTTTGTGAATCAAGGCTTCATGCTTTCTTGACCACATCTCAACTTGCACAAAACTCAATCTATTGTGTAAGCCTAACATTTAATTCTTTTAATGGATTAATTCATCTATGAATTTATTTTTTATAAAAAAGGGATTAATTTATCTATGAGTTTAATTTATAGAAAAGTTATTTTAATATGACTCGTGCTAAGTGAAATGGCATCTTTTTGAAAAAACAGCTCTATGGCACACGGTTATGACAACAAGAATGATCAATGCACTATTTAGATATTTACAATGTCACACAAAATTCAAAACTGCATAACAAAACTCAAGGGAGACATGTAACAACTTTGAGATTGTGAGTTTCATGGATGCGTCATATCCTTTTGAAAAAAATGAATTTATTGTTGTTCACACCTAACTCGAGGGAGACGTGCAATAACTAGTTACTTTCTAACACTATGTTTATGGTGTGAGGTTGACAAAACATCCCTTAAAAAATTTTAATTTTGTTGTAGTTCACACCTAACTACATTGAACATTTATGTTTGATTTATGAAGAATAAAAGATAGCGTTCAGATCACCCTGGTCCACTTGTTAAGGTTAATAGATGCATCCATTAATACAAATCACATTCTCATTTATCACCTTACTACCTCAAAATTTTGAACATCAACCATGAGTGAAAAGGAAATCTTTTTATTGGCTTTCTTTTACCTTATATAGAAGATATGCAATAATTGAGTTGATCTTTAGTTGATATATAATAAAAGAGTCAAATCTTTGGGGGCATTATTCTAATTTCATTTCTCAAGATCCTTGTAAACTCCCATTAATAGCTTTTTAGAGTATGCAAGAAAAACCTTAAGCTAGTTTTTCTAATTTTATTTCTTGAGGTCCTTAAATAATAATCTAGATGCTTATTTTAAGAAAGATACACTATGAATATCTAATATAAAGTAAAAGGGAGAAAATAATTTAAAACACATTACATGCTAGCATGCTTTGTGTTTTTGGAAGGATATGTTCCACGCTCAAAAATTAAAAGTTGTTTTGACCCTATTACCATTGTCTATCAATGTCTAAAATGACCCTATACATGTCACCACTGTCTATCAATGTCTAGAATGCTTACCCTATTTTGATTTATTTTTTAAAGAATATATCTTTAAAACACATTACATGCTAGCATGCATTGTGATTTTGAAAGGATATATGCCAATGCCCTTAAAATCAAGAAGTTGGTTTACCAAATGCCTATGGCAACAATGACCTTGTCTCATAATTATCTATCACTATCTAAAATGCTAGCCCCAGTTTTATTAAAATGGACCTATAAGTCAAGGTCATTATAGAGAGGAGTTTCCTCTTTATATCTAGTACTTAAAGACATTTTATATTTAGCAAGAACCCTCTTTAGACATGGAGAAATTATACTTTTACCTTTGATTTTGCATTTGTCATCATTTCTAGTTCTCTCCACATTGTCAATGCCTTTTTCCTCATTCATACAACTAGTTATGTGTCTTGAAACCCAAATATCAATGATCCATGGTTCAGCATGCATTACTACATAGGTTATTTCACTACAAAGGTCTTCAAACAATTATCAAAAACCTACAATTTTATCCACACTAACTCCCTACCAATCATGGATCAAAATGTAGATTTTCATGGTCATTGAGTGATTTAGAAAATGTCTACGATAAAACAATCTCATTTATAGGCTAGCTATGGGAGCTATGTCTGGATTTATGTTGAATCGTCTAGTTCTAGGTTCTTTTGAGTTACTAAGAAGAAATGTGAGGCAAGGATATCCTCTAGCTTCTCTATTGTTTTCTTTTATAACACATTCACTCTTAGAATATTTTGATGTGGTCGTCAAGGATAAGGAGATAAGGTCATCAAAATGATGAGAAATTAGATATTAAATTATGTGTTGATGGCTCTATCTATCACTATCTAAAATGCTAGCTCCATTTTGATCAAAATGAGCCTATAAGTCAACATATCTAATGACCAGAAAAAGGGTAATTTCCTCTCTATATCTAGTATCTAAACAACATTTTATAAAATTTTAACAAAAACCCTCTTTAGACATGAGAGAAATTATACTTGTACGTCTGATTTTGCATGTGGTATCATTTCTAGTTCTCTCCACAATGCCACCTTCCTCATTCTTATAACTAGTTATGTGTCTTGAAACTCGACTATCAATTATCCGTGAATCATTACACATTATTGCATAGATTGTTTCATTACAGACTTATAAAAAACCTATGGTTTTATCCCCACTAACGCCTTGCCCATCATGGATCAAAATGTAGATTTTCATGGTCATTGAGTGATTCAAAGAATGTCTATGATAAAACAATCTCATTTATGTGTTGGCTATGGGAGCTATGTCTAGATTTATGTTGAATAGTCCGGTTGTGTGTTCTTTTAAGTTGAGAAGAAATGTGAGGCAAGGCTATCCTCTATCCTCTAGCTCCTCCATTATTTCCTATTATAACACACTCACTCTTAGAATATTTTGATGAGGTCATCAAGGATAAGAGATAAGGTCATCAAAACGATGAGAAATTGGCTCTTAAATTGTGTGATGATGCCTCATTAGTTTTTTGTGAAAGCCTTAAATAATAATGTGACTAAGGCTCTTCTAGTGAAATGTTCTGTAGATACATTAGGGTCCAAGTTTAGTACACACTAATTTAGGACTATTATGATTATTAAGAGATAAGGCCTTTGATGTCACCAGATAGGGATGCCAAGCTATTAATATAACCCAAGTTTTTAGACATCTGGGATTTGAGGTTTGTTCGATATCAATGCTCCACCCTCGTATTATACTATCCACGCATTGACTAGGTCATGTTTGTATAACCCTGATTATGGAGGAGTTGCCATGGTTGAGCAGCCCATGCATCCATATTCACATGAGAAGGTGGTGTAGGAGGCTAGATGTTTTAAAGATAGCTCAGATTAGATAATAATCTCAAGGATAAGGAAATCAATGAGGGAGACCTTGCACTTATGTAGGAGTCCACAATGAAAAAAAGAGACTGAATATACCGATAAAGAACCATTTTGTGTCTACGGAATAACACCTCAGGGTACTATGCATGTTGAAACTCTTGATGGGGTTGAAACCATTGTCTTTCTTAATGGTAGTAAATTTAAAAGACATTATGGTCCTCTTACCAAGGAAGCCTTGCAAAGTCGCATGTGATAAGAAGGTAGCCAAGGAGAAACAGAACTAAAGAAAGATCAAGCTTGACAAGAGGCTAAAGAAAGGCAAATTTAACATAGCAATGAGACGAGAAGCTATTGTGAGATCCGCACAAGCCTTTGTGGGAGAAGTTGACACAAAGGAGCACATAGCACCTCTATGAACATCTAGCCAATTGGCTAGCCCTTATGGTAAAGTGTTTTACAATGCATTGCCTGATGTGGGGGCTAATCACAACCCCAACTCGTATATACCTCTTTAAAGGTGAAGGGTATCCATGGTAGGAATACCAAGGTTCATGGGCTACTACAAATAGAGACATATTGTGTGATGGCAACAAGCACCTAGTGGGGTACTTCTTGGTTATGTCTGCTAGAACATTACTTGATACTTGGTCGCACATGTAGTCAAGGGCCTTAACTGACCTTTGTATTCCGACCAAACCCATGGTCACATGGTTGAATCAAAGGAGGAACTTGCACTTGGTTAATAGATACCAACACTTTTTTCCTCATTAAAGAAGCACAACCGTTGATTCTTTTTCCATAGAACAAGGATTATCCTCGGACTTACTTCAACTATTGTAACTTGAACAGAATTGAATTTTATTATAGGAATCCATTAGTCCAGCCTAACCCCATCCAATCCCATGGGTTAGCCAACCGCCCAAGCACTGTATTGATAGGATCCATTATAAATATTTGGTTATGTTTTGTCCCGGGTACAAGGAAAAGAGTTCCCAGGCCCCCTAGCCGGCTCTCATGCAAAACTTAAATAGACACACCACTTACGCACCCAATCTGAAATTGCCTTTTCTTAGACTCAACTATCTCCAAAACAGCATTGCAATAAAACCACAATGTTTCCATCATAGTTCTCAGTATTCCAGTTCCAAACCCAATTTCCAATCATTCCTTCCTCGGCGTACCTATGGCATCATTGGCAACTAGAACACTCACCACCTGCTCACTCTCAGGGGCCTTTTTGATAGTTCCTAGCCCATAGTACCCAGGAATATAATCAAGTACTCCATTCATTCCTTCCTCCGCGTACCTATGGTATCATTGGCAACCAAAATGCTCACCACCTGCTCCCTCAGGGGCTTTTTCAATAGTTCCTAGCCCATAGTACCTAGGAATATAATCACACAAAATCCATATGGACTCTCAGTTGGAGATCAGCAAGATCAACCAACAAAATCCATGTAAAAGAGCCATGAACTCATCTGTTGAAGACCAGCAAGGCGAATCAACCAGATCTATGCCCGTGTTCAAAAAATAGCTCCAACTCATTTTCTTCCTCGACACACGCGTGGGTATCCTGGGTGACCCAGAGCCCGAGCACCGTATGGTTCAGCACCCTCTAGGTTCCTTCGCAGGTCACCTACCGTACTTCACTCACATGCCGCTTCCTTGGTCCCTCATCCACCGTGGAAGCTCACCATTTTTAATCGAACCGAGGCTGGTCAAGACCTTGGCTGACCTTGCCATGCGGCGAGAGGTCGTCAGAGCTGCAACTATTTCACCCAGGTCACCAACACAACCTCATTCCACAAGATAGTCAAAATGCTTCCCCAGCATTATTGACATAAAACAATCTTTAAAAAAACACGTTTCACATACAATTATAGTTCCAACAAAATTCCTATCTTTCCTCATCTCTTTCACATCATTTCTTATTGTCCCATATCATTTCTCATTATTCCATATCATTTCTCATTATCCCACATCAATTTACATCCAATCACATCACTCCGACATCAACTCACATCCAATCACATCATTCCCACATCACACATCATCTCACATCAATTTACATCCAATCACATCATTCCCACATCAAGTAACATCAATCACATCATCTCACATCAATTCATATCCAATCACATCATTCCCACATCAATCACATCATCTCACATCAATTCACATCCAAGCACATCATTCCCACATCAATTCACATCCAATCACATCATCTCACATCAATTCACATCCAATCACATCATTCCTATTGAGAATTTGTGGTGCTCATGCTAGGTGACACAAGCGGAGGAGAGAGAAGACACAAAGTCATACAAGAAATCTCTTGCTTATTAAATTGCTTACAAATGCAATTGGGCTCTACTCTCACACAAATTGTGAAGAGTTCCCATCCTTTAAATAGGAGGAGGCCACCCCTTTGGGGTGCCTTTACACACGACCTTAATTTCAACCATCCAATATTGTGCCCAAGACTAATGGTTGCAATGCCTATATTCTAATACCCCCCCTCAATACCAGCTATGAATGCTTGGAATGGGTGGTATTGCACATGGAATCCCCCCCTTAATCTATGGATGGAGATGCCTTTATAAAAATAGGCGTACAATGGTGTTCATATGGTGATGTGATTTACTAGGGTTTACCAAATACCCTAGAGCTTCAAAGGTTAATAATGGCCTTTGAGTCTTTAGTTGTTGTCGATGACGATGTACACTTTAATGCGGGTGCACTCCACTCTTTATGCTTGCTCGTTCATCTTTCCACTTTGACCTTTCAAACAAGTGTTCAAGGGAATGGGTTTGGGAGGGTCTTACCACTTGTCTTAATGATTTGACAAGAGCAGTGTCTACTCCACTAATACAATGAGAAGGTACAAGCTTATTTAGAGTGATTAAGGAGCTGATTTCATGGCTTACAAGTTACAATGACAAGAAACACTCTTCTTGACTCATGAGTACATGGCTTATACATGTGCCAATGTCTATTACATAAACACTCTTCTTGACTCATGAGTACATGGCTTATACATGTGCCAATGTCTATTACATAAACACTCTTCTTGACTCATGAGTACATGGCTTATACATGTGCCAATGTCTATTACATAAACAATGCCAAGAGAGCTCATGCAATGTCACTAAAAAAATGAAATAGAGGCATGTTAGGATGTATGTGCCCAAGACTAATGATTACAATGCCTATATTCTAATAATTCCCACATCAACTCACATCCAATCACATCATCTCACATCAATTCACATCCAATCACATCATTCCCACTTCAACTCACATCCAAACATCAATTCACATCCAATCACATCATTTCCACTTCAACTCACATCCAAACATATCATCTCACATCAATTCACATCCAATCACATCACCCTACATCTAATCACATCAATCCACATCTAATCACATCATTTCACATCCATTCACACCATTTCATGTCCATTCACATCATTTCACATCCATTCACATCATTTCATGTCCATTCATCTCATTTCACGTCCATTCACATCATTTTTATCTAAATGAATCATTTCTTAATCATTTCCATAATTCTCATAATTTGAATGAATCTAGAAATTTTGTGCATAACCTTCTTTATTTTTTTGACAAATGAATAATGCTCAAAACTCCACTTTTAACATAAAATTTATTCTGCATAAATTCATTCTCTAATGATATAAATTTTACCATAACTTTCTTGTATTTTCTATGAAATGATAATGATTAAAATTCCAATTTTAGCATAAAAATTATTATGCATAAATTCATTTTCTAAGGCTATAAATTTTGCCATAGCTTCCCCACATTTTCTATAAATTGAGAATGCTTAAAGCTCCACTTTTAGTATAAAAATTAATTATACATAAAATTCATTTTTTCAATGATAAAAATTCTACCATAGTTTTCTCGTATTTTCTATGAAATGAGAATGCCAAAAAGTTCACTTTTAATATAAAAGTTAGTCCATGCAAATGCTTCATTTTCTAATGATAAAATTTTGTCATAGTTTTCCCACATTTTCTATAAAATGATAATACTCAAAGTTCCTCTTTTAGAATAAAATTATTTATGTATAAACCTTCATTTTCTAATTTAGGAAATTTTGCCATAACTTCCCTAGAAGAGGTTTAATGAAGCTCCAAAGCTTCACAATAATAGAAATATAATAAACTAAAAATTACACTAGCATATAGTTACTCCAGGCTTCCTGCTCCAGTTTGATCCATTTTGGACAAGTTTAGACTAGTTTGGCTCACTTTTTTTATTTGGTTTGAAGGAGGAGAGAGGAGAGATAAAATATCTCACTTTTTTAAATTAAAAAATGCCCTCTTGATGTGATTTCTAGGTGCCTCCTTCATGAGCCCTTCTCCCCATTCTGAGGTGTCAAAATTTTCATTTTTTAAGCTAAAAAATCTCATTTTTTACTAATAAACCCTGTACTAGTCAGCTCTTCATCTTATGTGAGAATTTACTCATTTTGGGGGATTTTCTTTTATTCTTTGCCATTTCTCATCCCAACACTTGGATTAACCTTATTGGCCCTTCTTGACAATCTTTGGACCTTAAAAAGAATTTTTCTAAAATTTTATACCCCTAGGCCAAGATGTCCAATTCACATATTCAATTAATTTCTAATGCACATTGGAAAACTCTTTTTAAGATTCTATTTTCAGGGGATCTCTTCCTATTTACTGGGGAATAATTCTTATCCAAAAATATTTCAAAACTGTATTACCTTTCTCTAGAATATTTTCTCTCTCTAGACCAAAACAGGGTAAAACAATGCTTTCTTGCATTCAAAATTAGGGGATGATTATAGAGATTGAAGGGGAGGTTCTTACACCTTTACATCTCAAACATTGGAGGGAGGAATCTTACATTCTACCCCACTTAAAAAAAGTGAGATGTCCTCATCTCGCACAGCTAGAGGATAATCTCGGTGAAATCATCTTCTTACTCCCAGGGTGGGACTCTTTCTCTTCTTAGTCAAGTCAATTTTTTTCCAACTTAACAGATGCTCAAAGAATCTTAGGTGAAAAGACCATTTTATTTATAACTCGAATCTAAAAGGAATTAAACTTTAGATCCAACTTATTCTGGGATTCCTTAAAGTTTTATCAACCCTCTCAGAATCTTGGGATAAAGATCCCTTCATAGAGAAATCATTTTATCAGAAAATAGTTCATTCATATCCTTAAAAAAATAATGGTCCATCAGACCAGTAATTCTATCTAAACATTCCCCGCCACGAAAATTTCAGTTATATAGGTTCTCAATTTGTTATTTCACAATCGGGTCTACTAGGCCAAGGTCAATCTGTGAGCAAGATCCACTAATCTCATAGTGATTTGCTAATGTGGGATCCCACTGTCCCCTCTGCGCACCGGATTCTTGGATGGTAGCAGTAGAAGTAGCTTCCTCTTACACGGGGCAAGGTTTCTTACTCGGGGCCTTGCCCTTGAATGTCCGGGCAAGAGACTAAGCTGGTGGTCATTCCGAAAACCGAAACGGGGAAAATTTCCCATGCTTGGAAAACGGGGATGATTTTACCATTTTTATTTTCTTAACGAATTTTTCTAACGAGGTCAAGATACTGAACTAACCTTCATCTAATTAAATCAGATAGAAGGGAAACTATTAAATCAGATAGAAGGGGAAACTATTAAAGACTCAACTTGAAGGAGTCAACACTTTTTTCCTAATTGATCTATTCATTAGAGAAGGGGAAACTATTAAAGACTCAACTTGAAGGAGTCAACACTTTTTTCCTAATTGATCTATTCCTAATTGAATCAGGCACAACCATTGATCTATTCATTAGAGAAGTCTTCAGGCTTTTATTTAACTACTCGAGTTCTAAGCGTATTCCTATTAATCAATTTTATTATTAAAACTCTACCGTTTCCAGCCTAACCCCATCCGACCCATGGGTTAGCCACTGCCCAACCACTGGAATTAGTAGAACCAGACAAGAACTCACCCACCCATAATTGAATGCCTTTCTTAACTTTTGCTTTAGAATACAGATACGCACACACTCCTCTTTAAACTTTAACTTTTAAAATAATCCATTGATAAATGATTATTGGTTACAGATGTCATAACTCAAAATTTCCATTCAATCCTTGTTTCTCACAAAAAAGTATCACTTTGGACTCTCCGTTGAGACCAATAGAGGTCAGCAACGAGATCGAGTAACAGATTACAATAATTTTCTCATCATCATACATATATATATCTTTAATGACATACGCATGGGTGTCCTAAGCACTGCGATCCTGTGCATCGCCTGGTCAAAACCCTCCAAGATCCTCCTTAGGTATCCTGGCACTTCACTCAGGGACCGCTTCATCGGCCCTCGCCCATCGTACCGGAAGCACACCATTTTTTCCCATACCTAGGTTGGTCAAGACCTGGGCAGGTTTTTGCCGCGTGAGCCGTCCTTTGAACACTCCCCGCCAGCTGTTGCAACCGAACTTCCCGTAGAAAAACACATATACCAAATGCTCCCTCCAGCATTCTAGCGTAAGACAGTCCTTTAAGAAAACATGGTTTCTATGCAAGTTTTCAGTTTTGATTTTCTTACAATGGGTATATCTTAAATCCGTATCCCAATACTTCTAGATCGTAGGTCCAAAATTCTAACAGAATTTTTTGAAGTCTGTAACCTTGATCCTCAGATCACAATCTCTCTCCCACTTGAAAAACGCGAGATGTCCTCATCTCACAAACTGGGGGTAATCCCGCAACAGTTCGGCTTCTTTCTCCCAAGTGGCATCTTCAAAAGGATAGAACTTCCATTTAACCAATAATTCTCTTAGAATTCTATTCGTGAGAACCTTTTCTCGAACATCAAGGATTTCTTTAGGTTGGAGTTCCATGTGCCCCCTTGGGTTGAAGAAGTTAAGATTTCATCAAGCACATGATTCGAGCTTGGGTTCCCTACAGCATGACCAAAGTATATCTTCAATTACTTGGTTTACCCTTTTTGATTAACCATCGGTCTCGGGGGTGGTAAGCAAGGATTTCACTGACGTAAACGAGAACATGTGAACATGTTACATATGTGAATAACACAAAAAATCTTGTGATCACATGTTATATTCATAAAGCTTTCACAAGGGCCTAAAAAAATTATCTTTGTTGGGCATAAAAAATCTTCTTAGGTGGCCACTGACCTGCTATTATGTGAAGATGGTAACATGAGAACATGTGAATAGCTTATTCCCATGTGTAGCCAAGCTTTTAAGGGGTTCCCAAATGGCAACAAGTGACCTGTTATTTTGTGAACGGTAACATGAGAACATGTGAATAACTTGTTCACATGTGTTATTATCACAAAAAATCTTTTGATCACGTGAATATTAAATCCCTGGTGGTAAGTTATGCTGCTTAAATCCAAGAAAGCTCCTACTGCTTCAAAAAACGCAGTCTAGAATCTTGACGTGAACTTGGGATCTCGATCACTTACTATTCTCCTGGGTAGGCCATGCAATCTAAAGATTTCTTTGAGGAACACTCTGGCCACATCCACTGCAGTGTAAGTTTCTTTTACTAGAATTAGATGGGCAACTTTGGTTAGTCTATCAACTACCACAAAGATGGAGTTGTAACAACTTGATTGCACTGAAGGTAATCCAGTAAATAAAATCCATACTGATACATTTTCACTTCATCGGGGATGTCTAATGGATGTATCCTGGTGGGCGACCCAGAGCGTGAGCACCGTATGGTCATCAGCACCCTCTAGGTACCTTCGCACGTCACCAACGCTTCACTCATAGGCCGCTTCCTTGGTCCCTCATCCACCGTACAGAAGCTCACCATTTTTAATCGACCGTATACAAAAGCTCACCAAGGCTGGTCAAGATCTCTACCAACCTTGCCACACGAGACGTCTATTTCACTTAGGTCACCCCACGACCTCATTCCAAAAGATAGTCAAAATCCTTCCCCAATATTATTGACACATAAAACAATCTTTATAAAAGCACGTTTCACATACAATTAAAGTTCCAACAAAATTCCCATCTTTCCTCATCATTACACATTCTTTCACATTATTCCTCATCATTTCTTATCGTCCCATATCATTTCTTATCGTCCCACATTATTCCTCATTATTTCTTATCGTCCCATATCATTTCTCATTATCCCACATCAATTTACATCCAATCACATCACTCCCACATCAACTCACATCCAATCTTATCATCTCACATCAATTCACATCATTCCCACATCACAATCATCTCACATTAATTCACATCCAATCACATCATCTCACATTAATTCACATCCAATCACATCACCTCACATTAATTCACATCCAATCACATCACCTCATATCAATTCACATCCAATCACATCATTCCAACATCAATCACATCACATATAATCACATCATTCCCACATCAACTCACATCCAAACACATCATCTCACATCAATTCACATCAGGGATTTAATATTCACGTGATCACAAGATTTTTTGTGATAATAACACATGTGAACAAGTTATTCACATGTTCTCATGTTACCGTTCACAAAATAACAGGTCACTTGCCATTTGGGAACCCCTTAAAAGCTTGGCTACACATGAGAATAAGCTATTGACATGTTCTCATGCTACCATCTTCACATAATAGCAGGTCAGTGGCCACCTAAGAAGATTTTTTATGCCCGACAAAGATAATTTTTTTAGGCCCTTGTGAAAGCTTTGTGAATATAACATGTGATCACAAGATTTTTTGTGTTATTAACATATGTTATTAACATGTTCACATGTTCTCATTTACATCAGTGAAATCCCTGATTCACATCCAATCACATCAACTCACATCCAATCATATCATCTCACATCCAATCACATCATAGAATAATGGAGGCTTACCTCAAAGCATAGTTGGAAAGAATTAATTAGCTATCTAATCACCAATATTAACATAAGATGAGTCACTTCAGATTAGTCTCTTCCATTTTGGTTATGGATAGAACTTCTCGATTCAAAAAGAGTGTGGAAGGTGGACTTTCATATTCGCATATTGAATGAATCTGCGCACCAATCAAGAAAGAGCATATGAGAAGCATGCAAGAAGACAATAGGGTCGGACTAATGTGGATCTTTGGATTGATGGATATTTATATCCTAATGATCCTTCTTTGCATTGTCCTCCACCCTACTGATCTCCCTTCATTTATTCAGTTTGTTGGAGAGGGTGAGAATGGGCTGCTTGGATATTGTAGAAGGTTAAGCATGAGCAATGCATGGAGAGTCCAATTCCCCCACTCACAAACACAAATCTTACGAAGCACTTTGAGTAGTACACAACATGCACAAAATAATATTGTAGAGCTAGAGAAAAGAGACAAAGAGGCTCGCGTTATGAGGCTCGCGTTATGAGGCTACAAGATATAATCTCTCACATGAAGAGCAATCTTATCATAATCTCTATAATACTTCCTAACACAATCCCTATGTTAATCTCTAGCATACTCCCTAACATTCTTAATTAAACTTTGATTAAAGAATCAATGATCTCTAGCTTAATTCAAAATAATCATAACTTGGGCAACCACTTCCTAGTTTGGATATTCGAGGCTTCATACTAGCCTCGAATATTCGAGGCTTCCTAGTTTGGATATTCGAGGCTTCATACTTGGGCAACCACTTCCTAGTTTGGATATTCGAGGCTTCATACTAGCCTCATTCTAGCCTCTTGGATTGATATAGGCCCTATTAGGTTTCCCCTTTCCATGATTTGGGAAAGGAAGAATCCTTGGTTAGTTAGGGAAATCGTTTCTCATGTGGCCATGTTGTTTACACCTAAAGCATTTGTTCTCATGGAAAAGCACATTGCGTTGTCTTTATTCTTGATATATAGGTGACGGAGAGCTCTTCTTTATAATCTTATTATCTGAAAGATTGGTCTTTCTTCTAATCTGGTCAGGAAATTGTAATTTTTCTCTTGATGACCTTGTTGTTGGCATCTAAAACATCTTCTTTCTTGTCGAAAGGTTTTGATGCGATGTTTACGAGTCGGAGATCCTGCTCTCTAACCCTGTTATCCCTATTTCTTGACCTTGATTTTGCTCTAGCTCACAATTCCTCTTAGCCAAGGGTGGGCTTGACATTCCTCTTGAATTAGGGGACCTCTTCTTGATTAACATGGAAGGACTCACGTCCTACTGGACACTTTCCAGATAAAAAACTTTATCATAGCCTTTGGCAATAATTATGGCTTCTAAAATGGAGGATGGCTTGGTAATTCTTGACTAGGTTATTCAGAGGTGGATTAAGCTTCCGAATGAATCGATGGAGAAGAGATACCCCATCCATCTCTAGAGAAAATCGGAGAAGTTTAACAAAAGTTTGGTGGTATTTTTTTAGAGTCTTCCTTTCTTGGGTTAGCTCCAAAAAATCATTCATTCTATCCTCCCAAAATCCTGGAGGACAAAACCTTTCATGAAGATGTACCTTCATGGCATCCCATGACAACTGATTCTAGTTCTAGTGTGGTTAGATCGACAATAGTTCTTCCAACTAATCTAGTTCTAGTGTGGTTAGATCGACAATAGTTCTTCCAACTAATCTAAGCATTTTTTGCGATTTTTAAACAAGCAAGGGAAAACTTGCTTCTTTCATTATATATAGCTACATCAAAATACTCATCCATGTGATTCTAGTTCTAGTGTGGTTAGATCGACAATAGTTCTTCCAACTAATCTAAGCATTTTTTGCGATTTTTAAACAAGCAAGGGAAAACTTGCTTCTTTCATTATATATAGCTACATCAAAATACTCATCCATGGACTCTATCCAAGCCTCTACTTCTTCTCCCAAATTCCTTCGAATGGTTCTGGTTAGGCTCCATGAAGGACTTCTTTAATGTCATTATCCAAGATTTCTTGGTGAGACACTTTCTCTTGCCTACAAAATATCCAAGAATTCTCTCAGAGACTCAAACTCTCTTTCTTAAGAAAAGGTCTTTACTTAGCTGGTCTATATAAATTTCATGATATTTCCTATATGATATAATAGGTACAACACTAACATGGTTAACTGTTGGGACACTCTCCATCCACTGATAAGTCTACTCACTTAAATTGACTCCTCCATAAAATCTGACCTCATATATTATAGGAAGAGTAATACTCTCCTTAGATTGCTCTAATAGGCTACTAAAGTTCAATCAATTAATTCTAACGTAGATAAATATTTTAGACTTTACACAATCAATTGACATCATCATAGATAAAAGATAGAAAAAAGGAAAGCAAAGAAAAAGAAAAAAGCAAAAAGGTTAAGCTCCCACCTCGACGGGCCTGGGTTGGTGGTTGAAGGAGGTTGAAAGCAAGCGCGTGATGCAGGAAAGTCGATCAAAGATGAAGAAGACACGAATTCACACGGTGCAAAGTAAAGAAATGAAGAGACGAAAATTTGATTTTATAGCGTAGCCATTGGACAGGGTCGTTTAATGAAAGAGCCATGTGTCATTTTATAATTGGTTGCGTAGTTCTTACCGTTTCACAGCATGAAACTCTTCGCACTCTTTCACGATGTGAAACACCAAACAATGGTTCACAACGTGAACGACTGTAGGGTGATTCATGGTGTGAACCATTTTTCTACAGTTTCACATGGAGTTTATAAGATTGAAGTTTTATCTTTCATGCTTAAACACTCACACATGCATATGATGATGCATTACTTACCTTGTCCCTTTAATTTTACCATGAAAACCAAGGGTTCACCTTGGCACTTTTGGGCATTTGCTGATATCGCCTTTTCAATTCTATTTAGGAGCTTCTTATTGTTCCTTCCACCCAACTAAATAATTTTGTTGCTGTGTCTGGTTGTGTATGGCTTCCATTTGAAACACATTTGCCTCTACCTTCACCCAGCTTGTTCCATTCTCTATTCAGAGTAGGTATGGTTGTTTCCTTGGTCATTTTCAACTCACTTGGTTGAATTTTCTTTATCCTCCACACAAGAGCAAGTGTGGTGTTGGCTCTATTGGGAAGTTGATGCTGCAAGCCCTCACATTTCTTTGTATATTGATTCAAACCTGTTGTGGTTTTGGCCATGGGCTTTGGTTTGGGTACCCATATTGTTGTATTGCCTTGATAGTAGCCGTGTGCTCACACAATAGGTCCTTTCACACCCATTGTTGATGACGGTCAATGAGGCCTTTGCAAGTGCTTGGACTTTAGCCACTTAGTAGGTGCTGGCAATGGCCGACTTTTGTATTGTGTTTGTCCCTGAATACGTTCATTACTCATTGTCTCCTTCCTCTCTGGTTGATCCTTGAGTTGATTCTTGAGCAGCCATTTATGTGTGCCCTTGTATGTTGGGTATTGTGTAGGTAAATTCAACACAATGGGTGCAGATTCTGTTTTTCGAGGTATTACCTCTGGGCAGTGATTTATTGTAAGATTACTCCTCAAAGTCAATATTAGATAAAATGAAAAAAATCCCTCAAAATGGGAATGTATTTAAAAAATTTATTTTGGCCATAACTTGAACATGCAAACTCCAAATTTGTCGGACAAAGAAGATCTAGATTCTACTTTTCAAGCTCTTTCCAATGATATGTCACATGAATATGTTTTGACAAACTTTTGGATGAGTTTACCATACCTCCACTTTTTTCATGGGAATGGGATTTTTCCCATTTTATCTAATATTGACTTCTCAGCCTGAATAATGAATAAGCTTTACTTCAATCCCCTGTAATCATTCCCTGTTTTTGAATGCAAAAAAAAATATTGTTTTTCCTTGTTTTTGCCTAGAAGAGAGATAAAAATTCTAGAGAGAGAAAATTCAATATTTAAATATTTTAGATATAAAAATTCAACAAATATCAAAAATATATTTCCCTGAAACAGAAGTTTAAAATAAATTCTCCAAGGTGCATTAGGAATCAATTATTAAAAGACCTTAGCCTAAGGGTCAAGATTTTCATCTGGATTATGGTCCAATTAAGGTTCAATGGGCCAATAAGATTAATCCAAGTGTTGGGATGAGATAAATCTAATGAATAAAAGAAAATACCCAAAAATGAGTAAATTCTCACATAAGATGAAGAGTTGATTGAGTACAAGGTTTATTAGTTAAAAATTAATAGATATTACTAAAAAAAGAGATATTTTAGAGAAATGATGAAATTTTGACACCTTGGTAAGGAAGGGGAGACCTTTGAGGTAGGCACATCCTTCACATGTGTGGGAGGGTTTTTAATTCCAAAAAATTAAGATATTTTTTTCTCTCCTCTCTCCTAGATCAAACTGCATCAAAATGGGAGCTAAACCGGTCCCAATCTTGTCCAAACTGAAGCTGGAAAATTCCAGAACTTAGTTGGACTCAGTTAGTGGCCTCCCTCACCTATAAATAGACCCTCATTCTTTTGTATTCTCATCTGTCAACTATACCATGCCAGTATTACATTAAAATACTCATATTTTCTATTATCCCTTAAAAATCCTCTACTTTTGGAGAGATTGGAGCTTCTCTCTCTCTTCAACAATCCTTGGAGCTTTCTTCTCAACATACTAAACCAATTGATTGGTTGGGGGCTTCCTTCTAAGATAAAGAAGCAAGCAAAATCTAGAGGAGGTAAGAAGTAAATTCATGGTTTTCATTAATATTCTCAATGATTTCACTTTCCTCTCAAGCTTGAGAAGTTTCAAATTAATTGTTTTCAATGCAAATCAAGCTTTCTATAAGAATTCTAATGATTAATTATAAAAAAGTTAATATTTATGCTTAATTAGGATGCTTTTTATGTATATATCTCTCTCCCAAAAGAATAGTCATTCTTATGACTAATTCTTTATTCAAATGGATACTTCTCATTGACAAATTCTCAATCTATGCTAGTTAAGCTAGAGGTTAAGAAAATGGCTTTTTTATGCTTTTATGCTAATAAAAGTATGGTAAACTTATGATTTAATTCCATAAATGGAATTTAAGTCTAAAGATAGTTATTCTATCATAATTGTATTACAAAGTCTTATTCTTTCTAGAAATATTGAAAATTATTAGTAATAGTAGAGCGAAGCTATGGAAATTTTTTTAGAAATTAATACATAACTCATTTTTATATATAATGTGAAAAGAGGACTTCCTACCATATTCTATGATTGGTCATCCTAAGCTAAAAGAATTATTTTCATCACATTCATGGAAAACTAATTTTTAGTATTTATGTGTAAATAATTAATTAAAGAAAAGAGAATTTTTTGGTATTTTTATTTTTATGCAAAAAGAGGAATTACCATGATAATGGAGATCCATGTAATTAAATGAAAAAAGAGAAAATTTGATATATTAAATAATGAATATTGTTATTTAAAGTTAAAGAGAAATTTTAGATAAATTTATTTTATGCATGAAAAAATTTAAATGAGAAAAGAGGAATTCCCATAACATTTGGAATTCAATCATTTAAATGGTAAAAGTGGAATTCTTGGCATAATTGAATTAATGGATATTTTTATTTTAGTTTAAAAAGAAATTTTAGATAAAGTTATTTTATGATAAAAGAGGAATTCCCATGACAATTGGAATCCAATCATTAAATGAGAAAATAAGAATTTTAAGATTATTCAAAAAAATAGATATTGGTATTTAGTTAAAAGAAGAATTTTTATGGTATTTAAGTAGAGAAAGATTTGAATTAATTTTTGGTGACAAGATGAATTTTCACCAAAATTCCACCTAGAGAATTAGAGTTGATAAATTAAAGTGGTAGAAAGAATATCTTTAGATATTTATGTGAATAATTCACCAAATTGATATTTCCCAAAATTAGATTAAATGAAAGAAGAGTATTTTTATAAAAATCCAATATTCTCATATAAAACCATTTCTTAACCTATTATGGTTAAGAAGGAATGAAATTCATAAAGTTGGAATTTTCTTACGGTTAAAAGTTCAGTAGATGTTTATCTGAAGAAAATCTTTGTTAGAACTAAACCGAATGATTCTTAACCAGCCTCGGTATGGTTAAAATGGTACGCTTCCGATACGATGGGTGAGGACCGACGAAGCGGTCCCTGAGTGAAGTGCTAGGACAACTAAGTAGGATCCTAGAGGGTTCTGACCAGGTGATGCACGGGCTCGCGGTTGCTAGGACACCCATGCGTGCGTCAAGGAAGATTCGGATGGACTAAAAAGAATGACTTTTGTGAATCAAATTTTGATATTGGATCTCAATGGTTGGCTAGCTGGTCTTCAACAGAGAGTCCAGATGATATATTTTGTAATACAATGGACTCAATATTTTGGAGGATTATGATCAGTAATACTATGATGTTCATTAAAGGATTATTTTAAAGACAGCCAATTATGTTATAATGGCAATTTCATATTGGGTGCGTACGTGGTATGCCTACCTTAATTTTTGCATGAAACGCCGACTAGGGGGCCTGGGAACTCTTTTCCTCGGTACTGAAATATCCCTGTCCCCTTCGTGCAACGAATTCGGGGATGCTAGCAGCGAAAGTAGCACTTCTTACGCAGGGTAGAGTCTCTCAGTCGGGGCCTCGCCCACGGATATCCAGACAAGAGACTAATGCCTCGGTTCTTCCAAAACTGAACTCGGAAAAATTTTCCTCGCCCAGAAAGCACGGGTGATTCCTCCAGGATATTTTTATTCTAACGTAGTCAAGAGCCTTAACCGATGGTTTCCCTTGAAACAGAAATTCAAAAAGAACTTTCCAATGTGCATTTGGAATTAATTGAAAATGTGTATCTAAAGGACCTTAGCCTAAGGGTGTAGATTTTTAGAAATTTCTAGATTATGGTCCAAATGGACCAATAAGATTAATCCAAGTGTGGGGATGAGATAAATACAAAGAATAAAAGAAAATACCCAAAAATGAGTAAATCCAATCATATGTATTCCCATCGTCCTTCATCCATTCTCATCTAGTCGCATCATATTACATCTCATTTCATCCATTCTCATCTAGTCACATCATATTACATCTCATTTCATCCATTCTCATCTAGTCACATCATATTACATCTCATTACATCTATCCTCATCACATCACATCCATTCACATCTAGTCGCATCATATTACATCTCATTACATCTATCCTCATCACATCACATCCATTCTCATCTAGTCGCATCATATTACATCTCATTTCATCCATTCTCATCTAGTCACATCATATTACATCTCATTACATCTATCCTCATCACATCACATCCATTCACATCTACCCATATCCATATCACATCATGTCACATCCATTCACATTGCATCTCATCCATTCACATCTATCCCAATTCACATCACATCACATCACATCCATTCACATCACATCTCATCTATTCACATCTATCCCGTTTCACATCACATCTCATTTATTCATATCTATCCCGATTCACATCACATCTCATCCATTCACATCTATTCATATCCATATCATATAACATCACATCCATTCACATCTCATCCATTCACATCTATTCATATCCATATCACATAACATCACATCCATTCACATTGCATCTCATCCATTCACATCTATCCCGATTCACATCACATCCATTTCACATCACATCACACCTCATCCACATTTCTTCACATTCACATCCACATCCATTTACATCACATCACATCCCATCCACATCTCTTCACATCCACATCCATTTATATCACATTCACATCTTATCACATCCACTCACATCTTATCACATCCACTCACATCCACTCACATCTATTCACATCTATTCACATCTTATCACATCCACATCCATTTACATCTATCCACATCTTATCACATCTATTCACATCTTATCACATCTATTCACATCTTATCACATCCACATCCATTTACATCCATTCACATCTTATCACATCCGCTCACATCCTATCACATCTCATTCACATCTTATTCACATCGTAATCACATTTAGTAGCTTTTTCTACTTCAATACCGATGATGGGACTTTTTCTAAAATCTACCAAATAATTGCTTGGCCTAGTGAAAGGTACTTTTTCTCGACGGATATTTTCATATTCTTTCTCAAATTTCTCAAGTGAAATATATTCAATATTCTTCTTTTGAGTAAAAGATTCATGGGATTTACAAAAATCAATTTTACCCATATTTTCTAATAAAATTAATAATGCTCAAAATTTCACTTTTGATAAATACTCATAATTTGAATTATGCTAAAAATTTCTCTTTTTTAATTTAATTTCTTGGATCTCAAATATCATGGGAATTTCTCTTTTTGCATTTAATTGATTGAATTCCAAATGTCATGGGAATTCCTCTTTTATCATAAAATAAATTTATCTAAAATTCCTCTTTTCTTTAATAAAAATATCCATTAATTCAATTATGCCAAGAATTTCACTTTTACCATTAAAATGATTGAATTCCAAATATCATGGGAATTCCTCTTTTATCATTTAAAATTTCTAATGCATAAAATAAATTTATCTAATTTTTTTAAATTTATCCATTAGTTCAAATATGCCAAGAATTTCACTTTTACTATTTAAATGATTGAATTCCAAATGTCATGGGAATTCCTCTTTTATCATTTAAATTTTCTCATGCATAAAATAAATTTATCTAAAATTTCTCTTTAAATTTAAATAAAATTATCCATTAATTCAAATATGCCAAGAATTCCATTGTTACCATTTAAATGATTGAATTCCAAATGTCATGGGAATTAATCTTTTATCATTTAAATTTTCTCATGCATAAAATAAATTTATCTAAAATTCCTCTATAAATTTAAATAAAATTATCCATTAGTTCAAATATACCAAGAATTCCACTTTTACCATTTAAATGATTGAATTTCAAATGTCATGGGAATTCCTCTTTTATCATTTAAATTTTCTCATGCATAAAATAAGTTTATCTAAAATTCCTCTTTAAATAAAAATATTCATTATTTTAATATACCAAAATTTCTCTTTTTCCATTTAACTACATGGATCTCCATTATCATGGAAAATCCTCTTTTTGCATAAAAATAAAACTACCAAAAACTCCTCTTTTCTTTAATTAATTAATTATGCATAAATACTAGAAATTAGTTTCCCATGAATTTAATGAAAATCATTCTTTTAGCATAGGATGTCTAATCCTAGAATATGGTAGGAAGTCCTCTTTTAGCATTATGCATTAAAATGAGTTATGTATTAATTTCTAAAAATTTTACGGTAGCTTCGCTGCTATTACTGATAATTTTTAATATTTCTAGAAAGAATAAGACTTTGTAATACAATTATGATAGAATAATTATCCTTAGACTTAAACTGAATTTTTGGAATTAATCATAAATTTACCATAATTTTATTAACATAAAAGCATAAAAAGTCATTTTCTTAACCTCTAGCTTAACAAGCTTAGAGTTTTGTTTTGAATTAAGAATTTATCAATGAGAGAAGCATTCATTTGCTTAAGAATTAGTCATAGGAATGACTATTCTTTTGGGAGAGAGAGAGATATATACATAAAAAAGCATCCTAATTAAGCATAAAGATTAAACTTTTCTTAATTATTCATTACAACTCTTAGGGAAAGCTTGATTTGCATTATAAATAATTAATTAGAAACTTATCAAGTTTGAGAGGAGTTGAGAAGTGAAATTATTGAGAATATAATCAATATCATGAAATTACTTCTTACCTCAAGGTTTGGCTTGCTTCTTCATCTTAGAAGGAAGCCCCTAACCAATAAATTGGTTTAGTATGTTGAGAAGAAAGCTCCAAGGATTGTTGAAGAGAGAGAGAAGCTCCAAGTCCTCTAAAAGTAGAGGATTTTTGAGGATAATAGAAAATATCATTATTTTAATGTAATACTGGCATGGTATAGTTCACAGATTATTTTAAAAAAGATTAAGGATCTATTTATAGGTGAGGGAGGCCACTAACCAAGTCTAACTAGGTTCTAGAATTTTCTAGGTTCAGTTTGACATAATTTGGACAAGATTTGGACCAGTTTGGCTCCCTTTTGATTTGGTTTGATCTAGGAGAGAGGGGAGAAAAAAATATCACAAATTTTTTGAATTAAAAACTCATCCACATGTGTGAATTAGGCGCCTACCTCAAGAGTTTCCCCCTCCTTACCAAGGTGTCAAAAATTCATCATTTCTTCAAAATATCTCATTTTTTTAGTAATATCTCTTAATTTTTAACTAATAAACCTTGTACTTAGTCAACTCTTCATCTTATGTGAGTATTTACTCATTTTTGGGTATTTTCTTCTATTCTTTGGATTTATCTCATCCCAACACTTGGATTAATCCTATTGGCCCATAAGAACCAGAAATTTTTGAAAATCTAGACCCTTAGGCTAAGGTCTCTTGCATCATTTTTAATTGATTCCTAATGCACATTTGAAAGTTTATTTTGAACTTCTGTTTCAGGGGAAACCATTTTAGAGACTAGGAGGAATTGTATATCCGAAGATATCTCAATTTTGGATTATCTCTCTCTAGGCCAAAACAGGGTAAAACAAGCTCTTTCTTCTATTTCAGAGAGGGGAATAATTATAAGAACAGAAGGGGAGGTTCTTACACCTTTACACCTAAAAAGAACAGAAGGGTAAAACAAGCTCTTTCTTCTATTTCAGAGAGGGGAATAATTATAAGAACAGAAGGGGAGGTTCTTACACCTTTACACCTAAAAAGCTAGAGGGAGGAATCTTACATCCTACCTCACTTAAGAAGCACGAGATTTCCTCATCTCACAGGTGGAGTATAATCTCTTTCATCTTCTTCTTCTTCAATCACTTCCAGCGTTATTGCCTTGGAAGTGGATGGCCAATTTGGGAACATCTCTCTTTGACTTCCGCTATTCTAAGGCGGAGGTCTTGCATTATTTTGGATTGAAACTGATGGTTAGAGGGTCTACCTCTAGGATTTCCCTGATTTTGACAGAAAGGAACCTGATTACTCTGGAAGGAAGGAGCTAGAGTTTGGAATCTTGATCCCTAATATCCCCGCCCCGAAAACCTTGATCCAAAAGGACTTGGGCAATCCATACTGCGATGTCCAAATCCTTGACAGATATAGCATTTCACTTCCTTGTTCAAGGGTGAAACTTCTAAAGTTGAATTCCAGGGGATTGAGTTCCGAGAAAAGGACCTTTCTTCCATTATGGAACTTTCCATATCCTGAGCTTGAAATTGTTATCTCTTAGGTGGTGGAAGGTTGGAATCACCTTCTGGAGCTAGAAATCTTTTGAAAGATGATGGTGCTGGCTTTGGGACCTTGACATCAAAGGCCTTGGCAAAATCCTTCGCCATTCGCACTGCTTCAACCATGGAGATTGGCTTGGCATTCTTCACTAGGATATTCAAAGGTTCGTTCAGTCCCCGAATGAACCTGGCCATCAGCTATTCTTCATCCAGTGGTGTGGCGAGTACTTGAGGAGGAGAGGGAACGCTTGGTGATACACTTCAATAGTTCTGCTCCCCTGGGTTAACTCTAAGAATTCGTTCATCTTTGTTTCCAAAAAGCCACGAGGACAGAATCTCTTCCTTAGGTAAATTTTGAGATCATTCCATGTCTGGGTGTTCCGATCTAGACGGTTTGTCTCGCAGTTGCCACTCTAGCTATTTCTACTATCTTCAGCCTTGCAAGAGCCATTTTACTCTTCTCATTGTACCTGATGACATTGAAGTATTCTTCCATTGCTTCTATCCACTTCTCCACAGCCTGGCCCAGGTTTTTCCCTTCACCCTTGAAAGGTCCAGGCTACGATCTATGAAGAGTTTTACGAACATCGGGGTTGAGCTCTTCCTCATCGAGTTGGGGATTAACATTCCTACCACGATGACCTCGATCCATGATCCTATCAATACAAAAATTCTTGTTAAGTCCCTTTATTTAATTCAAATCCGAATTTAGATCCAACTGATTTTGGGGTTCTTTAGATTGGTTAGCCCCCCACATAATCATGGGATAAAGATCCCTTCTAACAGAAGAACATACATAACTCATTTATCAGAGAATAATTCATTCATATTCTTAACACAGTAATGGTCCATCAGGCCAAAAATTCCATCTGATCATTCCTCCACAGGAATTTCAGTTATGCAGGTTTTCAATTTGTCGTCCCTTAATTAGATCCACTGGGTCAAGGGTTAACATCAACAATCTGTCAGCACAATTCACTAATCTCATAGTAATTTGCTGAAGTCATAATCATCATTCCAGTTACCAATATCATCACTGGGATTTCTCCCATTCATCGTCATTGTGGCTTTGTTCAACTTATCTTCTTTCAACCAAAAATCAGGAATCATTATCTTTCAATCTGAATCCAAATCAACTCATCAATTCTCAACCAGAATTTTAAAATCATATCAACCAACATTCGAATTCATCCTCTGGATAGCATTTTTGCTTATAACTTCAAGGTCTTAGATTTACTCGTATATATTGTCAGTAAGAGCTGCAGATATACCCACGGTATAAAGGGGTAGTCACGGTCCTTGGAGTTATAAGGTAAATACCATCATATCTAGGCCTCAAGCAGGTCAGGGATTCCATACTGTAATCGTGGTACTTCCATCTGAAGACCCAATTTCCAATTTATGAATCTTCATTCTGAATATCAATTTGTATGAATTTCATCACACAATTATAATCTTTTACTAGTACTTCATAAATTTTTATCATTTCTGGCTTCTCGGTTGTTCCACTTTAGCCGATTTGCTATGATACACCAGCTGAAAGATCCCTGTCCCCTTCGTGCAACGAATTCGGGTGTGCTAGCAGGCGGAAGTAGCACTTCTTGCGTAGGGCAGAGCCTCTCACTCGGGGCCTCGTCCCCACGGATATTCGGACAAGAGACTAATCCCTCAGTTCTTCCAAAACCAAACCCGAACAACTTCCCTTGCCCAGAAAGCACAGGTGATTCCTCTAGGATATTTTTATTCTAACGTAGTCAAGAGCCTTAACTAACCAAACTGATGCGACTGAACCCGTAAGTCACATGGTCAGATCAAGGAAGAGACTTGCACTTGGATCATAAAGACCAACGCTTTTTTCCTCATCAAGAGGCACAGGATTTACTTCATCTATCGTAACATTATAAAATTGAGTCTCATTTTAGGGATCCATCAGTCCACCCATGGGTTACCACTGTAGTGATAAGATCCGTTTAGGAATTTGGTTATGTTTTGCCCCGGGTACTAGGGAAAAGAGTTCCTAGGCCCCCTAGCCAGCGCTTCAAGCAAACTTCAAGATAGTCACACCACTTACACAGGCAATATGAAATTGCCTGTTTCACAGATTTAGTTGTCTTTAAAACAATCTTTTAATGAAACCATAGTATCATTGATCATAATCCTCCAAAATATTTGGTTGAATTCTAATTTCCAATCATTCCTCATCGGTGTACCTATGGCATCATTGGCAACCAGAATGCTCACCACCTGTCCACTCAGGGGCCTTTTTGATCGTTCCTAGCTCATAGTACCTGACAATATTTTCACTTATAAAAATCAAAATGGAATCTTTGTTGAAGATCAGCAAGATCAACCAACAGATCCATATAAAAGAGCCATGGACTCGTCCATTGAGGAGGACCAGCAAGGTTAATCAACCAGATCCGTCAAAATGCTTCCACAGCATTCTTTACATAAAACAATTATTAAAAACGGGTCATAAATATAGTTTCTATCGAACTCTCATCTTTCCTCATTGTTCCACATCATTTCTTGTTATTCCACTTTCTTCTACATCAATTCACATTGCTTAATCCACATCCAATCATATGTATTCCCATCGTCCTTCATCCATTCTCATCTAGTCACATCATATTACATCTCATTACATCTATCCTCATCACAGCGCATCCATTCACATCTACCTATATCCATATCACATCACATCACATCCATTCACATTCATCTCATCCATTCACATCTATCCTGATTCACATCACATCACATCACATCCATTCACATCACATCTCATCTATTCACATCTATCTCAATTCACATCACATCACATCACATCACATCTCATTCATTCACATCTATCTCGATTAACATCACATCACATCACATCCATTTCACATCACATCACATCACATCCATTCACATCATATCTCATCCATTCACATCTATCCATATCCATATCACATAACATCACATCCATTCACATTGCATCTCATCCATTCACATCTGTCCTGATTCACATCACATCACATCACATCCATTCACATCACATCTCTTCACATCCACATCCACATCCATTTACATCCATTTACATCCACATCCATTTACATCCATTTACATTCACATCACATCTCTTCACATCCACATCCACATCCACATCCATTTACATCACATCACATCCCATCCAAATCTCTTCACATCCATATCCATTTACATCACATTCACAGCTTATCACATCTTATCACATCCACTCACATCTTATCACATCCATTCACATCTTATCACATCCTTTCACATAATATCACATCCATTCACATCTTATCACATCCATTCAAATCTTATCAGATCCACTCAAATCCTATCACATCGCATTCACATCGTAATCACATTTAGTAGCTTTTTCTACTTCGATACTGATGATGGGACTTTTTCTAAATTTCTGCCAATGGCTTGGCCTGGTTAAAGGTACTTTTTCTCGACGGATATTTTCATATTCTTTCTCAAATTTCTCAAGTAAAATATATTCAATATTCTTCTTTTGAGTAAAAGATTCGTGGGATTTACAAAAATCAATTCTACCCATATTTCCCAATAAAATTAATAATGCTCAAAACTCCACTTTTGATAAATACTCATAATTTTAATTATGCTAGAAATTTCTCTTTTTCCATTTAATTTCTTGGATCTCAAATATCATGGGAATTCCTCTTTTTGCATTTAATTGAATGAATTCCAAATGTCATGGGAATTCCTTTTTTATCATAAAATAAATTTATCTAAAATTCCTCTTTTCTTTCATAAAAATATCCATTAATTCAATTATGCCAAGAATTCCACTTTTACCATTTAAATGGTTGAATTCCAAATGTCATGGGAATTCCTCTTTTATCATTTAAAATTTCTCATGCATAAAATAAATTTATCTAAAATTTCTCTTTAAATTTAAATAAAATTATCCATTAGTTCAAATATGCCAAGAATTCCACTTTTACCATTTAAATGATTGAATTCCAAATGTCATGGGAATTCCTCTTTTATCATTTAAATTTTCTCATGTATAAAATAAATTTATCTAAAATTTCACTTTAAATGTAAATAAAATTATCCATTAATTCAAATATGCCAAGAATTCCAAGGAATTTCTCTTTTATCATTTAAATTTTCTCATGCATAAAATAAATTTATTTAAAATTTCTCTTTAAATTTAAATAAAATTATCCATTAATTCAAGTATACAAAGAATTCCACTTTTACCATTTAAATGATTGAATTCCAAATGTCATGGGAATTCCTGTTTTATCATTTAAATTTTCTCATGCATAAAATAAGTTTATCTAAAATTTCTCTTTAAATAAAAATATTCATTATTTTAATATACCAAAATTTCTCTTTTTCCATTTAATTACATGGATCTCCATTATCATGGGAATTCCTCTTTTTGCATAAAAATAAAATTACCAAAAATTTCTCTTTTCTTTAATTAATTAATTATGCATAAATACTAAAAATTAGTTTCCCATGAATTTGATGAAAATCATTCTTTTAGCATAGGATGTCCAATCCTAGAATATGATGGTAGGAAGTCCTCTTTTAGCATTATGCGTAAAAATGAGTTATGTATTAATTTCTAAAAATTTTACCGTAGCTTCGCTGCTATTACTGATAATTTTTAATATTTTTAGAAAGAATAAGACTTTGTAATACAATTATGATAGAATAACTATCCTTAGACTAAAATCTAATTTATGGAATTAATCATAAATTTATCATAATTTTATTAATATAAAAGCATAAAAACCTATTCTCTTAGCCTCTAGCTTAACAAGCTTAGAGATTGGTTTTGAATTAAGAATTTATCAATGAGAAGCATTCATTTGCTTAAGAATTAATCATAGGAATGACTATTCTTTTTGGGAGAGAGAGAGAGATACATAAAAAAGCATCCTAATTAAGCATAAAGATTAAACTTTTCTTAATTATTCATTACAACTCTTAGGGAAAGCTTGATTTGCATTATAAACAATTAATTAGAAACTTCTCAAGCTTGAGAGGTGTTGAGAAGTGAAATTATTGAGAATATAATCAAAAACCATGAAATTACTTCTTACCTCAAGATTTGGCTTGCTTCTTTATCTTAGAAGGAAGCCCCCAACCAATTAATTAGTTTTGTATGTTGAGAAGAAAGCTCCAAGGATTGTTGAAGAGAGAAAGAAGCTCCAAGTCCTCCAAAAGTAGAGGATTTTTAAGGGATA
Organism: Cibotium barometz; assembly: GCF_041138505.1. NCBI lineage: Eukaryota > Viridiplantae > Streptophyta > Polypodiopsida > Cyatheales > Cibotiaceae > Cibotium > Cibotium barometz. Next base: position 50,856,034 of record NC_141079.1, on the reverse strand, counting down.
ATAGAAAATATCATTATTTTAATGTAATACTGGCATGGTATAGCTCACAGATTTTTTTTACAAAAGACTAAGGATCTATTTATAGGTGAGGGAGGCCACTAACCAAGTCTAACTTTTTCAGGTTCAGTTTGACTCAATTTGGACAAGATTTGGATCATTTTAGTTCCCTTTTTTATTTGGTTTGATCTAGGAGAGAGGAGAGATAAAAATATCACAATGTTTTTGAATTAAAAACTCATCCACATGTGTTAATTAGGCGCCTACATCAAGAGTCTCCCCCTCCTTACCAAGGTGTCAAAAATTCATCATTTCTCTAAAATATCTAATTTTTTTAGTAATATCTCTTAGTTTTTAACTAATAAACCTTGTACTCAGTCAACTCTTCATCTTATGTGAGGATTTACTCATTTTAGGGTATTTTCTTTTATTCTTTGGATTTATCTCTTTCCAACACTTGGATTAATCCTATTGGCCCCCATAGGAACCTTAATTGGATCATAATCCAAAAATTTCTGAAAATCTAGACCCTAAGGCTAAGGTCCCTTATATCATTTTTAATTGATTCCTAATGCACATTTGGAAAGTTCATTTTGAACTTTTGTTTTAGGGGAAACCATTTTAGACACTAGGAGGATTTTTATATCCGAAGACATCTCAATTTTGGATTACCTCTCTCTAGATATTTTCTCTCTCTAGGCCAAAACAGGGTAAAACAAGATCTTTCTTCTATTTTAGAGAGGGGAATAATTACAAGAACATAAGGGGAGGTTGTTACACCTTTACACCTCAAAAGCTGGAGGGAAGAATCTTACAGCAGGTACTCGGGCAAAACATAACCAAATCTTTATAAAGGAATCCCACCAATACAGTGGTCGGGCGGTTCCATGGGCCGGTTGGGGTTAGGCTAGATCGAGGGATTCCTGTGATACAAATAATTTACGATTAGTTACGCTAGTAAGATTAAGTCCTAGGAAGACCCTTGTTCTGTGGGAAGGAATCAGCGGGCTGTGGGAAAAAAGTGGTGATTTTATGGGCCAAGTGCAAGTCTCTTCCTTGATCTGACCATGTGACTTTAGGTTCGGTCAGATCAGTTTGAATAATTTAGGACTTTTTAGCAGAATTGCCCGTGCCTTCCGGGGCGAGGGAAGTTTTTTCGGGCTCGGTTCGAAGGAATCGTTGGGCTAGTCTCTTGTTCGAATATCCATGGGCAAGGCCCCAAGTGTGGATCCTTGCCCCACCCGAGAGGTTGACACTGCTTCCGCCACCAGCGACCTCGGAGGGGGCAGGGGTCTCACAGCTAGTATCAGAGCTTTGTTGAATGCTAATAAGGAAAAATGAATTCTTATCAAAAATTTGTAACAAAAACTCAGAAAGAGCATTTACATATTGTATTTTCATTCCTTAAGCTTCATTAATGAAGAATTTTAATCAAAGAATTTGGTTTTATAGATGGAAGTTCCACACTTAGCTGGTGTTACCTCACCTAGTCACAAGATATGACTGCTTTTGCCTTGGAGCATCTCATCTCTTCCGCTACAACTTGAACAAGTCGAGCCAGACTCGCGTGCCATTTTGAGGATTTATATTTCCCTGATCCAGCAGAGAGACGACAGCACAAGTGGTTTGCGGGGCAGTATGTCCATGCCTCTTGCGACCAGCGCGCGATGCTGAAGCAGAATATCTCATTGACCATGATTTTGATGAGGATGAAAGTGATACATGGTGTTATTTTATATCACCCAATGCCTTGAAATTTCAGACTTTCCTGCCATATCTACAGACTTCTTAGTCGCTTTATTCCTAAGGAGAAGATAGTGGCTCCCTTGGCAATAAGGGAACATTTGTATCAGGGCATGTATATAGCCCAGTATCAGGGCATGTCTATAGCCCCCAGTATCGCTGTCTTATGTGTCTCCCGATGAGATTTTGACTTTCTGGAGCCGATATGCTCTATGTACATATTGCAACCTTTATATAAATAAGGAAATGTTTTGTGGAAAAATTCCCTATTGTATAAGTGATTGTTTATTATGTGACGAATTGATGAAGAAAAATCTGTTACTCGGACATATGTCATAGATCTCCAATAAGATCATTTATCTTGTTTAAGAAATTATTTTTTGAACCTCTTAAGTCTTAGGATCTTGTTGAAAAAATCAAAATAAAAATTTAATAATGTATCATTTTTGGCAGAATCATGAGGCAAGGGAACCATGGCCGTCAGCCAGATCCTCTCACTAATGAAGAAGAGCTTGATCTTAACGTTCGTAAGGCTCTTCACAGAAATCAGCCACCCAGGACCCTTCAAAGGTAAAGGGGAGAACTTGGGCGAGGCTATGGAGAAGTGGGTTGAAGCAATGGAGGAATATTTTGATGTCACCGGATACAACGAGAGGAGCAAAATGGCTTGCTAGGCTAAAAATTATGGAAACAGCCAGGGTGGCATGGAGAAACCATTGCAAAACTAACCATCTAGATAGGAATACCCAGTCCTAGAATGATCTTAAAGCCTATCTAAGGAAGAGATTTTGTCCCCTAGAAACCAAGATGAATGAATTTTTAGAGCTAAATCAGGGGAGCAAAACCATTGAAGAATATCACCAGGCATTTTCTCTTCTCCTCAAATATTCACCACCACTAGATGAAGAGAAACTCATGGCCAGGTTCATTCGAGGAATGAACAAACCCTTAGACACACTGTTCAAGAATGCCAAACCAGTCTCCATGGCAGAAGCTATAAGAATGGCGAAGGACTTTGCCAACCAAATCTTTCATCATAAAAGTCCCACCAAAGCCATCTCCCTCATCCTTCAAGAGATTCCAGACACCGGAAAGTTCTTCCAACCTTCCGCCTCCAAAGAGACACCAAGGTACCAACCAGAATCTAGAGTTGGGAAGTTTCAGGAATGAAGGAAGACCTTTCCCTCTTTCAAGAATGCAGAGGGAAGAGCTTCAAGGTAAGAATAGGTGCTTCGGATGTAAGGGGTTTGGGCACCAGCTCAAGGATTTCCCATCTCCTTCTGTGGGCCAAGGAATCCAGGGTCCCAGAATTCAGAGATAGACTCCTTCGTATCAGTCCAATCAAGGTCCCCCGCGCCAAAATCAGGGCAACCCCCCAAAAGAGTGCCAGCTCAGCCCGCAGCCTCCATGCAAAGCAGTATCTGAACTCCCTCCCAGAATTGGGAAAAGAAAAGAGAGAAAGTTCCACCTCAGACTGTAGCAGCTAGAGCCGTCACTATAGCTGAGGAAGTGGAGGAAGAACTATCAATTTTCAATTCTTCAGACTCTAGTAGAGTACCAGGGTAAGAAATTCAAGCTTTTTGTTGATTTAGGTAGTACTCATTCTTTTATTTCCCAAGGATGTCTACGTAAGTTAGTCCTAAATCAAAAATCAGGAAAACCTATGCAAGTGGAATTGGCCAGTGGTGGAAAGATTGAGACAAACCTTATTCAATTTAGTCTAGATGGAAACGTAATAGAGTGCCAGTTCAGAGTCCTACCCTTAGGAGTCTATGATGGAATCCTTAGAATGGATTGGGTCCATAAGAATCAAGCTGATATTCGTTGTCATAAAGGAACCATCTCTTTCCTTGACCTTCACGGGAATAAAGTTCAAGGAGCTAGAATTTTCGGATCCCCAGTGCTGCAATTAGTCAAGGCTTCTAAATTATTAAAAGGACTCAGAAAAAGGCAAACTGTTTATGTCATTAAGATGAATCCGATAGACATAAAATGCAAGGCTAAAGAACCAGAGTGGTTAAGTGATTATGCAGATGTATTCCCTGAAGAGCTGATTGAGATGCCTCAATCTCGCGAAGTAGATCATGAGATCGAGTAAATCCCCGGAGCTCAGCCACCAGCAGCCCAGCGTGCATACAAAATGCCAGCCCCTGAAGGCATAGAACTTAAGGAGCAGTTACGATAACTATTTTAGAGCAGGGATTCGTTAGACCCAATGTCTCACCTTGGGGTGCGCTCGTTCTCTTTCAAAAGAAGAAAGATGGAACGTTAAGACTCTGTATTGACTACAGAGGATTGAATCAATTAACTATTAAAAATAAGTATCATATCCCTAGGATTGATGAACTTCTGGATCTGTTAAGTGGTGGGACCCAAATGTTCACAAAGATAGATCTCAAATCCGGGTACTACCAGATCAGAATAAGAGAACAGGACATCCTGAAGACAGCATTCAATACTCGCATTATGAGTTCACATTCATGCCGTTTGGATTGACTAATGCCCCGATGATGTTTAATCGCCTTATGCAAGATATTCTCAGAGAATACTTGGATGATTTTGTTCTTGTCTTCTTTGATGATATCTTGGTATACTCAAATAATGTTGCAGATCATGAAGATCATGTGTGCAAGGTCCTGGAAATCCTAAGGAAACACCAACTCTTTGTAAAAAAGAGCAAGTGTTCTTTCTCTGTCAACCAGGTGGAATACTTGGGATTCATAGTATCAAAGGATGAGATTTCTCCTGACCCTGCAAAGATCCAAGCAGTCGTAGACTGGCCAGAACCCAAGACGATAAAGGAATTCAAGGGATTCCTAGGATTAACTGGATGGTATAGGATCTTTATACCTAGGTATGCACAAATAGCATCCTCTTTAACTAACCTTCTTAAGAGGAGTACCCTTTTTCAGTGGACTGCAATGTGTCAGAGTGCCTTTGATAAGACTTAGTAACCAACCCTGTCCTTAAGTTGCCAAATTTTACCAAACCCTTTGAGGTGGCTACTGATGCCGATGGGTTTGCCTTAGGCGGGTGCTCTTATGCAGGAAGGTCATGCAGTGGCCTATGAATCTAGAAAACTCAGAACACATGAGAGAAATTATGTCGTCCATGACTTGGAGTTACTCTCAGTAGTTTATGCTCTGAAGTTGTGGAGACATTGTCTTTTGGGACAGAGGTTCACCTTGATGATAGATCATCAAAGTCTAAAGTGGATCTTCACCCAAAGAGATCTCAACATGCATCAAAGGAGCTGGATGCAAACCCTGCAGGAATTTGATTTTGAAATTAAGTATCGATCGGGGAAAGAAAATGTGGTGGCAGATGCGCTCAGCAGAAAAGCCTCCTTGCTTGCAATTACAGTGGTGTCAAATCCATTGATCAGTGAAGCAAGGGAGAAAATCATGCAGGACAAATTCTTTGCCCCTATTGCTACCCTTCTGATGTAGGAAAGAAAGACTCCTCAGGAAATGAGTTGAGTTCTTGGGTACAAATTGGATGAAGGCTGCATGTATTATAATAATCGGCTATATATCCCCAATGATGAGGGAATATAGGAAAGGATTCTAAGAGAAGCCCATGATAGCTTGATAGCTAGACATCCAGGGTTTATAAAAACCTATATGTCTGTGAAGAAAAGCTTCTTCTGGCCAGGACTCAAAAAGGATGTACTTCATCATGTGCGAAAATGCTTAATGTGTCAAAGAGTTAAGGCAGAGAGAGTCCAGATGCCAGGGAAACTGCAACCTCTAGACATTCCACAGATGAAATGGGAATGTATCAATATGGACATTGTCACTGGATTACATTCAGTACAATTAGGTTACAACTCCATTTTGTGGTAGTTGACAGGCTAACCAAAGTTGCCCATCTAATTCTAGTGAAAGAAACATACACTGCACTGGATGTTGCCAGAGTTTTCCTTAAAGAGATCTTCAGATTGCATGGCTTACCCAGGAGGATAGTAAGTGACAAAGATCCCAAATTCACATCAAAATTCTTGACTGCATTCTTCGAAGCAGTAGGAACTTTCCTGGATCTCAGCACAGCCTATCACCCCGAAACAGATGGCCAGACTGAAAGAGTAAATCAGGTAATAGAAGATATCCTTCGGTCATGCTACGGGCAAGGAGTTAGGCCATTTACATCTAGTTGAATTTGCTTACAACGCTTCTTATCATCGAAGCATTGGGATGAGTCCTTTCAAAGCTTTGTATGGACAAGATTGCCTTACAGCGTTGACTTGTTATGACCCATTGATGAGATTGAAAGAGTAAATCAGGTAATAGAAGATATCCTTCGGTCATGCTACGGGCAAGGAGTTAGGCCATTTACATCTAGTTGAATTTGCTTACAACGCTTCTTATCATCGAAGCATTGGGATGAGTCCTTTCAAAGCTTTGTATGGACAAGATTGCCTTACAGCGTTGACTTGTTATGACCCATTGATGAGATGTCCAGACAAATGCTTGTGATGACATGGATCAACAAATCCAATCAATTTGTAAAGATATAAAGGTAGCCCAAGATAGGCAAAAGTAGTATACAGATAAAAAGAGATCAGAGAGAGAGTTTGAAGAATTAGATATGGTCTTCATTCGAGTATGACCAAAAATAAGTTCCTTATCTTTAGGGAAGTACAAGAAGCTCTCTCCCAGATACTGTGGGCCATATGCTGTTATAAAGAAAGTGGGCAATCTAGCTTATAAACTTCTTCTACCTTCCCATCTCAATGTACATAATGTATTCCACATCAGTTTGCTTAAGAAATATGTACCCAGCCCGAGTCACGTGCTTGATGATGAGCAATTGATTTCTCCGACTCAAGGCCAGATAGTACTCCAACCTGAGGAAATCCTTGATGTTCGGGAGAAGATTCTTAGGAGAGCAGAGTCCTTAGAGAATTTTTAGTTAAGTGGAAGTTCTTCCCTCTAGAAGACGCCACCTGGGAGAAAGAAGAAGAGTTGGCAGAAGATTACCCCCACTTTGTGAGATGAGGACATCTCGCATTTTTCAAGTGGGAGAGGATGTAAGATTCCTCCTTAGCTTGAATAATCAATAAGCTTTACTTCAATCCCTTGTAATCATTACCTGTTTCTGAATGCAAAAAATATTGTTTTTTCTTGTTTTTGCCTAGAGAGATGAAAAATTATAGAGAAAGATAATTCAATATTGAGATATTTTTGGATATAAAAATTCTACAAATATCAAAAATATATTTCCCTGAAACAGAAGTTCAAAATAAATTCTCCAAAGTGCATTAGGAATCAATTAAAAATGATTTAAGGGTCGAGATTTTTAGAAATTTTTGGATTATGGTCCAATTAAGGTTCCTATGGGCCAATAAGATTAATCCAAGTGTTGGGATGAGATAAATCCAATGAATAAAATAAAATACCCAAAAATGAGTAAATGCTCACATAATATGAAGAGGTGACTGAGTACAAGGTTTATTAGTTAAAAATTAAGAGATATTACTAAAAAAAAGAGATATTTTGGAGAAACGATGAATTTTTGACACCTTGGTAAAGGAAGGGGAGACCTTTGAGGTAGGTGCCTCCTTCACATGTGTGGGAGGGTTTTTAATTCAAAAAATTAAGATATTTTTATCTCTTCTCTCTCCTAGATCAAACTGCATCAAAATGGGAGCTAAACCGGTCCCAATCTTGTCCAAATTGAAGCTGGAAAATTCTAGAACTTAGTTGGACTCAGTTAGTGGCCTCCCTCACCTATAAATAGACCCTCATTCTTTTGTATTCTCATCTATGAACTATACCATGCCAGTATTACATTAAAATACTCATATTTTCTATTATCTCTTAAAAATCCTCTACTTTTGGAGAGATTGGAGCTTCTCTCTCTCTTCAACAATCCTTGGAGCTTTCTTCTCAACATACTAAACCAATTGATTGGTTGGGGGCTTCCTTCTAAGATAAAGAAGCAAGCAAAATCTAGAGGTAAGAAGTAAATTCATGATTTTCATTAATATTCTCAATGATTTCACTTCTCAACCCCTCTCAAGCTTGAGAAGTTTCAAATTAATCGTTTTCAATGCAAATCAAGCTTTCTATAAGAATTCTAATGATTAATCACAAAAATGTTATTTTTATGCTTAATTAGGATGCTTTTTATGTATATCTCTCTCTCTCCCAAAAGAATAGTCATTCCTATGACTAATTCTTTACTCAAATGGATGCTTCTCATTGATAAATTCTCAATTTAAAAATCAAACTCTATGCTAGTTAAGCTAGAGGTTAAGAAAATGGCTTTTTTATGCTTTTATGCTAATAAAATTATGGTAAACTTATGATTTAATTCCATAAATTGGATTTAAGTCTCAAGATAGTTATTCTATCATAATTGTATTACAAAGTCACAATTGTATTACAAAGTCTTATTCTTTCTAGAAATATTAAAAATTATCAGTAAAATAATAGCATAGCTAAGCTATGGCAAAATTTTTAGAGATTAATACATAACTCATTTTTATGCATAATGTGAAAAGAGGACTTCCTACCATATTCTAGGATTGGTCATCCTATGCTAAAAGAATGATTTTCATCACATTCATGGAAAACTAATTTTTAGTATTTATGTGTAAATAATTAATTAGAGAAAAGAGAAATTTTTGGTATTTTTATTTTTATGCAAAAAGAGAAATTTCCATGATAATGGCGATCCATGTAATTAAATGGAAAAAGAGAAAATTTGATATATTAAAATAATGAATATTTTTATTAAATTTAAAGAGAAATTTTAGATAAATTTATTTTATACATGAGAAAATTTAAATGACAAAAGAGGAATTCCCATGACATTTGGAATTCAATCATTTAAATGGTAAAAGTGGAATTCTTGGCATAATTGAATTAATGGATATTTTTATTTTAGTTTAAAGAGAAATTTTAGATAAATTTATTTTATGATAAAAGAGGAATTCCCATGACAATTGGAATCCAATCATTAAATGAGAAAATAAGAATTTTAAGATTATTCAAAAAATAGATATTGGTATTTAGTTAAAAGAAGAATTTTTATGGTATGTAAGTAGAGAAAGATTTGAATTAATTTTTGGTGACAAAAGAGGAATTTTCACCAAAATTCCACCTAGAGAATTAGAGTTGATAAATTAAAGTGGTAGAAAGAATATCTTTAGATATTTATGTGAATATTTCACCAAATTGATATTTCTCAAAATTAGATTAAATGGAAGAAGAGTATTTTCATAAAAATCCGATATTCTCATATAAAACCATTTCTTAACCTATTATGGTTAAGAAGGAATGAAATTCATAAAGTTAGAATTTTTTTAAGGTTAGAAGTTCAATAGATGTTTATCTGAAGAAAATCCTTATTAGAACTAAACCGAATGATTTTGGTTAGACCACGACTATGAGAGGGACGATCAGTAAACTACTTGTCCATCTCTAGATCTGAATCAAGCAAAAACTTCGTGAACCAATTCTAGTTCCTAATACAAAGAATAGACTACCATTGAATTAACCTAGTTTTCCCTTGATCGAAATGACCAAGAATCTAGTTGGATAGTCAGTCAAATGATGGATAGATTATCGTGATGAGAGATCAATGATTCTCATTTATGAAAATATGGATTAAGGAAAAAGGGTTTTGTGGAACCAATCTCAAACCGAGAATTTTACTTGCATAGAAGCTCTATTTTCTTTTAAAGGACTATTTTACGCTAGAATACTAGAAGAAGCATTTGGTATGTGTTTAAACTAAGATGTTGCAATGGGGAATTGTCGAGGGACGTCGCTCACGGTGGCAAAGCCTGCCGAGGTCTTGACCAACCTCGGTACGGTTAAAATGGTGCGCTTCCAGTACGATGGGCGAGGACCGATGAAGCGGTCCTTGAGTGAAGTGCTAGGACACCTAAGTAGGATCCTAGAGGGTTCTGACCACGTAATGCATGGGCTCGCAGTTGCTAGGACACCCATGTGTGCATCGAGGAAGATTCGGATGGACTAAAAAGAATGGCTTTTGTGAATAAAATTTTGATATTGGATCTCGTTGGTTGGCCAACTGGTCTTCAACGGAGAGTCCAGATGACATCTGCAACGGAGAGTCCAGAGTCAAGGCCTTTGTGGTTGTTAGGTGCACACTACGAACTTGCGCATCTGTGGGTTCAAAGGTGTGGTTTTTCTAAGGCTACCCAAGTGGCTGGACCCTATATCTATTAATGCAATACTTGTTGCAACACCCTTAGCTGTTGTGATTCCCAACTTGAGTTGTGCTGGCTCAATGTTTAGATCTTCGTCCCCACAAGGGTTACGGACGCCATGTTGACATGAATCAGGCCTTTCTGCATTTTAGCCTTGACTTGCCTAGCCTTAGCTTCCTCTTGCGCTTGCATGATTTTTTCTTTTGTAGCTATTTCTATTGTTTTAATGTTGCTACCTTATATGATGTGCGGTAGGCCCAGAGAGCTGCTATCAGCTTATGCTCCCAATCAGTTTATTTTGCTTCCAATTTTTTTGTCAAGATGGTACACAAAATCTTGTTGGTACTTTCTGCTTGACCATTGGCTTGTGGGTAGTAAGGTGATGACTTTCGATGGATCACTAAGAATCCTACAAGCAAATGATTAATCACCTCATGATGAATAGTGAGCCGCGATCACTCACTAATTCTAATGGGCAGCCGAACCTTGATATGATTTTCTCATATACAAATTTTATAGTTGTTCGCACATTAGCTTTCTTTGAAGCTCTGGCTTCTGCCCACTTCATGAAATAGTCTGTGGCCACAATTATGTAGTGAGCTTGGCATGGATGTGCCGCTGGACTAATCGGCCCCACAAAATCTATTCCCCATTTCTCAAATGGTTGCCTTACGATGATGAGGGTTAGTGGCATCTTGTCTCTTAGATGTTGTGGAACAGCAAAATGTTGGCATTCTTTGCATCTTTTGACAAACTCTATGGCATCCCCGAATAACGTAGGCCACCAGAGTCCAGCTTGAAGCACTTTCTGAGCTGTAATTTCTCCAGCAAAATGCCCGCCTGCTATCCTTGAATGAGATTCTTCCAGTATGGTCACGAATTCATCCTCTCTTACACACCATTTGAGCACATTGTCTTTGCCTAGCCTTTATAGTTCTCCAGTAATCAATTGATATGGTGTTGCAAGCTTGATAAGCCGCCACATCTTATCCTTGTTCAAGGGTATGTCCTACGGAAAACCATAAGCTAGATACTCCAAGATCTCTTCGCTCCACTCAGGTACCATATCCAACTAGGTCATCATCGACACCAATTGTTGGTTCTCCATTCGGAAAACCATAAGCTGGATACTCCAAGATCTCTTAGCTCCACTCAGGTACCATATCCAACTAGGTCATCATCAACAACAATTGTTGGTTCTCCATTCGGAATTCTGGATAGGTGGTCGGCCAACACATGTTGTGTTCCCTTCCTTACCGTGACAGTAAAGTCAAATTCCAACAACAATAGCAGCCAACATGTGATTCTTCCCGTAGTGCAAGGTTTATTTACTAAATATAGCAAGGCTTGATGGTACACAAAAAATATGAATTTGTTGCCAAGAGATAATGTCAATATTTCTTGATTGCATAGACCATGGTCAATCCTTCTCTCTGTGTAGTGGTGTAGTTCACCTCTGCATCATTCAACTGACGACTAGCAAAGCAAACTGGATAGTCCAATTTGAACTCACCAGGTTGGCTAGCACGCAACCAATATCAAAATTTGATGCATTGATGTGTACGTGAAATATGAGATCCCAAATGGGGGGTCGCAAAATAGGTGCGCTTGCCAAGGCTTGCTTCAGACGATCATAAGCCTCTCGACACTCCTTGGTCCACTCAAAGACAATGAGAAGTTTGTACAAGGGTCTGGCTATCTCAGCATAAAATATGATGAAGCGTCGATTATACCCCACATGACCCATAAACCTTTGCACTTCTTTGTAGTTGGTGGGCGGTGGTAGCTCCAAGATCAGTTTGACCTTGCTATCATGAGTGGGATATACCATTTTTTAAGACTATGTGTCCCAATATCACACCATGCTTGACCCAGAACTGGCACTTCAAGGGGTTTAATGATATCCGATATAACTGGCAACGTTCAAACACCTTCCTTAAGTAGATGAAATGATCTTCCCATCGAGAATGTGCACATAGATCATCAATAAACACTTCCAACCACTTTTGCACAAGTAGTCCTTAAAAGTTGTGCACATTAATCGTGTTGAAAGGTTGCCGGGGCATTTGTGAGACGAATGACATAACCTTGTAAGAAAATGTCCCCCACGTTGTGTTAAAGGCTGTCTTATGTTGGTCTTCTGGTGCTATGGACACCTGATTGTACCCGAAAAACCCATCCCCCAACCACTTTTTCCAAGACATGTTCAGTATAAGGTAATGGGTAATGGTCCTTCCGAGAGTCAATGCATTTACTTTTTTAAGATCAACACATACTCTCAGTTTCCCATTCTTTTTGGGCACTATCACAATAGGTGACAACCAATCTGTATGTTCGATCTCATAGATAAAGTATGCAAAGCAGCACGATGAGCTTATCAATTTCCTCCTTTACAATTGCTGCATACTTTGGATTCATAGGGTATGGTTTCTGCCTGGCTGGTCTTGAGCCTTTCGAGAGCCTTTCATGATTGGAATCGTATGTTGTACCACCTTTGGTGGTACCCCTTTCATTTCCTTGTAATTTCTAGGCAAAACAATCCTTATATTCCTTGAGGAGAGTAATGAGTTCTTCTTCCTCTGTAGAAGTCAAGTCTTTAGCAATGTATAGGGCCATGCTTGTTAAAACCCTAAGATCTCTCTAAATAATTGTTATGCATAAAACATGCATAAATCAGGCATAAACTCAACCACCCAACCGAGCCCAAGGGATGCACACATGAATAATAAATGAAATACATCATACCTCTACCTTGATGTCCCATACCATCAAGAGGTATGACTCCAATCCAATAGCATGTAGCTAAAGTGTGAAATGGTAGATGAGTGGACATGGACCTCTACACAAGAGACCATAGCATAGCCTTGGCCTCATGGAGCCCAAACCTCCAAGCCCCCAAGCTCCCTTGAGTGTGCCCCATGCCCCTATTATATAGGAGGGCCCTCAAGTGACTCTTGACTTTCCATTCCTCATGTGTGACCCTTGGATGCCTGACCCTAACCTTAAACCTTAAGGTTAGTCCTAACCCATGCTCCACTAGAGCTTGTTCCCATGCTCCCATGCTCACAAGCCTAATGTGGGTTAGTCTCCTAGTATATGCACACATAATGTGTATATAACATAGCACACATAATGTACATATAACATACTTCCCCTCTCTCAAAACATTGCACTCTTGCAATGAAAAGAAGGAGAACTGCGCTGAACAAACTCAACCGACTCCCAAGTTGAGTTCTCAATTTCCCTATCTTTCCACCTAAATTTAACCTCAGGAATTAGTCAACTACAAAGTTTCCTTTCCCTGAATTCAAGTACCTTATCAAGTTCATGTGGAACATAGGATAATTCATCGACTTCAACGAGTACTTGAGGAGTAACTGTGTCATCCTCACCTCCCAGTTTCCCTTTCAATCTATCGATATGAAAGACTGGATGAACTCTAACAATTGGAGGTAGTTTTAGTTCATACGTAACCGTGCCAATCCGATATATACCTCGAAATGGACCACAATATCTAGGAGATAAATTCGAGCATTTTTCCATTGACAAAGTCTGAGAATCTTTAGGAACATTAAAATAAACCAACACTCCTGGTTCAAAAGACCGAGATGAGCGTCCCCTATCAGCATAAAACCGTGCCCTATCATGAGCACTCCTGATAGAATCCCGAACTTCGGTCAGAATTTCCTACATATCACGCAAGAAATCCCTCGATGCATCAAGCTCGATGTCCTTAAGACCGACATCAATAGGTGCCCTGGGTTAATACCCATACATAAGTATGCACGGACTAAAATCAATAGCCGTATATTTAAAACTGTTATAGGCAAATTCCATCATTGGAAGATATTTTTCTCAATATGATGATTTTCTAGAGACATATGCACAAAGCATATACACTATAATCTGATTCACACACTCTGTTTGCATCAGACTATTGCGGATGATCAGAACAATTCACATTCAAAGTAACTTCCTCGTTGTAAACCATTCGGAATAAAGTAAGAAAACATGGCATTATAACAGCAGAAACCAGGGATTCATCGGCGCCCTGACATACCCATATCTGCATATGGAATAATCGACGTCTCGAGTTACCCATATCAACATAGAGAGTCATCAACGTCTCGATGAGACACATATGTCCATCCGTAAACCTATCAGGTTGATTGTGTAAATCACCTAAAGTACGAAACCAAAGAAAAAAAATGCTAACAAAGGAAGAATCCAAATTTCTTTATCCGAACACAACAAGATAAACTTGTTTGAACTCTAAAGAAAGAGATTTCAACAAGTGAAAATGCCAATGAGATTGCCCTCATCATAACATGCAGGCTATAGATAAAAGGAGTTTATCTAGAGAATGCCCACACTATAACTTCTAGTGAATTTAGAAAATAAGATTGTCTTTGAATGTTGAGATCAACATGCTAAGTGATGTAAGCAAAGCAACAATCTTGAGCCCAAATTATCCCATAAGATAATATATGTGAGGGATCCCGTCCCATACCACCATGATACCACCCATACATACCTTAACAATTTGAAACTCCCTAGTATGCCGTCTAGGAAAATATGAATAAAATCCTGTATAAAAGGAATAAGATGGCCTTATCCAGACTTTCACATACTAAACCTGTCTCTATATACTTGAGACTACATCAAGGAATAACTCCTTCCGAGTACATCATTAGAAAAGAAATTGAATTATTGGCGCCTTTCTAATGATAACTACCCAAAACACCATAAAGTTAGGGTAGAAAAATAACTCACCTAGATACATAAGCAACTAGGTATCCGAGTTGGAATATATACAAGAGTATAAGAAATATACTCCAAAATTATGTGCAAAAAACAAAGGCAAATGCTACCTTCAAAGCACATGTAAATATTCAAAAGATCAAAAGATCCTTATAATACCATGGATAAAAGCATAGAAGCTCCTTAAATCCATAAAAACCATAGTTGATCATAAGAATCAATGCATACCATCTAATGGACATTAATCATGCCAAAAGAAGCATTAAAATTGTAGCCAACTCATCAATCCGGAGTATATGAACGTTATGTTGTTCAAATAAAACTCCAAAGTAATAAAGTGAAACACATGTGTGTAGCACTCAATTAAAAAAAACCCTAGACACAAGTGATCTAGGCAAAACCTGATGAGTCCATATAAAACTTGGAAAACATCCAATAGAAGTCCACCAAAATAAACCGATCAACTAACCCATGATAGAGGCTTAAAAAATTAAGCACAAACCACACTTAAACAAGTGCAAAATAAATTATCATGGAAAAGTGTCAAAGGTGAAACACACTTTGAACGTAAATTATAGCCATAAGGAACGTGTCCAAAAAGAATAGCTAAACAATGGTAAAAAATCATGAATACATTGTTTAGAATTAATCCAAATATAAATATCCATTAATACGAGATATAATCGTATTAATAATATGCGAATAACCCGCATCTATCTAATGTCAGCACGAGAAAACGTACTTCAACATTAAATAACCCTCGAAAATATTAAATTCTCGAGAAAAAGAATTATCATGATTTTTTTCTAATTTTCCCTAATTTATAGGGTCTCAAAATATAATAATTTTGAATTCCACCAAACCTATCTCATGGCATTCCAAACCTATATTTTTCCAGAAAATTTTTAGCAATTTAATTTGCCAAAATACCATTGATATTTTAAAAATACCAATTTTTAGAAATTCTAAATATAATATCTAGAATATTCCTAATTTTCCCTGAGAATCCCATCGTTCACGAAATTTCTAATTCCGCCCGACAATTCTCAAATCTAATGAAAATTTTTAATTTTAATGGATTTTTCTAATTTTTAGGATCAAAAAATATATTTTTAAAGGAATTTGAATGGTCACGGGCGCCCGAATGGACACACCACATGCCAAACACCAACCCCACATTTTTCCAAAATTTAAAATAACCTTTGTCTAATTTTCCACTAATTTTCAAGAATTTTTTGAAATTTTTAATCAACCCCAAACGCATTTAGAATACAAATGGTCAAAAAATTTCGGAATTCCAACGGTTTTCCCGGAATACGGAAAGCCAAAAGTTTTGGGAAAATGAAAAGACAAAAAAAATTCGGAATGTGAAAGGTCAAAGGTTTCCGGAATACGGAAGGTCAAAAGTTTTTCCAGAATTCGGAAAGCCAAAAGGTTTTGGGAAAACGGAAAGCCAAAGGTTTTCCGGAAGTTGAAAAGCCAAAAATTTTCAATAAGAAATTGTCAGGAATTTTTCAGAGTTTTTTTACTCAAATCCAGTAATTTTCAGAAATTTCTAGGCTTTTTCCCAAGCTTTTTTCTTGAAAAATATCAAAAAGTTTTTTTTAAAATAAAAAACTTATTTTTTTAAAAAAATAAAAAAAATAAACAAAAGCTTTATTAAGCTTTGGTTTTGATTTTTTTGGGGGGGGGGGGGGCTGCTGCGGTCGCCTGCGTGAGTGATAGAGATGGAGGGAGACTCCCTCCTCACCTTCTTCTCCCCTCTTTCCTCTCCCTCTTCTCTTCCTTCCATTCTCTTTCCACCCCTCTCTGTTAAACAGAGAGATTAACTTAATATTTCATTAAGATTTTTAATTAAACCCTTAATCATAATTAACATTAATTATGATTAATGTTTAATTTAAAAATTTCCTTTTTAAGAGAAATTTCATGGAAAAATGAAGGAAATATCAGATTTGAGAGGCGGAGAGGACCCCACGCCCACGGGAGAGAAATTTATGCATCAACACGCTGTCCCCTACTGAATTTCAGTAGCAAATTGACAGAAATTTGATCGCATTCCCGCGAAAAAAACCCGCAAAAATGTATAAAAATACATTTTTAATCATAAAAATGCTCAAAAAATTCCTAAAAAATTAGGAAAAAATTTCTAAAAATTCTAGAAATTCAGGGAATCCATCCTACAAAAATATCCACCATAAACTTTATGGTATTTTTGTAAAAAATTCCATTAATGCTCAATTTTAACCATAAAAAATAGGAAAAAATAGCATTAACTCACGGTATTCCCCCGCAACGTCGATTCGTCCATTGAATTGTAGTTACACACATTCCAATCACCAAATCGATGATCCACGTGCAATTCATCAACACAAATCAACAAAAAATAACATTTTATTAGTAAATATTAAAATTTACTAAAAAAAATCCAACAATTAAATAGAGATTGCTCTGATACCAATGTTAAAACCCTAAGATCTCTCTAGATAATTGTTATGCATAAAACATGCATAAATCAGGCATAAACTCAACCACCCAACCACCCCCGAGCCCAAGGGATGCACACATGAATAATAAATGAAATACATCATACCTCTACCTTGATGTCCCATACCATCAAGAGGTATGACTCCAATCCAATAGCATGTAGCTAAAGTGTGAAATGGTAGATGAGTGGACATGGACCTCTACACAAGAGACCATAGCATAGTCTTGGCCTCATGGAGCCCAAACCTCCAAGCCCCCAAGCTCCCTTGAGTGTGCCCCATGCCCTTATTATATAGGAGGGCCCTCAAGTGACTCTTGACTTTCCATTCCTCATGTGTGACCCTTGGATGCCTGACCCTAACCTTAAACCTTAAGGTTAGTCCTAACCCATGCTCCACTAGAGCTTGTTCCCATGCTCCCATGCTCACAAGCCTAATGTGGGTTAGCCTCCTAGTATATGCACACATAATGTGTATATAACATAGCACACATAATGTACATATAACAATGCTTCTTCCCCTGGTCCCACAATATCAACTTCCTTGACTTATGTCGGGCCATCGTATGATGTCGACGACATCCCCTCCTCTTTTACCCTTGTAGCTGTTAGCCAAACCATTCTCCGATCATCTACCATATAGTTCTTGAAATGGTCGGGTAACTGAAAGCAAGTCTGCTTTGTCCTCATTGTCCTTTTTGTCTTTTGCCATGATCTTCTTGGCCTCACGCTCTGCCTCTGCTACTAAGGCCTTGTTGTGTTTTTGGTGTCCAGATTTTGTAAGCTTGGGTGTATCGGTTTCTTAAAGGGTGATTTTCTCTGGGTACCTCCCTTCTTCCAATGATATTTTGCTCAACTCCTCGCCCTAGTCCTTTGAGAATTCATCATGTACCTTTGTAGCCTCAAGGTATCTCAACCATTGGGCATCCGTAGGTCCATATAGCAACAGGGCGTTTCGTCGGGCTAGGTACCGTTTCTATCTCTGCCATCGTTTGAGGCATTGAGCAATGGTACGGCTTCGTGCCATCGTACCTTTTTTACTTGATGTTTCCCCCCCTGATTCCTCATCCATGGTTTGCCAATTAACCATGCAAATAGAAGTCATGGGCGGTCCCAGATTCCAAATACTAGGTTCCCTTTGGTTGCATTACACCAATGGTAGCCAACACATGCATCCAATTTTCACTGAAGTTCGAGGGAGGTAGTGATGCATACATTCTTGTTTCCTTCTTATCCTTGGTTTCCCCCTCTGTAGGTTGGCATATCTGTATGGATGTGGTTTGCTCCGTTGTTGTGACCGAATCATTACTAAACAATTGCCCTTCCATGGAGTGTGCTTTCCATGCTCTTAGATCAATCTTCAAGATTTGTGAGTCCCTGCGTACATACACATGATCCAAAGCCCAATCATGCACCAATTTGGACTCTCTCATGAAAGGTCGTCCCAATATTATTTCATATGTATCAAGTTGGCATAGGAAGTCCATGACCACGAATGTATGACAATAGCGAAACGTAAAAAGTCTAAATTTAACATTCTCCAAGAGCCCAATGGGTCTTGAAGATGTTCCATCAACCATTTTGACAATTAGATCTGCTATTTTTAGATTAGGTTTTCCCTTGTTTTCTTCCCACCAGCAATGTTTGGTAATGATGCTAACCCCAGCCCCACCATCCAGGATAGCCAATTCCTGGTATCCATTATGATGAATCGGAATGGTAGCGTTCGTGCCGTCACTTTCATAGTAGCATCCCAGTTGGTTTCACGTCATGAAACAGTAAGTGTTTTACGCCGTGAACCGCTTCAGAAATGGTTCACGTCGTGAATGGTTTTCCTGCACTTTCATGTGCTCCAAATTTTGGCAGGTTGCACCGTGTTAGAGGTGTCAGGATAAGGGTTTCTATTTTGGGAATGTAATCCCGTGATTTCCAACAGCGAAAATCCCGACCCTAATTTTGTGGGCGATTCGTGGCATGAAATTGCAGGGAAATGGTTCACGTTGTGAACAACTTTCCTGCACTTTCACGTGGAATTTTTTGCCGTCGGTAATTTGTGGTTTTGGATGCATAATACTTATCCAAATGATGAAAATTAGATTGTGCCAATGCTAAGGAATGAAATGCAAGTTCCTGGATCAATCAATGGCCCCTTATGTTTTTTATTTTTATGAGTTTTTTTGAAAAAAGAAGAAAATACACCCAACCTGCCTCTTCACGTTCGTGTCTTTTGTGACGCTAACTTCAAAATTATCAAGAGTAACCAATGAATCCTTTCCTAAACTACTCTCCACAACATTCATAGCTTCAAAACTATAACTTTTTTCTCAACCACACACACCTTATCCCTTCATTTTCCACACAATGCACCACCAGAATGCAAAGGCAATAATGAATACTATGCAATGGACGCTGAAACTCAAAGAGTATGGAAGAAACAAAGGTGTTTCCTCGACAGTGGGCGCCAAAAATGTTATGGACTTCCACACCTCCAAGAGGGAACTCTACACGTTCACCTAATGGATGAGAAATAGAACACAACCGTCGTGGGGTGCTTACCAATGCTTCAATCTCAAGTCCCTTGAGGCCTCCAAGCTCGCTTGTCAAGCTCCAAATCCAAGCTCCACCTCCACACTGTCACCGTGGAGTCACTCACACCATCACATAGACCAATCACACTCCATCTCACTCTCTCATACAAGCAAAGACACACAAGCATGAAAAAGGCACAATGCTAGAATGCTCTTACTCCTCACTCTCTCTCAAGTCACAAGGGGAGAGCTCTCAATAGCACAAAGGGGATTGTGTCCTTTTCATTATGAGAAAATGCCTTATGTACAATTGGCCCTTATTTACACTTGGGCGCCAAAAACTTACTAACTAGACCTTGGGTGGCCAATATCTCATAATGTACAACCTTTATAGTGCCTTTGCATGACCCTTATTAATGTCCTCAATTGAGGATCATGTTGTTAATCCGAAGGGGATTAACAAGGGTTTCACGCCGTGAACCCTTAGCATTTCACGTTGTGAATCGCTTCACGAAAATGTTAAATTATTTTCTTTTGGTCGCATGAACGAAGGGTTTCACGCCGTGACCCCTTAGTGTCTCATGGATTTTGTTTTTCAGTGCGGACTCCTAGGGCGTGAAACCTTAGGCCATGAAGTTGTAGAAATGGTTCACCGCGTGAATCATTTTTTGAAATTTGTTTTTCGGCGTGCACTCTTAGGGAGTGAAACCTTAGGCCGTGAAGTTACAAAAATGGTTCACGGCATGAACCATTTTTTTATTTTCTTTTCTGGCAGCGCAGTCTCCTAGGACGTGAAACCTTAGGCCGTGAAGTTGCAGAAATGATTCACGGCGTGAACCATTTTTTGATTTTTTTTTTGGAGTCTAGTGAGAAATACAAATTTCCTTTTTTGGGGGGGATATTTTTTGAATTTAAATTTAAGGAGATATTGGCATTTTCCCAAAAAGGTAAGTGAGAACCACAAAAATCAACCTTTTTACATCCTTCATTAATGAACTCCCAAAATGGACAATTTGACAACTCATGAGCATCTACTCATTGAATGCTCATTAGCCTTAATGAGTTATGTAAAAAAGTGATTAGAAATTAATCAAAAATTAATCCTTTCACTTATCTTTCCCTCTTTTACACTAATCAAGGACTCTAGTTAACAACTAATCCTTAGTTAATTCACATAATTGAGCACATCATTAAAGAGAGTCAAATTCCTCCAATTGATGAAGAAATTGATATAATTAGGTGTTTTGATGCATCTAGATACTCTCAAAACACTAATTTTGACTAATCATATGATCAATTTAGACCCTAATTAACACATTTTCTAAAAAATTTCTCTCTTAAATAAGATTAATCACCCTTAATGACACAAACCGGTCCATTAAGAGAAACTAGTCGAATTCAAGGGTGTTTTGATGGTTTTAAGAACTTTTTTGAAAGATTAAGATACTCCTAATGCTTGCTAACACTCTAATGCAAACAATTTCAACAAAAAACACAATTAAACTAAAATTAATGATCTTAGTTCTATGTTTTACACTAAAGAGAGCTAACATTCACTAAAAAATTGCATTCTATTACATTGTTTGATGCAATGGATGCAAACTAGTTAAGCCTAATACAAACTATGCGCAAGCCCTAAGAACATTAAAAACCATAATAATAATAACAAAAACAACAAACTAAGCTAAAAATTAAGCAAAAAGAATTCATTTCAAAAATAAAAAAGAGAGCTATTTTACACCAAATCACCATCAAATCCACATCTTTTTTATGGGAAACCATTAATCAAGATAATGGGCAATGGGTAATGCGTAGATTAGAGGAAAAACGATGGAAAAGCCAAGGGATGGCCGCCCGACAGGCGACGCCAAAAATGTTATGGCTCACCCTAACCCTCCCTGAAACACATCCAAAAAGAGATTAACTGGTGAACCTCAACTGTTGTGAGGATATTTCCAATGGCCGAGCATGTAACCCTTGAGGTGTCCAAGCTCTACAACTCCTTGAGAAGCAATTCCATCGCGCCTCCCACGAGCGTTGTCAAACCATCACGTTGCACTACCAGTACTCGTCCCTCCTCTCACCTCACTTCACTCACACATACTCACTAGTATGCATTAGGAAGAGAGATTAGCAAGAGCAAGGCTCAATTGCACAATGGGAGAGTATGTTGTATTATGAGAGATATTCACTTAAATACATGGCCATAAGTGTTCACACTCACTTAAACTGTGCTGGTCGGGCACTTTAGGCTCATTAGAGGCCTAATGCTATTACAATGACTACTCTCATAATATATCCACCATGAAGTACATCCTTGCTACCACACGCTCTTGAAGTGGGAATTGCCATAAATACTCTGTCATACCATTACGAACACCCATCCCCAAGTTTTAGCTTTGGTCACTATTTCTTCATATCATGAATGTATGACCCTTTGGTGTACCTATGGTGACTCCTTGATGTAAGATAATGGCGGTAGATCTTGTTAACCCTAGAATTGGGTTAACACTTTTTAAAGAGAAATAGATTTGTTACCAGCTTATTTCCACCTCTAAGGGGGAAGGTAGAATCTAAATTTCCTATGAACTTTGAAGAGGCACTTAGGATGGCTAGGGAAAAGATAGAAAGTTGAGATATCAAGCACATAGGCCTAGATTGGATTTGGATATGGAAAGGAGGGAGGGAGACATTTCTGAGGATCTAACACTTAACTTGGCACAAAGAGCATTAGTGGCCTTAGGAGCACCACCACCACCACGTGTAGAAACCTCACAACATGAGCTTCTCCATAATTAACCCAACAGTTGGAAAGCATGAATCTTAACTTGATGTAAAACCCTAGGCATAAGCACCACTAGAGGCTAGAAGAGGATGAAGAAGGCAAGCAAAAGAGCTCATTTTGCTACAATTGTAATGAGCTAGTGCATGGGATGTATAACTACCCATATCGAAGAAGACCTTAAGGAGGTATGTATCTAGTTCGTCGACCCCCTCAACTACTTTTGATAGATGTCTCTCCACCATAATAGCAGTGAGACCTCTGTCCCCTCTGCGCACTGGAATTCAGGGAGCTAGCAGAGTTGAAGTAACAACCTTGCGGCGACGTAGGGAAGAGTTTCCCACTCATGGCCTCCCTGACGAATGTCCGAACAAGAGACTAATCCCTCGGTTCTTCCAAAACTGAACATGGAAAAACTTCCCCTCGCCCAAAAAGCATAAGGGATTCCTCCAGGAGAATTATTCTAAAGTACTCAAAGGCCTTAACTTCCCTTTTTCATTCCGACTGAACCCACGGATCACATGGCCGAATCAAGGGAGAGGAACTTGCACTTGGATCATAGAGATCAATGCTTTTTTCCTTGTTAAAGAGGCACAATTGTTGATTCTTTTCCATAGAACAAGGATTAGTGGTGATTTACTTCAACTATCATAACTTGAACAGAATTGAATTTTACTTATAGAGATCCATCAGTCTAGCCTAACCCCATCCAATCCCATGGGTTAGCCAACCACCCAACCATTGTATTGATAGGATCCATTTAGAAATTTGGTTATGTTTTGTCCCGGGTACCAGGGAAAAGAGTTTCCAGGCCCCCTAGCCGGCACTCATGCAAAACATAATTTAGACACACCACTTACGCACCCACCAATATAAAATTACCTTTTACAGATTCAGTTGTCTTTAAACAAACTTAAAATGAAACCATAGGATTAGTGATCATAATCCTCCAAAATATCCAGATCCAATTTCTAACTTTTCCACTTTCCAATCAAAAAATTCAATTTCAATCATTCCTTCCTCTACGTACCTATGGCATCTTTGGTGCTTACCCTCTGCTCACTCACGAGCCTTTTCGATAGTTCCTAGCCCATAGTACCTAGGAATATAATTAAGTATTCTATTCATCCCTTCCTCAACGTACCTATGGCATCATTGGCCACCAGAACGCTCACCACCTGCTCACTCAGGGGCCTTTTCAATAGTTCCTAGCCCATAGTATCTAGGAATATAATCACATAAAAATTATATGGACTCTCAATTAGATCAGCAAGATCAACCAACAAGATCCATGTAAAAGAGCCATGAACTCATCCTTTTTTAAGACCAGCAAGGTCAATCAACCAGATCCATGCTCGTGTTCAGAAAACAACTCCAACTCATTTTCTTCCTCGACGCACGCGTGGGAATCCTAGGTGACCCAGAGTGAGCACCATATGGTCAACACCCTCTAGGTTCCTTCGCAGACCTATCGCTTCACTCATAGGATACTTCCTTGGTTCCTCATCCACTGTACCGGAAGGTCACCATTTTAATCAAACCAAGGCTGGTCAAGACCTCGGCCGAGACCTAGCCACCCAAGACGTCCTTCATTGACTCTCCATCAGCTGTTGCAACTTTTTCACTTAGGTCCCCACCCACGACCTCATTCGTAAGTTGGTCAAAATGCTTCCCAGCATTCTTGACATAGAACAATCTTTAAAAAATAGGTTTCACATAAAAATATAGTTCCAAACAAAATTCCCATCTTTCCATCACTCCACATCCTTTCACATTATTCCTCATCTTTTCTCATCATTCCACATCCTTTCACATTATTCCTCATCATTTCTCATCTTCCCACATTTTTCTACATCAATCCATATCACATCACATCATTCCCATATCAACTCACATCCAATCACATCACATCATTCCCATATCAACTCACATCCAATCACATTATTTCCACATCAACTCACTTCCAATCACATCATTTCCACATCAATTCACATCAATTCACATCATTCTTACATCCACTCACATCCATTCTCATTCATTCAGTGATTCTATAAAATTTATGCATAACCTTCTTTATTTTTCTGACTATTGAATAATGTTCAAAACTCCTCTTTTTACATAAAATTTATTTTGTATAAATTTGTTCTCTAATGATATAAAATTTACCATAACTTCCCTGCATTTTCTATGAAATGATAATGATTAAAATTCAATTTTTAGCATAAAAATTATTATGCATAAATTCATTTTCTAAGGCTATAAATTTTACCATAGCTTCCCCACATTTTCTATGAATTGATAATACTCAAATTTCCTCTTTTTAGAATAAAATTATTTATGTATAAACCGTCAATTTCTAATGAGAAAATTTTGCCATAACTTCCCCGCAATTTCTAATGAATTGAGAATGGTTAAAATCACACTTTTAACCTAAGAATTAGTTTATGTATAAACCTAAGCTTAAACATAAACATTAATTCATCATAATCAAGAAAAGCATGGTTTTAAGAGAAAAACCACAAAATAAAATGCTTCCCAAGCATGAGGGAGGTTGGGAAGAAGAATAACATTAAAAAGAGAGCATAAACAACATTGTTTAGGCTTACCCTTGGTTTGCTTGATTATTTACCTTGAAAAAATGGTGTAGCCCTCATGGAAGAGGCTTGGCCACCAAGGGGAAAGGGTAATCTTCAAGAAGAATAGGTTTAGTGAAGCCCCAAGCTTCACAATGGAGAGGCAAGGTAGAGAGATAATAGAAATATACTAAACTGAAAATTACACTAGCATAAAGTTACTCCGTATGAAAATACAAAGGAATGGGGGTCTATTTATAGGTGAGGGAGTCTACTAACCAAGTCCAACTGGATTCTAGAGCCTTCTAGCTTCAGTTTGACCCAATTTCGACAAGATTTGGATCAGTTTGGTCCCCTTTTTGATCCAGTTTACACCAAGAGAGAGGAGAGATGAAATATCTTAACTTTTTTGAATTAAAAAAGCCAAGAAAATATGATAAAAAAGGTGCCTACCTCAAGTGGCTTTCCCTCCTTACTAAGGTGTCAAAAATGCATCGTTTTACCAAAATATCCCATTTTTTTACTAATATACCTTAATTTTTAGCTAATAAACCTTGTTCTCAGTCAACTCTTCATCTTATGTGAGCATTTACTCATTTTCAGGGTATTTTCTTTTATTCTTTGCATTTTTGTCATTCCAAAACTTGGATTAATCATATTGGCCCTTTGGAACCTTATTTGGACCTTAATCCAAAAATTTCTGAAAATGTGGACCCTTAGGCTAAGGTCTCTTATACACATATTCAATTAATTCCTAATGCACATTGGGAAGTTAATTTTGAACTTCTATTTCATGGGAATTCATTTTAGATATCAGAAAAATTTTTGTATCAAAAAATATCTCAATTTTGAATTACCTCTCTCTAGACATTTTCTCTCTCAAGGCCAAAACAGGGTAAAACAAGATCTTTTTCCATTTTTTTGGGGGGGATGATTATAAGAGACTTAAGGGAAGTTTCTTACACCTGCACATCTCAAAAACTGGGGGAGAGGAATCTTACATCCTACGCCACTTGAAAAACGTGAGATGTCCTCATCTCGCAGAGCTAGAGGATAATCTGGGTAAGAATCATCTTCTTACTCCTAGGGCGGGACTCTTTCTGTTCTTAATCAAGTCCATTTTTCCAACTTAACAAACTCTCAAGGAATCTTAGGAGAAAAGACCACTTTATTTATAATTCAAATCCATCTTTAGATCCAACTAATTCTGGGATTCCTTAAAGTTTGGTCAATCCTCACAAAATCTTGGGATAAAGATCCCTTCTATAAGAAGAAGCATACAGAATTCATCATCAGAAAATAGTTCATTCATATCCTTAACACAAAAAAGGTCCATGAGACCAGTAATTTCATCTAAACACTTCCCAAGAAATTTCAGTTACTTAGGTTCTCAATTTGTCATTCCTCAATTGGGTCTACTGAGTCAAAGAACTGTTGAAAGTCATAATTGTCTTCCAGTTACTAACATCATTACTAGGATTCTCTTCATTCATCCTCATTGTGGCTTTATTCAACTTATCTTCTTTCAACTAGAATTCAGAAATCATCATCTTTCAATCAGAATCCAAATCAATTCATCAATTCTCAACAAGAATTCTAAAATAATATCAACCAGCATTTGAATTCATCATCTAGGATAGCATTTTGCTTATAACTTCAAGGTCTTAGATTCACTCGTATATATTGTCAATAAAGAGTTGCAATATACCCACGGTATATACGGGTGGTCATGGTCCTTGAAACTATAAGGTAAATACCATCATATCTAGGCCTCAAGAAGCAAGTCAGGGATTCCAAACAATTGCGGTACTTCCATCTAAAAACCCAATTCATCGATTAAAAGACTTCATTAATGAAGCTTAAGGAATGAGAATACAACATGTAAATACTCTTTCTGAGTTTATAAATTTTTGATAAAATTCATTTTTTTCCTTCTTAAGCTTTCAACAAAGCACTGATACCAGCTGTGAGACCCCTGCCCGCGCGCCGGGCACCAGAATCCGGGGAGATAGCAGAGCGGAAGTAGCAACCTTGTGTGCAGGAGCAGAGTTTTCCACTCAGGGTCTCGCCTAACCGGACAAGAGACTAATCCCTCGGTTCTTCCAAAACCGAACCCGGAAAAAACTTCCCCTCGCCCAGAAAGCATAGATGATTTCTCCAGGAGAATTATTCTAACGTAGTCAAAGGCCTTAACTTTCCTTTTTCATTCTGACCAAAACCATGGATTATATGGCCGGATCAAGGGAGGAACTTGCACTTGGATCATAGAGATCAACACGTTTTTCCTCGTCAAAGAGGCACAGCTGTTGATTCTTTTCCAGAGAACAAGGATTAGTCGTGATTTACTTCAACTATCGTAACTTGAACATAATTGAATTAAATAATTATAGGCATTAGGAAGTGAATTAAATAATTATAGGCATTAGGAAGTGAATGGGGTCTTCTTAGGCCCTTTAATTTGCCCAAGCCTAATCAAGGTGATTAAGGAATAGCCAAATGGGGGGTTGCCATGTGGACTGAAATGTTGGGTTTGTAAGAGAGGTGTAAGAGTGGTCAAAGGGTGCACTTTTCCCCCCAAAAAGGGGAGGACTCGGCAATTTTACAATTTTCGGACCTCCATAACTTCTACATACAAGCTCCGATTTGAGCGGAGATTATAGATCCATGATCTACGCATCAAGAGCTTTCCATAGATATGTTACATGATATGGTTTTGTCCGCTAGATTTTAAATTCCATTTTCCCTCCAAATTCAAATTCAAATAAAGTAGCCGTTTTGAAGCTTCTAATTAGAAAACGTTTCTTCTTAAGAGAAAGGTTTGACTCCTTAAACTGCCAAATAAAAGGGCCCAAGAAGCCTTCCATTGAGGTCCTAATGGATCCATTAGTCCAACCTAACCCCATCCAGTCCCATGGGTTAGATGCCAACCACTAAATTGATAGGATCCATTTAGAAATTTGGTTATGTTTTGTCTCGAGTACCATGAAACAGAGTTCCCAGGCTCCCTAGCCAACACTCATGCAAAATACAATTTAGACATACCACTTATGTACCCAATATGAAATTGCCTTTTACAGATTCAGCTATCTTTAAAGCAAACTTGAAATGAAACCATAGTATTACTGATCATAATCCTCCAAAATATCCAAATCCAATTTTTAACTTTTCCAATTTCCAATCAAAAAATCTAATTTCAGTCATTCCTTCCTTGGTGTACCTATGGCATCATTGGCCAACCAGAACGCTCACCCTCTGCTCACTCAAGGGACTTTTTGATAGTTCCTAGCCCATAGTACCCAGGAATATAATCAAGTATTCCATTCATCCCTTCCTCAGCGTACCTATGGCATCATTGTTGGCAATCAGACACCCCCACCTGCTCACTCAGGGGCCTTTTCAATAGTTCCTAGCCCATAGTAAGAATATAACTCTCAGTTTTGAAGATCAGCAAGATCAACCAATAAGATCCATGTAAAAGAGCCATGAACTCATCCGTTTGTTAAAGACCAGCAAGGTCAATCAACTAGATCCATGCCCGTGCTCACAAAACAACTCTAACTCATTTTCTTCCTCGACGCACATATCGATATCTTAGGCGACCCAAAGCCTGAGCACCGTATGGTCGACACCCTCTAGGTTCCTTTGAAAACCTAGCGCTTCAATCATAGGCCGCTTCCTTGGTTCCTCATCCATCATACCAGAAGGTCACCATTTTATTCGAACCGAGGCTGGTCAAGACCTTGGCCAACCTTACCACGCGAGATGTCCTTCATTGACTCTCCGTTCAGCTGTTGCAACTTTTTCACTTAGGTCCCTACCCACGACCTCATTCACAAGTTGGTCAAAATGCCTCCCCAGCATTCTTGACATAAAAAAATCTTTAAAAAATAGGTTTCACATAAAAATACAGTTCCAAAAAAAATTCCCATCTTTCCTCATCACTCCACATCCTTTCACATTATTCCTCATCTTTTCTCATCATTCCACATCCTTTCACATTATTCCTCATCATTTCTCATCTTTCCACATTTTTCTACATCAATCCATATCACATCACATCATTCCCACATCAACTCACATCCAATCACATCCAATCACATTATTTTCACATCAACTCACATCCAATCACATCATTCCCACATCCATTCACATCATTCTTACATCCACTCATATACATTCTCATTCATTCAATGATTCTATAGAATTTGTCATAACCTTCTTTATTTTTTTGACTATTGAATAATGTTCAAAACTCCTATTTTAACATAAAATTTATTTTGCATAAATTCATTCTCAAATGATATAAAATTTACCATAACTTCCCCGCATTTTCTATGAAATGATAATGATTAAAATACCATTTTTAGCATAAAAATTATTATGCATAAATTCGTTTTCTAAGGCTATAAATTTTGCTATAGCTTCCCCACATTTTCTATGAAATGATAATACTCAAAGTTCCTCTTTTTAGAGTAAAATTATTTATGTATAAACCTTCAATTTCTAATAAGAAAATTTTGCCATAACTTCCCCATAATTTCTATGAATTGAGAATGGTTAAAATCACACTTTTAACCTAAGAATTAGTTTATGTATAAACCTAAGCTTAAACATAAACATTAATTCATCATAATTAAGAAAAGCATGGTTTTAAGAGAAAAACCATAAAATAAAATGCTTCTTAAGCATGAGGGAGGTTAAGAAGAAGAATAACATTAAAAAGAGAGCATAAACAACATTGTTTAGGCTTACCCTTGGTTTGCTTGATTCTTTACCTTTGCAAAAATGGTATAGCCCTCATGGAAGAGGCTTGGCCACCAAGGGGAAAGGGTAATCTTCAAGAAGAAGAGGTTTAGTGAAGCCCCAAGCTTCACAATGGAGAGGCAAGGTAGAGAGATAAAAGAAATATACTAAATTAAAAATTACACTAGCATAAAGTTAATCCATATGAAAATACAAAGGAATGGGGGTCTATTTATAGGTGAGGGAGGCCACTAACAGCCCTCCAATTTCAGTTTAACCCAATTCGGACAAGATTTGGATCAGTTTGGCTCCCTTTTGATCCAGTTTGCACACAAAGAGAGAGGAGAGATAAAATATCTTGATTTGTTTAAATTTAAAAAGCCAAGAAATGATGATAAAAAAAGGTTCCTACCTCAAGTGGCTTTCCCTCCTTATTACTAAGGTGTCAAAAATGCACCATTTACCAAAATATCCCATATTTTACTAATATACCTTAATTTTTAGCTAATAAACCATGTACTCAGTCAACTCTTCATCTTATGTGAGCATTTACTCATTTTTAGGGTATTTCATTTTATTCTTTGCATTTTTGTCATCCCAACACTTGGACTAATCCTATTGGGGCCCTTTGGAACCTTATTTGGACCCTTAATCCATTTTTTTTGAAAATGTGGACCCTTAGGCTAAGGTCTCTTATACACATATTCAATTATTTCCTAAAGCACATTGGAAAGTTCATTTTGAACTTCTATTTCAAAGGAATTATCAGGATAATTTTTGTATCCAAAAATATCTCAATTTTGAATTACCTCTCTCTAGATATTTTCTCTCTCAAGGCCAAAACAAGGTAAAACAAGATCTTTTTCCATTTCTAAGGGGGGGATGATTACAAGAGACTGAAGGAAAGGTTCTTACACCTGTACATATGAAAAGCTGGGGGAGAGGAATCTTACATTCCTCCACTAGTACCACTGGCACCACAACCACCATCGGCGGTAGCATAAAATCGAGTGGTCAATGTGTTAGGCCTTGACACGCTTGAAGAAGAATCCATGGAAGAGCTAGAGGCCATGCCTGTAATTAAGAGGATGAGAGCTCAACATATGGAAGACAAAGTAGAAGATTCAAAAGAGACCATGAGAGAGAAGAAACGCCAAGCCAAGGAGGAAGGCTAGAGCATCAAGAGAGTCAAGAAAGCCAAGAAGACTAAGGGAAAGATTACTATGGAAGACTTTTCTTTGGGTAAGAGTCTCAAATCTTATAATTTTCATGTTGATTTAAGCTCACAAAAGCCTAATATTACTTATCCACAACTCTTGGAGTTATCACCCCTTTTGAGGAACCAATGGGCAAAACTATCTAGCACTAGGATCCCTAGGAAAAAGCAGGTTAGGTCTATCAATTTAATCAAATCCAATCCCCACAAAGATTTTGTCCCAATTTTAGATGCAGTAGTTCATGAATTATGTTTTCCAACCATTATTTGGGTCATCCATAAGAATTTTTATAGATGATTTTTGCATATATAGTAGCAGGACTTTACATTGCTAAAAGGTGGAAGAAGGCTTAAAAAGATTGTTCCAACTCGGTTACAGCTAAATCCAAAGACATGCCACATTGCCTAGGCTAAGGTAAGGCTCTTGGGTTACTTGGTTTCTTCACAAGGTATTGAGGCTGATCCGTCAAAAGTGTAAGATCTCTTAGCACTCCCGTCTCCATCTAATGCAAGGCAGTTGGTCACATTTCTTCAAAAGGTCAGGTACCTTGCCATATTTATTCACTTGCTTGCACAAATAGTTTCACCACTGTAAAGACTCACTGAAGAGATTACTTTTACATGGGATAATTACAGTGAATGAAGTAAATATCATGCTTAGTTCTTTACCAGTCATCATGCTACCACAATGAAATTTGGCTTTCTATGGTTGTCCAAGTGTTGGGTCTTATGCAGTTGGTGCAGTGCTAATGCAAAAGGATCCAAGACAGCTTTTATGCGTCCACTGTATTTTGCAAGAAAGGTGATGAGAAATTCTCCAGATGTTGAGAAAATGATGTTGGCTCTCATGTTTGTAGTCAGGAAGTTCAAGTCTTACCTTTTGCCTAAACCCTTTGTTGTTTTAACAATTGAAAACATATTTCCTTATGTCTCCAACACATGAATATTTCACCAAAGATTGCAAAGTGGATCTTGGAATTGCAAGAGTTTTACACCTTTTTGGTGGAGGATAGTACACAAGAAAGCTTAGCAGATGTGTTAACATACTGCTATCATGAGAAGAAGGTGGCCCCAAAAGCAAGGAAGGAGATAGAAGATCCGAGGATAGAGGAAACTCTTACTAATGCATTCACACTATATTTTGATGGAGCTTACAGGAGGGAGACCGACTCTATAGGAGTAAGGTTCATCATTCTAAGCCTGAGAAAGAGGTGGTCCTGCAGGAAGGTAAAATTTATCTAATGTCCATTCAAATAATGAAGCAGAGTATGCCACTCTTAAGATGGGATTGGAATCTTATTTTGGACAAAAAATTACAAGGTTGGTTGTGAAAGGAGTGCCATGCTACTAGTAAAAAAATATCCAGGGTGTTTGGGCATGTAAGAATTCTAACCTCTTGAGTTGGCTGAGGCAAATCAAAAGCCTAATGCAAGAATTTGAAATGATCTAGAAGAAAAAATAGGGGTGCAGATGCATTGGCAAATTGGCACTAGAGATGTCATGATTGGAGAGCAACAAAATTCCAAGAACTCAAGTTTCAAATCCGGGAACACTTACAAGATGTCACCCACTTCTTGCTTTCACAAGAACCTCTAGGAAATCTCCCTAAGGTGCAAAACACTTGTTAGTTCAAAAAACTGTCTTATCAGTTGATTGGAGAAGACTTGTATCATAAAGGGAAAGATTTAGTGAATGAGAAAGGGTTCCATTATCCGATGAAATTTGTCACATTATCCAATCCTACCATGATGGAGTATGTGGTGACCATTTTGCATAGGAAATCACAAGCATGAATATTTTAATGGCAAGTTACCCTTGGCCTAGCCTACACAGGGATGTTCAGCATTAGTGCAGGGCTTGCATAGTAAAGCTTGTAACAGCTTTGCAGGGGATAAGAGGCTCACTTATGAGCCATGAAATCCCATTTTCTCTTTTGGTCCATTTGAGAAATGGGAAATTGATGCCATTGGTCCCCTCCCAAGAACCAAGTCAAGAAAAGTTTACATTATTTGGCTGTTGATTACATGACCAGATGGGTAGAAGCAGCTAGCACTAGGAGAATAACAGCTAAAGATGTTGGTAAGTTTGTGTTTGATAATATGTTTGGAACACCCTTGGAGCTAGTATATTAGATCATGGTCCAAGATTTAGGGCAGATGCTCTTCAGATAGACTGCAGATCAAACACATGTAATCCACCCCCCATTATCCTCAATGCAATGGTTTGGTGGAGGAAATTATTGGGGTTTTGTGCAAGATAATTACCAAGCAGATGGAGAACAGACTAAAGCATTGGGACAAACACTTAACAATAGTCTTATGGGCTTATAGAACTTCATTCAAAGTAGCCATGCCATTTACACCTTCTCATCTAGTGTATGGCAAAGAGGCCTTACAGCCTCTAGAAGTGGAGATTCCAAGCCTCAGAATCTCGAAAAGGAGCCAAGTGGAACAGTAGGAGAAGTTTAAGGAGCGCGTGATCAAGCAATTAACTTTTACATGGAGCAGGCCACCAAAAAGAGAGACAAATTCAATGAGATCCTCAAGGAAAGAGGTTTGAAGGAAGATATGCTTGTTTTGAGGTAAGAGAGTAGGTTGGATAATAGATGTCAAATCTTTTCAAAGGTGGAAAGGCCCTTTCATTATCCAGCAAAAGTTCTTAAATGGTAGTTATAGATTGTACGACGATTTGTCTGGCAAAGTGCACAAAACTAGGGTCAATGGCTGGAGGTTAAAGTTGTACTTCCAAAGGGTTGACTTCATGAGAGGACTAAATGGACTCATTGTCAAAGAAGCATTATATGAGGGAGAGAGTTCTTCCTCGACCATGACAGTCTCTAGCTTAGGGGGAGGGCTAATGATCTGGGGGTTTCACATCCACCACTTGGGCATCTAATCCCAACCGGAACCCTGGCATATGCTTGTACATGGTAGCTTGTGTCCTCTCTTTTCTCTTTGTATTACCATACTTGTATGCCCTAATCTTGTTTGCAAACCTCGTGGGAATGGGTTGTTTGGGTTTCAATACATTATCTCGCTCATTGCCTTATTGGGGTAGCCGAGTATTTATGTTCTCTAAATACTTTCCCTATAAGCAGTAAATAAATGGCTAGGAGCATATCTTTTCTTTCCCCTTTTACTAGACGGCCTGCTATGGCTAGGAGCATATCTTTTCTTTCCCCTTTTACTAGACGGCCTGCTGACTCTGTAAATATGCTAGAGATTCCTACTATTTTTATATATACGAACATGTATACATATAGGTATATAGGGTGAGTTGTTTTTTTAGTGCTCTTCCAAAGCTGGAGGGCCCCCCCACTTAAGGGCTCTTTGACTGCTACCTCTTGGGCACATTACACTTCATATATATATGTTTTGGATGCCTTGACCCCTCTTGGAATCGTTTGTTTTCTCCACATGGGACCACCCTCTTGTGAGGGGGTGGTGGCTCATATATAAACAAAATAAAAAAAAGACAAAGAATTTGTTTCAATGGGTGGTGGCCTCTTGCGTGCCAGCCCTCGCCATATCACCTCCTATCTATGGCCCCATTGGCTGTGTGAAGGGACACGCTCCAGCTGATGCGAGAGGTGAGGGGTCCGGCACCCTCTCTTCCCGCCATCACCTCAACTCCCCAACGCTGCCCTCTCAGCTGCACACATCACAACGATCGCCTTCCCCTAATCACCTTCTACTCCTGCCCAGCTCACATCCCCTCCTTCTCTCCACTCTCCTCTCGGCAGCAAGCGACCACCCCCCATCACCCCTTCTCTCGTCACACCTCTGAGGCGCCTTTCCTCACTCCCCACTTTGCGGGCGACCTCCTCTCATAGCGTGACTCCCACCTCCTCTCATCACACCTTTGAGGTGCCTCTCCGCCACTCCCCTCTCAACGGTTGCGCGGCGGCGAACTCCTCCCAGCACCCTCCTCTTGGCGTCAACAATCACCCCCCGCCTTGTCAACCTTGTGGTCCCCCCCTTCTATGCGCAGGCCACCTCGTGGCTTGGCTTTTGTGCATGGAGAGTGGGCCGCCACGCAACCTGTCCCCCCTCTCCCCTCTCTACCATCACTGTCCCTCTCGGCGATTCTAAATCTTCTCTCCCATGGCCGCCGTGAAGCAAACACGCACCAAAAGAAATACATATATGTATATACATATATGTATATATATTTTACATGAATGCATATATATATATTATCATCATATATTATGGATAAGAAGTATTGATAAGAAGTATTGAGGGATGTTAGCAAGATGAACATCCACGTTTGCACGCCCACCAATTCTATAGCATGTGCATATGATGATAAGTGTTAACTATGCTAAGAATAACATTGTTCTCATATGCAATCCATAGTTGTATATATATGAGCTATGATGTATACTACTCCTAAGCATTTGAGGCATTCATCCACCCATGCATGAAATGATGATGCGCTCTAGTGCACGGTAAGATCATGGTGAATGAATACTCTCTAGTATAACAAGAGCAAGCGAAGCAGCATCACAAGGACAAACTAAAAGTCTCTTCCATACTAGAGCTCTTGGCATTAAAGACGGCATGGTATCCTCACATCGACTTTTCCCCTCTTGAGAGCCTTGTAAGTGTCTAGCAATTATATACCTATGGCGTCACCTTTCTAAAAAACACTTCACTCCTTCTATCTAGCTTCTTCATCACCCTTATCTCTATCATGAGGGCTTTGGGTAGGGGCACTTGTATTCATCCCATAACCATGGTTAGGAGCTCAACCCAATCCCTAACCCATGGCTCCATGGTACAATTATATACCTATGGCATCACTTTTGTAAAAAACACTTCACTCCTTTTGTCTAGCTTCTTCTTCACCACCCTTACCTCTATCATGAGGGCTTTGGGTGGGGGCACTTGTATTCATCCTAAAGTCAACTTCTATGGTCCCCTCCATAACCTCCCTGACCATGGTTAGGAGCTCAACCCAATCCCTAACCCATGGCTCTATGGAACTATAAATACCCCCCCTCTTTCCCCTCTCAAAGACACACCCGATATCCCATAATCTCAACAAAATCCCCCCATAGGCACACCCCAAAGTAGCCCTTAAGCACCAAATCCCACTCCTAATACCACCCCCATGTCAACCCCAAATCACATCCCTCTTACCCAATACAATCCCTCGCATGCCCAAGTACCACCACTACTCTTTTGCACTTTGCACATCATGGAGCATCCATCAACTATGTATTCATCAAATGATTTGGTAGGATGTGAATAATGACACCATGGAAGTCTTGCACTTAACAATACCAATGTTTTTTATCATTCCTTGCTTTCTCACCCTGACTCTCTCCCATTCTCTTTCCCCATGATAACCTTTGTACATGAGGACTCTTTTTTCAGTAAGATTAGTCCTCTCCTCTTCATGACTCTCATGTGTTCTTAACATTTTCTTCTTTGGGAGAGTTTTGAGTTATGTTTTAGAGTTGATGTCATTTGGGGTGATGTCCCATCATATTGCTCACTTGTTCTTGTTATGAATAATCACATCCTTGTGTAGGTGACCTAGCCCACATTCATTTGGCTAGGTAGTGCCCCCTTCTCCTTGGTTGCAAGGAAACCCCTTCCCCTAGTAGCCCTTAGTGAGTCATAGAGGTGGTTGGGGTTTAGAGGCCATCCTATCCAGTTTTTCCCCCTCAACGTGCACACACGGAGACAAAGATGCACACGCACACACACAAATATATATTGTTACACCTATGTAGTCACATATGCTACAGAGGAGGGAAGCCCTAGATCACCAATGGATTCCCCACCGTCGAGCATATATATGGGGCTGGCCTGCCCACACATGCCCGACCGCCCAGAACTCCATCCTAGGGCCCTCACCCCTAAACCCCTGCTTGCTCACCGTCCACAAGGTCTTAGAGCCGGTCCGACTTCCTGTACATAGCCGGTATAGGCTACGTAGCATATATACACACATGCACATGCAAACACACAATGGTCATGTGCATAGTTAACACGTGTACATGCACATAGGAATTTAATACACACGTGTGTTTAGGTGCACATCTGTCTAGTGAACACACTCACGTACACATGCACACAGGGATTCGACACACGTGTGCATACGTGCACACACAGTCACATACATGCACATGCAAGGGGTGTGCATGTGCATGTGCATGTTCATGTGTATGAGAGAGAGAGAGAGAGAGAGAGAGAGAGAGAGAGAGTTTTTGTGTGTGAGAGTGTGTGTGTGAAATGGGGTGTGAGAAGCAAGAGAGAGAGTCCATGTGTGTATGTGTGAGAGATAGAGAATTTCTTTGTGTACGTGAGGGAGACGGAGAGAGAGAAAGTGCATGCATATGTGTGTGAGAAGAGAGAGAGGGGGGGTGTTTGTGTGCATAGATAATAAACATATATATGTATCACAATATGTATATATATATATAAGTAGGTATGTATGCATGTATATATGTTTATGTATATGTATATATATGTGTGTGTTTATGTATATGTATGTATGCATGTATATATATGTGTGTGTGTATGTATATGCATGCATGTATGTATGTATATGCATATATACGTATATATATGCATATGCATATGCATATGTATATGTATATATATGTATATATGTATATATAAGTATATTTATATATATGTTAATAAACACACAATCACACATGCAAGTACATGACATGCACACACAAAGACACACACACACAAGTGTGCACACACACACTCACACGCACACATGCATACACAGACATAAATATGCACACATACATACACACACATGCTTGAGCATGCACACACACAAATGCACACATGCATGAACACACACGTATACACACGCTCATACACCACCCACATATAGAGGTGCACACATGCATATACACACTTGCACACCACACACATGTAGAGGCACACACGCGCATGTAGACATGCACACATAAATATGCACACGTAGACACAGTTACATGTACATATACACACACACACATAGGCACAAAGATTCACACACACAAACTCACACGTGCACACACACAGACACACATGCATAGATGCACGTGCATACATTTTGCTTGCATGCACAATTGACACACACACATATGTGCACACACAAACTTGACACAATCACACGTGCACGTATGCAACATAGTGGGAGACATGCACATACATGTACATACATGTAAGGTATGTGTCTATGTGTGTGTGAGAGACGGAGTATGGTAGTGATCGGGTGAATATTGGCGAGGAAGAGAGAGAGTGTGTGCAAGTGCTAATACATGCACATGAATGCTGTAGAGCTCCATTTTAGAGTTTGCAAACTGCGGTAGAGCTCCGGTTTAGGGCTCGTGACCCTACTGCAGAGCCCCTTTTTAGGGTTTATGTCCTATAGAGTTCTAGGGTTCACCACCTATTGTACAACTCGCCTTTCTTCTCCTTTGTGTGTTTGTGTTTGTGCTTGTGTTTTTGTGTGTGTAAAAACATATAGATAGCTGCCATCAGGCAACATGCCGTTTGTTAGAATTGGGGAGGAACTCTAGCTTGTATTCACAGTCTCTCACGAAAGTGTGTAGCACGTCGTTGGGGGTGGAAGGACCCTTATGATTTGGAATGCAGACACCGGTTCTGGAAATGATGGATCCATGTCAATATAAATGACATTTTGGTCATAGAAATTACAAACATTCTACATCTCTTCATCTTCTACTGCATTGTTTAGTACCCCATCCATAGCACAGGACCACATAGGTTAGCAATAGCACAGACTTGCAATATTAGCATGGTTGAACATTAACACAACAGATGAAATAAATAAATAATTTAAAAAACATACATGGGTGATGCTGCACTCCCCAAAGCCTTTGACGTTGGCCCTGTGTTTTTTTGGCTTGCTGTATCAACCTCGTCACCATGTGCTAGGTAGAAGTTGGATAGACTTTGATCAAGAACAAAATACTTGTCCCCCTTGATTCCAAGCAGCGTGTTATGGGACCCAGTACCTCAAAACCATCTTGTGTTTTCAAAAGAGATTCCATAGTGATGTTTGAGAAGATACCTAAGATAGGTTGCAATGACTTTTGTGAAGCCCTTGCC
Source organism: Cibotium barometz (assembly GCF_041138505.1). Lineage (NCBI taxonomy): Eukaryota > Viridiplantae > Streptophyta > Polypodiopsida > Cyatheales > Cibotiaceae > Cibotium > Cibotium barometz. The sequence goes on along the minus strand of NC_141079.1, from coordinate 50,816,931 downwards.
TGCCCCCATAGGAAAGGAACCTCCAAGGAAGCACCTCCAGTCTTACCCAAAAAGAGATTCCATAGTGATGTCTGAGAAGATACCTAAGATAGGTTGCAATGACTCAAGGAAGCACCTCCAGTCTTACCCAAAAAAATGGTTGCATTAATCACCCCTCCAGGATTCTCCTTAGAACCCTCCCATGCATCGCCAATGGAAATTGTATTTTTGAGCTTGGAATAAAGTATATGGGGATAGAGCAAAAATATGAAGGAATTGTGTGGACAAAGCCACAAACATAGACCAGGTCAAAAAACTCCTTTGTATTGAGAAAGTTAGTTTGTGGTGACACTTTTCAGTGCATGAAGGAGACGTGTGTGTTCTTGCTACGCTCCTCTAGGCCGCCGAACAAAGATTTACTAGAAAGGATAATTGATAAAGGTACCACCTCAAGGATCTCTATCAATGGGTAGTTATGGGGAGCTATTTGTTTTTCTACAAGCATGTACCTATGTGCATGGATACATGCTCTGCAAGTGCTCACTATTTCATGCCTAGAAAATTAACACATACACACTTGTTTATACATCGCAGCTTCCACTCTCACTAGGTTCAATGGAGCATGTACAGAGTAGCCCTCCGCAACACCAAGATCCTTGTGCAAACAATTGTACAGATGGACCATAATGTACAGGCCCGCGAAAAGTACAAATGATTGTTGCAAGGGAGTTGATTATGAAGGCATTCACTGATGAAGACAGATTATAAGGAGAGCATATGTCAAAGCTGGAGTTTGTAGAGATGGCGGACAAATTGCAAGGCTTTCTCCGGTTAGACAAGTAAGGATTCATTGTATGGATTATGAAAGCCCCTGCTACATTCACTTTTGATCTGATGTAAAACTACATTTTAGGTTGAAACAAATGGTAATGAATAGTAGGAAGGGCAGCCAACTTGCTGGGAGTGGGCTTGAAGCTATCTTAGAATTAAAGCGGAAGTGCAATTTCAAGTTCTTCCATGGGAGCTAATTTCCTCTTCAAGCTGCGTAGTTTGAGTCAGAACATAGCTACATTTTTTAAATGTCCACCACAGGGCCCGGTTTAGGAGTTGATATCATTCAATGCATGGACACTGATAAGAATGGAGACATCAAGGATGCATGGGTGTGTTCTAATCATGCTCATCGAATAGATGGATGGCACACGATGGCTGCACATGTGTATGACACGTAGTAAGTATCCATCACCTTCCCTTGTGTGTGATTAGCTCTCTAACTTATCTGCCCACTAAAACTATTGTGTTCTTTGTGGGTAGTTTGCAACAATTACTAACAATAGTATAGGTAGAGTTTCAACAAGAGGACGAGAATGCCCAAGCAATGTTTTGGGATAATCTAAATGGTGTAATGGCTGAGCACACATGCAACCAAGCTAATTTTTGTGGTTTTATAATGGCTGACGAGGCAACTGCCAATTGGAATGCCATATGGCGGGCGTTCAAAAATGGAGATGCAATACTGGATAGGGAGAGGCTGCACCTTTTTCATAGGTGAGATAGCCTCAATAGTCACATGGAGACGTATATTTTCTCATGTCATTGTGAAAGCCACATCAAAATGTGTGAAGAATGAAGAACATGTGCTACTGTTTAAGATGCATGGGTTCAATTTAGAAAAATCCATGCTTGGTGGGCCACTGGTTGGTAAGGTGGCATATCACAGCCTTCCCAAGCTTGATAGTTGGCTAAGCTGGGGACACTTTATTATTCAGGGTGGGGACCCGAAGGCAAATGCGATGGTGCCATGGACAAACTTGACTAAATCCAAACATGGGAAGTGGCTTGCGAGAGAGGGATATAAGCATAAGATATCCTTATATGATGCATGCGTCACTGACCTGATAAATGCAATCTTGCAAAGTGCTCGACAACTTACATTCATGGAGGGTAGGTACATTGGAAGCCGCCTCAATTTTTAAGTGCTCATGTATAGGGCCATGTCACGTCAAAAAAAACCCCTTCCCTTGGTGCAACCTCTCAGGTGGTGGGTGATGCTATTAGTGGAACACCCATGTTTGTTGATCGAATGAAGTTCAAAGGATAGAAGAAGACAATGAGAGAAAAGAGGCCTTTGAACCAGGGGAACACAAAGAATGGTGCAAATTGTAGCCGCAGACCTGATTATGTATCTGTCACTGTGTTGATCATGTTGATAGACAGAGTAGGGTAGCGGAGAAAGATAAGGGGGATATTGCAACTATCATTTCCCTAGAGGTAGGACATCCATGACACCAAATGGGCTATAAGATGAGTACCAGTGGGGTAGTAGAGTAAAATGCCAGCATTGGTGGTTGTGTGGAAGAAGGAAGTGTGATGCTCCTTTAAAAGCTAGAGATGTGGTCCCATGTTTCTCAAGTGATTGCCAGGTAGGGCAGTGGAGGAGAGAGATGTGTTTTTTTTTTGCAACACCGATGTGCGTCACACATACAATCCATGCAAGAATATATTATATAAACCAATAGGGGATGTCCCTCCAATATGGCCGATAGCGCTAGGCAACACTTTATCTGCTCTAGGGAAGCAATAGGTCTAGTGAAGGCGGGCTTTGACATTGGCATGAATTCGGAAGAGTGAGAGAGACTAGACAAAAGCGAGATACACTTAGATGCCACACTAACTAATTTTGAAGAGGCTACTGGTAGGAAATAACCTTATCGTCTCGCAGGGGTATTTCATAGGCAACATATAAAAAAATTCAAGTAGCACTGAAGTTAAAGGCAAGAGTTTCCCGCCCAACATGTGTACAAAGAAGGTGCTAAAGAACTCTTCTGTCTGGTAGATGAGGAGAAACAGGGTCCACCTTTTAATGTATTCATCCAAGGACAACCATCATGTTCTTGCCCGGAGTTTGTGAAAAGAACAAGTAATAAGAAGAAGTATCTACCATGCAAGCATATATACGATGTGTTTTTAATGGTTCTTGGGCAAGATGTGAACAATAGCATGCACATCCACTAGCCTAGAATAGCTCAATATATCTTGAGAGATATGCTTACGAAGGCTGTGCGGTCTGTCAATTAGCAAAACCCAATACATAGTGACTATGACTTTTGTCTCCATGTTGTATAAAATCTTTGTCAAGTTATGTTTCACATCGTACACAGCTTTGTCAAGTTATGTTTCACATTGTACACAACTTTTGTCTAATTATGTTTCACATTATCTACACCCTTTTTAATTTGATGGTTTTTGAAAGATTCCTCCCTCCAACTTTTGAGGTGTGCAGGTATAAGAACCTCCCCTTCTGATCTTATAATTATTTCCCTCTCTGAAATAAAAGAAAGATCCTGTTTTACCCTGTTTTGGCCTAGAGAGAGAAAATATCTAGAGGGAGGTAATCCAAAATTGAGATATTTTTGGATATAAAAATCCTCCTAGTGTCTAAAATGGTTTCCATTGAAACAAAAATTCAAAAAAAACTTTCCAATGTGCAATTGGAATTAATTGAAAATAGGTATAAATGACCTTAGCCTAAGGGTCCAGATTTTCAAAAATTTTTGGATTATGGTCCAATTAAGGTTCCTATGGACCAATAAGATTAATCCAAATGTAGGGAGGAGATAAAGTAAAGAATAAAAGAAAAACCCCCAAAAATGCTCACATAAGATGAAGAGTTGACTA